>NC_142187.1:24009907-24315092 GCF_026936395.1 Plectropomus leopardus | reverse complement strand
CAAGGCTCTTTTTTGCTTCCTTCCCTCACTTTTGATTAGTACATTTGGCTGTAATTACAAGTATTGTCACAAAACACTCCCGTCTGTTACATGCTCATCAAAACCACTGATGCTGGTATGCCTGCTTAATGATGATCATTACATTTTTTCCCCTTTCAGTCCCATTGTACCGGGAAACAAAGTAACCCAAAATCACATGCTTGTGTGCCAAGCATTGATTACAGATACATAGTTGAAGCGCATTATTTTGGGGGCTTCCTTTTCAATTTGGATTTTGCCCTTGAACTCCCTCTTAACGTTTTGTTCTGTGATGGATTTCTCTTCCAGTTTTTATTTCAGATCTGGCTGTAGTATACAAGTTGGTAACAACGACAGATTGTTACAGAGCAGGCTATCCCAGCAGTCGTTTTAAGTAGAGGTGCATTTTTCTTTCATAGATTAGCAATTTTAGATAATATAGAGGAGTCTTACTGAGGCATTTGAAGAATTGCCCTCTGATTTGGCTGAGAAACAGAGTTGGAGTTGCTGGATTTCTTAAAAAGAAATAGTGCTTTGGTATGTAGAAAGTCCAGGTTTTGGGTTTCATTTGATGTGAGAGCTCTCCGGCCTAAGAATGCATATTTGCCCATCCATCAATAAAGGAGTGTGTGTGTGTGTGTGTGTGTGTGTGTGTGTGTGTGTGTGTGTGTGTGTGTGTGTGTGTGTGTGTGTGTGTGTGTGTGTGTGTGTGTGTGTGTGTGTGTGTGTGTGTGTGTCCCACTGAAAACAATATCTGATTCTATCCACATGCCACTCACCTTCAGCCCGTCCAGCCCTGAGGGCCGGCATCCAGGCGCTTTATGATCTACGCTTCCATCACAGCACCGGCAAAACAAAAACTCCACTTGATAATTGCCTCCTGTCCCTCACCAGGAGAGAGTATAATCAGGTTATCGCTTTCACCCAAAACATTCCCCATGCTTTGAAATGCTCATTGACATCGCTGAAAAGTAAGGGATTTTTCTCTCTGGTGGTATTGACTTTCCCAGCACATTGGAAGAATGAACACCAGTCGGGCCTCTGTTTTGACAAACTTTATCAATATGGGCAAAATCAAATGGGGCTAACTGCTTGTAGACATTCGGTGTACGTAATAATTCTTAAAGCAACCATAATCATGATTTTAAATTAAAACTGTATCAAATGACAATGTGAATGAGTCATAGTGATCAATCCTACAAATGAATTATCACTTCAATATGAAGCTACTCTTAATTTTATGGAGCTTTATAGCTAATATTAGGACATTGGCCAGATGATCCAACTTTACTGTTTTGGTTCACTCTCAGCAGTTTTCCAGCAAAAACCTTCAAAAAACCCACTGCACACTACCTGCTCAGCACCAAAGCCCAGACAGACACAGTTAGAGACTCTCAGGTGAACACAATGGAGCATTTTGCAGCTGAAAAGACAGATATCATCACATCTGCCCCGGTCAAATTATTCACTATAAGCAGATAATGATTATTTTAACTGATTTTTGTCTTTATTTCTAATGCAGATTACTATCTAATTGATTTTTTTTTTATATGTATAACACATAGATAGAAAGTAACGAAACAGACAGCGTACTGAATTTTATCTACTGTTTTAAAAACAGCTGTTTCAAACACTTTTCAAATCACTGTCAAGTATTTAAAAATTAATTCCAATCTCATTGGCACTCCAAGTATTTTCCTCCGTGTATTTTTTGACTCGTCTGTCCCAACCAAGCAGCAACCTCCCAGGCTGAAAAATGAAGCAAGTGTGTAAGTGCTTAAAATTACAGTTCCTCTAATGTCCACTCAAGGCTGGCTCCAAAACAGAGTAAATCCCCAAAGACCCCCATCTTAAAATGCTCAACTTTATAGCATAAATAAACATGCTGCTAAAAAAAACGGTTTCTTTCTCTATAGCTAATTTCACCATTCATGATTCTGTACAGGGGGGTGAATTTGTTTTTCAACTCACCCGTTTACAAATTATTAAGACATAAAGTTATGCATATTTAGGGGAGGGCAGCTTGAGTGACATGCTGTCTGTGAGGTTTCTGTTCACGGGTCAGATCCACCCATCGCTTCTCCATAGCTCCACCCTCTCGTCCAAATATAGTCACTTCTGGTTCAAAAAAACAAAAACAAGATGGTGATGGCCAAAAAGTCGAGGCTTCAAAACAACAATCCACAAACCAATGGTTGATGCACGATAGCTATGTCCATTATTTATACAGTCTATGCTCCCAACTGGTCCTTAAGCCATTGATTGCGTGAAATCCTCTCAGCCTCAGCATCCTCTCCGTGCAGTTTCTTAAATACTATGCTCTCTCTCTCTCTTTTTAATTTGCTCAAACCAGCCTGTGGAAACTTTGATACTGTCCTCTCCCAGGCTAGCTGCCAATTCTTCTGCGTCCAAGAGCCCACTCAAGGGGGCATTATGTAACTGGGCATTATCAGTCCACTTGATGAGGGCGCCTTCAACCACAGGTGCTTCCCCTGTGCAAGTTAAAAAAAACAACAACAACAAACAAAATAGAATTACTGTAGTGTTAAATTGTTTTCCCATATGTTGTCATGTATGATCAGACCCAAAATAAACACTGTAAGAGAACTACTTAATCACTATTAGCAAATTATCTAACCCTTTAAACCTGGAGCAACATTACTTTTCTTGTGCTGCCTTCAGATGCCTTTCACAATACTTAAACCTTCTAACCCTGAGCAAATTGATGCAATTTCTTTGCAATTTTTGCAAAGAAATGTTTCACAAACTCAAAAAATTTGTCCATTTAGAAATTTCTATTTTTTTAAAAAGGGGGCTAAGGAAAAATGTGTGGGTAAAAAAGAAAAAGAAACTGAGGGGAAATCAATCACATATTTAAAATGATGGCACAGAATTATTATAATTTTAAGCACCGTTTCCAGGTCTTTTGAAGTCATTTGTCCATTTTTCCTTTTCCTTTTTTCTGTCTTTTTTTTTTTTTTTGGTTCTAATTTTTGAGTCAGTTCTTTCACTGCTCATTGGTGTCTTCCCATGTTTTTAGAAAAATTCAAGCTAATTCTCTCAGGTTTCAAAATTTTAAACAGCATTTGTAGGGCGATAATTCTGTTCCAACTATTTGATCCATATAAAGTGGTTGACCATAGTAACAGTAATCATTACAAGCAGTTTCACAGTATTGTACTTTTGTTTACCTGGTTGCCAGAAATATGACTCTAAATAGATGCTAATGTTGCTCTGTAACTGCTGGATGTGTAAATGAGTAACTGTTTGTGAACAAATTCATCGTATCAACCTAAAAGGTGATGACTTGTTGTGAAAGCTACCCCGTGTTTTGCCAGTCAGATGCTTTTAATCTGCAACAGTATAGTAGAAAATGTTCGGTTCGCATCAGCAGTAATTTGCAGCTTTGATACGGTGTAAAGAAATTGAACAGTGAGGCTCTTATCAATGAGATGGAAGTAAAAACAGCAACTGTGATTACGTTCATGCTTTTGTTTTTCTGTGAATTTCCTGTGCGTGTGAAGGCGAATTTGATCTAGCACAGGAATGTCTGACCCGGTCACAATGAAAACTAACATATAGAAACATAATGAAAGACTAGATTTATGAATTACTTTTACTAAAAAAAAGACCATAAATACTCTTAAAAAATGTGATTAGTTAGCATGAAAACAAATACCTTTAAACAATGTCAAATTTCTGTCTTTTTAACATTTCTGAGTGGGTAAAATTATAGTGCAGAGAAAGCATCACTAAACTCTCTTTATATGCTTTTTTTCCCTCAGTGTTTGCACTCCATTTCTGTTTCATCCTTGTGCCGTTATATAACAGATCTATAAAATGATGCTCCTGCTTGAGTAAACTAGGTCACGCAGGTATCAGATTTGTTTGAGATGTTTCAGACCGCCCAGTCTGCGGATATGAAAGAAGACGACCAGATTCAAAGGGAGCAGCCACAAAGGTGGGCCAAGTGCACAGGCACATACCTGCTGTGACTGAATGAGAGCGGTTATCTGAATCTTTAAAGTAAAGAAAGCCAGATTCAGGGGGGATTATGCCGTAAAGTCTAGTGTCAACGCTTTTAGTTGGCTGTTGTGTTTAAATGCCAGAAGGAGCGAGCAGCCACTCTGGCCTTCATATCTAAATATTGCACTAAAGGGAAATGTAAAAGATTAAGTGGTTTGTGTCATATCTGCAGAGACGGGGATCAGAGTAAAGAGGCAGTGTTTGTTTAGGTCCAAGCAAGTGTTCAGCATGGGTTGAGTGAGCGACTGACGGACATTAATATGCAGTTTTCTTCAATAATCAAGTCAGCAGACTCAAGGAAAATGCAAAAAGGAGCAATAGATTCCTAAAAAAAGATTTCCCGCTCTGTTCTGAGCCCCCCGCTGCTTTGGATAACACACTGCACATTTCTCTCTAAGGGAGATTGTGAAATATTCCTTCGGCTGAACATACCAGCATGCTTGTGTTTCTCACCAAAAGGTTGTAAAGGTTAACAATATGTCTCAGCACAACATTTGTCTCAAGCAGTGCCATACATTGTGCTGATGGAGGACCCTCCCTCGTGCCACACTGGCATTTCCAGTCCTGGGGTTGACTGAATGGGGGAAGCTATTGTGCTCTAACTCCTCTCTGGCCCTGGGCCATACACATCCAGTCTGTCATCCATTGATATGCTTGGCTTGCCATTTTATAATTCATATTGAATGCTGCGGGTCTATGGCAGGGCGATCATGAATTATCAGCTAAACCATGGGAGATTCACAGATGACTGGTCAATCTGTGTGGTGAGAACAAGCACAGAGGAAGAGAAGAAAAAAACCTGATATATCAGTCTTGCATGAAAATTTTGCACAACTGGAAGCATTTCAAGAAATAAGGCTGGGGTTCATCATCTGGATTGAATAGGCTTCCCTGCAGATTGGGAGCCACATGGAGACAGATAAATCATCACATTTGTTATTTTTGTCTTCATTTCTAATACAGTTTTGTCATCGTTCTGCCACAATCCCTGTTGCTTTTTTTCACTTTCAGAGCGCAGATATATTTCCGTACTGCGTTGCACAACAATATGCTGTTTTAATAATAACTGAGGACCTGGAAAGTTTTGAATCATGCAAGAACATGAAATTGAAATGAGCCAGAGTCACATGAATCTCCAGGATCAGTGTTTCACTCAGAGGAAATGAAATACAATATCACCCCTGATAGGGTCATCCTAGATTTATTGCAACAGCGATTTCCTGAGTGCATTTTTGGTAAAAGCAAAAGCAGCAAGAAATGTTTCTATTCAATATGCGAATGTGAGAGCAAAGCTCTTTTCCCTCTAGGAGAGAAGCTTATGCTTTATTGTGTGTTTAAACGTGATTGTTAAAGTTGTTGTTATATCACCAGCTGATGAACAAACGCTTAATTTAATGGGCTGGGAGCAACATCGTTCTGACAGTTTGATTTCATTTGTTAAGCATTTCTTAAATCTCTCTTGCTCGCAGCGTCTCGGAGCAGTTCAATTCACACCCCTTATGGTAACAGGTTGTATAAACATTGGAGCAGATGCCTACCTCACTCTTTCCTTTCTTAAATGCTGTCCGCACTTGTATTTTTTTTCCAGGCAGCCTAATTCAAATAATAGATGAGTCCCGCTTACAACCACAAAGTAGTTTGCCTCAGAATCTAAACTTTTGGATTTGCTCTGTGTAAGTCTGCTTCACAGGAGGGTTCAGCTGTCATAACAAAGTAATGCATTTAATCTTGAGTGGAAGCAGAAGGGTTTCAAATAAAATCAAGTCTACACTATAGAAAGCTGTTGAGTTTTTTTGCTCTCTTTGTGCACAGGGAGGTGTTTGCCAACAATATAAATCAGGTTTGGAACAGAGACAAAAGTATTTACGGAGGCAACAAGAACCTGTCGGATTTCAACGCAGTTCAATGTTCACCCAATAGTTTTAAATAGCTTAGAGGCATGTCAGAACTAATTTCATTTGAACAAAAAGCACAAGAGCTAAATAAACATGCAAAAACAAAAGGAGGCGTATAACATTTAACACCAAAGGGACATTGTGCTAAGGCAATCAAAGCAGATTGTTGCTCTCGCTAAATACCTGCGGCAGCGAATTTTCTTTCTTAGTACAACCACTCCAGCTGTGGTTTTTTTTTTTCTCTCTAATCGTGACATACATTTTAAGCATTAATTTGTTAAAGGGAGTTGATTTTTGAGACACATCACGTGTTAAAAAACAACAACAAAAAAACACGAAGGCCATTTGAACAAAAGCCCCCTCGCTGTTCCAAAAAGAGAAAAAGAGCAAGGCCTCAATTAAATTTACTCTGTGAAAATCGTTCAAAAATGATGCATTTGTTTCTAGCTGTCGTCCTCGCTCCGTATCAGAAATGTCATAACAGCTCAGGTCTCACATTTTTTGTTTTCTGCTGGTTGTGATTTACACAGTAAAGGCTGGTGGTAAAACTAATGTCGACAGTGGGGAAAGGACGGCAATCAATAAAAGAAATTATGATGGATTTGGTAAATGTGCTTTTGTGTGCTGTCTGTTACTCAAGTGTGTGTTTAAGTGTGCGCACAGATTTAACTGATGTGTCTGCTCTTTAAAAAAAAAAAAGAGGGAAAACTTGCAGAGAGGGACTGGTGTGTAAATATAAGATAAAACTGGTTCCACTTTGGTTCACCTACCAATGGTTTCTTTTCATTTCTTTCGCTTTTGCATGGCTTGTGGTCATGTATGATTCAAACCAGTGTAATAACGTGTGTCGAGTCTCTCTCTGTGTCTGTCTGCCGGCTCGCTTTCACTACAGGCCATGAATGCAGCTCTGTTGCTTTCACTGTATTAGTAATCTCCTCAGGCTGAGAGGCTGTGCCATAGAGCATGACCACACATTTTTTGTCAAGGAATTAAATGTCACCTCAGGGTGGGTCACCTGCAAACAAAAGGCCACCAGCCGATTTGCAGGTATAAACAGTCAAAGATAAGGAAGCCCTCTCCTGCCGTGCAGGAAATTGAATAAGTACGCAGCAAGAAAAAAGTCAGGGAAACAGCGAAGCACAAAGAACGTTTTTGTTTGCCTTGCGCTATCGGTATTGACCCCCTCTTGTAGCGTATATCCCCATTGAGTGCGCCAGGCACAATGGCCTCATCAAAGATGAGGGGCAGGAAACTGTCTGTCATCAAGATCTCCCCATCTGTGCATCTCTTATCAGCGCTCCTGTTTTCTGCTCGCATTGACCGGAATGCTGGTGGAAGGGAAAGGGGCAAGGTCATCACGCTCAAGCCAATCAAAGTGGTCAGTGTTCCAGAGATAGCAGCGGGTTATTGCCAAGGAATGTGCCTGGATGTGTTTTTTTTCACTGACTTTCCTGGTAAATCTCCGATACACCCCAAACAGAGCTGTGTAAGGGCCCACAAAGACTTCCCCTGTTGCCCTGTATGTACAGTACATTCACATGTGTAGCATGCAGACAAAGTGTGCTTGCAAAATAAATCTTTGTATGTATAGGTAACTCTTGACGGCCTGCGGCGACCTGCAAAACAAGGGTCACATGCTCGATGTTTTAGCAGTATGTAGGCCAATTTCTGGTAGCCATGCTAGCATGGGTACTACTGTAGAAGAAGATAAACACTGACAAAGCACATGCCAACTGTGCTTAAAATTTTAGCTATAATCTGCACAGTACAACGAGAAGTGCGAGTAAAGCAGCCAAACGCATTTTCCTAATTCTTTCACCTCTCTTTAGTTTTGACAAGCTGGGATCAGAATCAGAAAAGGATGTATTGCCAAGTGGGTTTTCACTTTCAAGGAATTTGCTTTGCTTTCTGGTGCGAACTTTAAACATACAATACACATATTAAGAGGGATAATAATAATAATCATAATAATATATGTAAGGAAAAGTTCTGCAATACTCAAAAATGAATAGAAAATAGAAAAAAATACAATAAAAATATGTTTAAAAAAGTACAATAACATGACAAATATGTACAATGTAGCTGTGTCAGATAAGAAAGCTCAACACAAATACCTACAGTATTATGCAAACAATGCAAAATTCAAATGTATAATGATTACATCAGAAACTAACATGTATATATTCATACAAACATAACATCAAATATTTTATGTGTTAGATTCTTTCAGAGGATTTTTCATTATTTTAGATATATAGATGTATGTAAGAGCACTGTTCAAGAGAACTGATAATGTCTGCTTCACTTAAATTGTCACGCATGGCAGTGAATTACTTGAACAACTTAGATTTTGAAAACCACATTGAAGGATCCCTTCAAAATAAGTGATTTTCCACTTTCAGCATGACAGCTCTATTATCATAGATTTCTCAAATTCCTTAATGTGAGGGTCCAACACAAAGATTCCTCTTTTCAGAGCGTCTCTCTGAAGAAATAGCAGATAATACAGAGTTACATCTCAGTGTCCTTGAAGTAAATAGACAAATACCACGTTAAATTGTTGTTCCTACCAAAAAGTTTGTTTTTTTTAATTAGGGCTAGTGAAAATCAAACATAACAACATTTTTAACCACATTTCTTAGTATTGCAACAATATTGTAGGGTTTGTGGTGCTTTCACAAAAATATTTACACAGTGAGATTTTTGATAAATAATCATCAGTAATTTGGATATAATGACCAAGGCTGGTTAATACCAAACAGATAGAACAGTTTGTTAAGTTCAAAATATTACATCACTGTACTGTAATGTAGCCTTTAAAACCAGAAGAAGACAACACTTAAAACAATATACAAAATCTAAGACAATATCTTGTCTCACATTAATATACCAATATAATTTTGATGTACACGTCAGTTCTAAATTCAATGTTTAAATACCCTTGGTCTTCAGCAGGGGGTCCTCCGAGTTACTGTGAGGGGGCTCCCAAATTACCTTGATAATCAAATTTTTCTTTTTCTAAAAAAATACATTAATGTGTGTCTAAAATACACATAAATACACATTAACACAAATCCAAAATATCAGCAAAGATAAATCAGCCTGTTCATAAAACCTATTTAGAGTACACAACATGAACGATAGGCTAACTGTTACCCATGAAACCTTGACTCACCTTTTTCCCACATTATTTCAAGTGTACAGACATTCTCATGAGCCAAAATAAATTGTTTTGCAATTCTTTGAGCAAAAGACTCCAAAATACCATCCACCTCAGAAACCACTGGCAAAAGCGCAGAGTGAGACTCACACTCGGGCAACACTGCATGTGTTAGCAGCATGTGTGCATTGCAGAAAGCACAGCTGTGGCACATCTAAAATAGACAGTGAAAATGGTCTTTTGATAATTATATTGACATTAATCCACTTTTTTCTACAGTTCCAATGTCTTCATCTTTCACAGACATGAAGAAATACAAATATATCTGTTTTACTCAATCTTTCCTGTTTCCATTTCAAAATGACAGCCCTCTTAACAACATTTCTGTAGCTAGACCCCTTCAATTGTTTACCCAAAGCCTTTATTGTGAAATATTTGCATGACCGTGTTGTTGACATTATAGTGGCTTGCATGGCTTCATAAATGAGAAGAGTATCTGCTTTTAATTGTGGAAATATAGCAGTTACAGCAGCAGGCAGCTCTGCAGCATTGCCGCAGCAAAGATGACATCACCACAATTGTGCAAGCCACGAATGTTTGGCGAGGTTGCCATCACACGCTGCTCATGCATGCAATGTGTCCTGGCTGTAACACACCTAGCAATGCTGCAGGCAAGCACAAATTATCCAGAAAATTATCTCTAGTCCAACCTAATTTGTAGTAGGGGTCCCTGCTCCACCTCTCTTTCTGCTAGGGGTACTTGACCTGAAAAAAATGTTGAAAACCACTGGTATATACAATAAAAACTCATAAAACAAATAATCATAATTATCTATCACTGTAATAGCTGCACAGTTAGCTGGCAGTGAGCATGCCAGCAGATTAGCCTGCTAGCTGTAATGCAAGCTCGGCTACTGTTGTCACTTGACCCCAGCCTTCCAGATTGTTGCTGTCTGATACTATGACAGTCTCCCCTGTACAAATAGCATATTGACTCTGCTTCCCTGAAACTGGAGTGCAAATGTCAATTAGTTAGACCATTACATTTTTTAAATTTTGTTGACCAGAAGTCCAGTCCTGTTGCACGGTATGTCTGTGAGCCCGGAAAAGTGACTTCAGCAGGATAAATATTGTTAGCAGGAGCTCAGGATGTGTCCTGAAGACATTCCTGATAAGAATCATCCATTAATCCAAGCCAGCACCAACTCTGTCTTAATTGCATTAAAAAGTTGAATTTTAATGTGCTGTGAAATGTGCCCTAGATGAAAAACGTATGTCAAAATAAAAGCAAAACAAAACATACATGAAAGGGTATTTTTCCTGTGCACCGGTTGAAGCCACAAGAAAAATTCCTGTGTGGGGATGAAACACAGTTTCATGGTAAAATGAAGTCCAGAATTACACTGTGCCACTTCGTCTGCATAAACAACCAAAACTACTCCATCCACTTTGGCGCAAGTGGGTTTATTTGGAGACACGAAAGCAACAAAAAGGACTTGCGGCCATTGAAAATGATAGCCCCACTGCTTTAAAGGCTAATTCAGGCTCTGTATGGAGATAAAGACTGTGACTCTTATCAGAATTGTCTGTTCATTATCGTCTCGAGGCCCCCGATCTCTGTTCCTAGTCATCCTTGTAGTCTGTGGCTCATTATTCATGTAATCCGTGTTCCAGTTGCAGCTTCTCCTGACACCCTGTCTGCGTGACGTACTGAGTAAGCCTCCTGGACTCAGCTCTGTGCAGGCAGGGCTGGATGGAGGAGGGTTGATTAGGAGGGTGAAATGTGGAGACTCTGCCCCAGCAAACAAGAACAGAGACGCAAGCATGTGATGGAGACAAACCCCACATCCACCTCCTCTCTCCGCTCTTCATCCTGCCCCCCCCCTCTCTATTCGCACCCTGAGGGAGGCACCTGACTCATTCTGAGACATTTTCTTGAGCGGAAAATCCAGCTGGGGTTTAAGTGCATGGGTAAAATTTGGGCTTTAAGGGGAGTTAAACATCACTCAGGGTAGATCAAACCTGTGAAACTATACCCCCGCTGCACTTGGGAGGGTCCCTTTAACTCACCTCTTTCTGCGTGTTTCATCAACTTCCCTGCATAAAAGACGTGCAACAATATGTTAGATATTGAACAAGCAATGAACTAATTCTGTCAAAAGGGATCTCCCCCGAGAGCATATAGGTTTTTCATCTTGCAAGCCAACCTTTTTTTTTTTTTGCTCAAATGTTTAGCCTCTGTGACAGTTATTTGTATCTTTATGAAAGGGTTGTTTTCTCAGTAGACTATACAAGATGTCGAATTATACTTTGCTTTAATTCGAGTGATATAGCCATGGACCTGAACACAAGAAGACATTTCATCTAGTAATGTCTCTGCGACTGAATTATTCTTGTCACTTGTCACTGTGACTTTACATTAAGCACTGACCCTCTTTTTACATATAGAGGATTATAAGTATTAGTGATGTAATGATGTTCCCCTGCCTCCTGGCTGGTTTTCTTTGATGTGCACCCACAGGGTCAGGGATCATCCAACCAATCGACGTAGGAGAAAACCTTGATTCTCGAGGCCAAATTAAGACACAGTCATTATAGCCCTTCACTTTCAGCCTTTTTTTCTTCAGTTCTCACTCCCTTGGGAGAGATTCTTCATCTGCAGTCTTCTCTGCAGCTGAGCCGGCTGTGCTGTTGAACCAAAGTAATCCACCGTGTCGACTATGCATCAGTTGTGGCAAAACTTAAACATTTTCTGTGACTTGTGTAATTCCAAACATCAAAACAGAACGGTCTGTGCATCTCAAATATTTTGTGGATGTTGTGGGGTTGTTGTATACTTTATGAAGGGGTTTGCATGTTTAAAAGAAAACTCTGGTATTTTTAAACCTAGGTCTTTTTCTCGAAATTGGGACTGTTTTGATAAAACAGTCATGGTAACTTCACAGTCACCACCTCCGTAAATCTTCCAGAATGTGTCTCCGGCAAAACAATATATGCTAGGTAACAAGCAGCATGCGCCTCCAAAAATATATGAATTTACCATTAATTCTTAATTTTACATAAATCATTTCAAACTCTCCTCTCTCAGTTAAGCAAAAAATGTTAAGTTATCCAGCTTACCTCTTCATCTGCATTCATTACGTATTGAATCATAGGTATCATGATTCTGCTTTAACAGAGGAAAACAGACGCAATAAAATCCCCTGGAGGCTCAGGTTGCTTTGTTGTGCAGCTGCAAGGGCTAATTTATGCCCAACGTTAGATATGGAGCTGGATGGATCCAACTGTATGCACTGTGGTTCATTTCATCTGTATTTGTGCACATTTGTGAAAGCTTACAGATACTGACAGAACAGAGCAGTACTACCGAAGATCATTTCAGTGTAGCAAAGTTCAGTTGAGACATTTAGGAGCCAAAGGAGAAATTTAAATAATGGCGTAATTGAACATATCAGTAATATATAGTGAAATAAGTAAGAAGAATTCTCTATCAACATGTAGGGATGTATATGATGGATGCACAGATCTCCGCTGTGTACCACGCTGCCTTTGTTTAAAGGTGCAACGTACGACTTCCTTCTCATCACCTTGTTTGTTTATGTCAGAAACCTTTGACTCCACCCCTTAGTGCCATCTATTGACTGTTTATGTGCCAACATAAAGGAGGCATTGGCGAATGAGGACAATTATGTTTTTTTATTCTGATGACTTCTCATGTTAGTAATTTTTTTTGTCTGTCATGAATACACTCAGAATGCAAATACATGACGCAAATAAGCACATTTCCCGAAATGTTGAAAGTATTTTCGAAATGATTTGTGTCTAATTGAATTTTACTTGGAAAGGTTTACAAGCTTGTGCAGCTACCTCAATATACTGTAAGTGTTTTTGCCTGATTTGTGTTTCTTGAATCCTTATGATCCTTATGATGAAGGTGGTTTGTGCAAAACTAGCATGACTGAGTAGTGAATATGATCACAATTATGAGTATAAGACCCAGGTCGAAAAATACTGGATTCTGGCTTTACATTGTTGATACTCAGCTAAAAGAGAAAACATTACACACCTGCATCTGGTTCAAGCTTTCTCTAAAACGTGCCACCTGAGGAGTTAAGAGGCAGCAGTGGGGTCTGTCACGCTTAGCCTCAGCAATATGACAAATCCTTACCCTTAAACCCCTTCAACAAGACATGCGTCAACGTGGAGCATGTGATTCTCTCCTCCCACCTAATGTTTTTTGTTTTTTTTTTTAAGTCAAGAAACATTCAGGAGATGAATTAGAGAAAAGGCCATGGCCATGAATACAAATGATGGATGTGGAATTTGAAGTGGCTACGCTGAACTCATGTATCATGAGAAGGAGAAAAAAGATATGACTCAGAGCGCTTCATCTAACCACAAATGGACTCTATCTGTGTGACTCCTATATTGCCAGTTTCTATTTTCGAATACTTATATCGGAATCAAGAGTGTCTGATAGCAGTTGTCTGGGAAAGGCGGGTGTAGCCCCGGGGTTTGTGGTCTTGTCTGACACTGTCTTTGGAAACAATTCCCAGCAAGGTGGAGTAGAGCGGGGACTAAAGTGTCATGGGAAATGGGGCCATATGTCCAACTAGATTTCCAGTGTTTCACCGCAATTCGACGGCTGAAATGAAATATGAGCCGCTGTGGCAGAGCGAGGACTTCTCAGGGTGTTGTCTATATTTGAAAAGCAGGTGTTGTTTTTGCGAATCCCAAATCTCCTTTCTCATATTTCACCTCGCTTCTGCGTGCCTCTCAGTTCTGATGGGCGTTCATGTACTGCATTTGTGAATTTGTGAATTTGTGTCGCACATTTTTAGGCAGCGACACCGGACGCCTTACAAATTTAGTGATGTGGGAGTGTTGTTGTGTGAGAGGCATGTGCATAGACAGTGAAGTGTACTTTTGTTTTATGTGTTACATAAAAGGTTTACCACAATGGTCTCTTGATTTTTTTTTTCTTTTTTAACAAATTTTGTTCCATGGCTAGAAATCAAAAAGTTTCACTGAACAGATGAGAAATACCACAGTAAAGAACAAAGGAGCTGGAAAAAAAGAGGCAGAACATTGATGAAGCTTTGTTCCCTTATATGATGCAATTAAATATTTTTTATTTTATTTTTTTGTCCTACTTAATGAATTCCCATTGAAAATGTCCACCAGAGCAAAACATGCTGTAAGCCCACTCTGTCACTCCGGATATTGGATTACAGAGGCATCCCCCGCTGTTGGACGGAAAAGCTTGACTCTAAGATCTGCGTTGGCTACCAGTAATATCGGGAATAAAACAACATAAAAAGACAAACAATCTTGAAGTACTCCTGCTGTGACCACGGTGGGGGCATTCTTATTTGACTAAAGGCTACACCCTCCTTTATGCTGCAGAGAAAGCGTCCCTGTCAAACCCAAGCCCAGAACAATGGGGGCCAGCCTTGGGGAAAGAGGGCCATTTGCATGCAGCTGTTTGCCGTTTCCAGGACCACAAAGGCCAATCAAAGAAACCTTAATGGAGGATGACAAGCGTCAACCAACGCCTTTGCTCTCTGTCTGTGCCAGCCCTAGCCACTCTGTCTACCCTCCCCAAAAATGGCCCAGTTTTTTTTTTCTTTAGGACTGATCAAACATTCCTCCACTTCTTTCTCCCACCGTCTGATGTCCTGACGCAGTGGAGTTTGTCGGGTTAAAGGTTGGAGCAGCAAAGATGAACCTGTGTTTTTTTTGGCTTTGCATTCGCCAAATGGCAAAATCTCAACATCCAAAACCTCCATCATGTTTTCGCTTTCTTTTAAAAACCACCCAGTGTAACTCTGTGAATGGCTTCGGGTGCACCCATCTGAGCCACAGTACCACTTCCAATTTCAAGGGTGTTGATAGAAAACAAAATATGTATTATGAGAAAGGAGGGGGAGTTGTCGCCAGTGAATTATAGGCTTTCAACTGGAGAAGAAGAAAAACTCCCAGAATGCAACATATTGAGAAGCAGTCCCGGGCCCTTGCTTTGCTCTCTTGAGCTCAATAGACGGCTTAGCAGGCAGGTCAGGGGGAGGAATCTGAAAAGCTACTTTCCTCACAGTCACTCACTGACCAGAATGCATGATAAGGCTTCGTGTCAACAAGGCCAGGAATAGGGATCAGAGCCAATTATGGCAAAGTCAAAGTGGTTACCATGGCAATTTGACTAAATGGCGATATAAAGCATTTTTCAATTCCCCCTCTGATTGTGTAATTTAATGTTAATCAAAGGTACAGACAGAGAGAGTGCAGGCCATTCTCTTCCCTCTTTTTTTCCACACACACAGGGATCGTGTTATGGATTTTTTCCTGCAGTTTTCTTGACACCGTTTTCCCTGCAGCTGGTGCCCTTCTGTCGCAGTCTTCAACTGCTGCAAAGTCGAGCAGTCAAACAAAGCACAGAACGTGAGATGAAAAGCTTTTCATACCTCCCTAAGACATTGACATTTGTGCACACAAACAGTCCTCCTCTCTTTCCAAAATCTCGCAAAACTTGTTTAAACCGAGAAAATCAACACGGAAGAATACCTACATCCAGAAACCTTTGTTGTCACAGGGTTTTCCTTTCTTAGCTGTGCTTAAATCCGAAGATCTGAAGCGACATCCAGTTAAGTCGACCCAAAATACACCCCCTTGAATTCAGCTCTCTTCCTACAGAGCAAAAAATCTGCCTTTATATATATTTTAACTTTTTAGACAGATTTGTCATTACTTTGCCAATTACAACTTGACAAGGCAGTCATTAATGAGATCGAGACTATACCCAGTTTGGAGAAGAAGCAATTTGTTCTTTAGGCCGCCAGTACAGGCGAGATACTCCCCCTAATTGATGCAGTGTTAGCCTATGACCAAGGAGATCTATACTGGTGAGGTAGGAGGAGGCCAGCGAGCCACAAGGCCAATCAATCGCTAGGCCTCTGTTGACAGCAGCATGCCATCATGCCATAGTGGTCTGATAGATGGGCAGTCGCCAGTGGACAGCCAGAGAAAAGAGGTTACCAAGGCAGATGGCGTGTGCAGGGTGTTTTAGCCGAAAGACGGTCTCCTTGCTCAGAATTTTAAAACCCCATGAAATGCATTCTTTCTGTCTGCTGTCTGTAGCTGCCGTGATAAACCCGTCACTCCTTCCATGAGGAATGGCAGGCGGGCCGATCATTAGTCTCTGCAGTAAAGCCGGCAACTTCACTCTGTGTTTTATCATCCGCCATTCTGGACAGGTTTTCTGAAAGGTTTGGGTAATTGTAGTGGTTATTGGAATAGATGGAGTGACCCCTCAGCCCTCCACTTATGGTTCGGCTACACTGACGTCTCCTAATGAGGTGATAAACAGTCCAGCTAAGCAGAATCTACTGGCCATTAGACAGATCATGGCACTGTAATGAAATGTCTAGTGGCCGAATGCCAGAGAATTTATAACATTAGTTTCATATTTTGTTATACAGCTACCACTACTGGTGCGTGCAGAAGTTTCTCCTAATATGGGATGACTTCAACATTATATTCTCAACAATGTTTCACAGATGTCTGTGTTTTCTCCCTCTTTTTTCTCTTTGCGAGAGTGACATGTGCAGACTGACATAGAATATCATTATAAGTGAGCCAGGCGCAGCAGGCTGAAATGACTAGCAGACATGTGGGTTGGGGGGTTTCAGGGTAGGAATTTCAAGCCGGAACCACTTCAACTTTGAGCAGTTCAAACAATGCTAATTGCGTCAGGCCCTGATTGTCAGAAGTGTGAGGATAATTAGAGTGAGGGGGCAAAATGAACCCGGGGTGGTAAGTGTTAGTACATGACAATGCTCGGGAGCCAATGGGAGCATGGAAAAGGCAACAGGCTGAAAGGAGGGCTAATTAGGAGAGAGCAGTGCAGAAAATACAAATGGTAGCTGCCCCCTCAGGGACCCACTATTGCTGAAAACAACGCCGATTATTGACAGTTCATGCAGCTCTCTGCTTGCACTTCTTAAATGGAACACATTTGCATGTTCTACTTAGATTTTACCTAATTGTTTTCTCAGAATTGTGATTTAAAAAAAAAAACTTCTGATCATTTTAAGCTTAGATAATGGATTTCTTTCTCTCTTTTTATTGCTTTTCTCTCTCTCTCTTTGCAGATCTGCATATCTGTTCCACCCTATTTGTGACATGACATTTCATTACTTAGAGAAAGGAAATACAAAGGGATAACCTATTTCACTGTAATTTGCTGAAAGAGTGGAGGGACAGATTTGAGCGAAATAGTTAATTTTCCCCCAAAGTAGAGCTATTTGGCTCCGCTCCCATCTGCTGTGTTCCACGTATGGATTTTTCCTCCTGTGTGGACTCCAGACTCTTCGATCGCCGACACTGTAAAATGGGTTGTATTACACTCCATTCTGCCGGGATTCTGCCCTTTTTTCTCGATCTCTCTTCGCAGAGCAAGCAAAGCAAAAGAAACAAATGAGGGGGCTTGTACGACTGTAAAACAAACTATTCTCGGTCCAGATAGGCTTGGCTCCGTGGTGGATGTTCTCTAGGTGGAGGCCTTCCTGATGCTCTGTAGCCTTTGTGTTTGCTCAAGAATTTATGAGGTTACCATTGGTCTCCGATGGCTTAGATTTGATGTCTTAGCCAACATCCAAGACCACAGAGAGATGGAGAGATGGATTGTTTCGTCTTTCTCCATTCCTGTATCGCGTGTAATGGCCCGTCTGTTTAAAACTGCGGTAAACATTGGACTGCTGTTGCCTATTTATTTTGTGCCAGTGGATTTTTTACTGCATGATGTGTGGTCTTTATTGTATTCAAGCAGTCATCCTTTTAACTCATTAGTTTTATTATTTGCCTGTCTATGTGTCTCTATCAGGGTTCAGCCGCGCGGCCTTGCCTTTCGGCCTGGTCAGGAGGGAGCTCTCATGTGAAGGATATGCAATTGATCTCCGCTGCCCCGGGAGTGATGTCATTATGATCGAGACAGCCAACTACGGCCGAACTGACGACAAGATCTGTGACGCCGACCCATTCCAGATGGAGAACGTCAACTGCTACCTCCCCGATGCCTACAAGATTATATCACAAAGGTAAAATGCTGGGGAGAGGAGGGATCTTATTTCACAAACATAACCAGGAGCTGGCAAAGTATGGACCTCTTTGTTTTTTTCTCCCTCTGCACTGAACATGTCTGCACACAAAAGAAACGTTTAAATTATCACCCTGCTCGTGCAGCCACCTACACACCGGACAATTAATCAACATCTCACACCTTTTAAATTTTCCTTTATTCCCCTCATTGACTAGATTATGTAGGTGGCATTTTGAAATTCAGAAAAACTGGGGCGCAGATAAATTCTTGACAGGCAGGAATTGACATCCGTGCGGCGGAGCTCTTCACACCAGCTGCGTGTTGTTGCCGCTGTTTGAGTCATAATCAGTGTAGCTCAGAGAGACTGCGAGTCACATGAACACCCTCTTAATTCCCTATCTGGAACATTGGGCTTGCTTTGTTCAAACACTTGTACCGCATTGAAGTGGCTGTGCCTCAGGTAGTGAGCAGTGCCCATCATCGTGCCTTTTATCCCGGTTACCCTCTCGCAGGATGCTGCTTTGCTGTCAAACGACAGCACAGCAACACTTCAACTCGACTGCTGCCTTCCCCTAGAGGTGTGTGTATTTTTAAAGGGCACTGGATGAACTATTCATAAATAGTAACCAACACAGTTCATCTTCTAATGCGCTGCTCTGTCCTAACCTGGCCCCCCTTAGGCTAGCTTCTGAGCATCATCGCCCACCATCTCACTCCTCTGGGTCTTTTCCCTTATTCACTTCTGTATTTGCTCCCATGAGATGCTGCACTACAGAATAGCTCAGGAATAGAACAAGTGCTACTGTCTTTGCTCTGTCTTCCTACATTTGCAGCCGCGTCCCAGTACTCCTATACAGTAAAACACTGCTGACAGTGTCCATGCCCTTTTGTTTGACTGCAACCTGCTACATTTTGCCAGCATCTGTTGACAAGTCAGCCTCTCCTTTGCCGGAGCTGAACTTCAAACTTATCTCCATGGAAGATTCCCTGGAGGCAGTGTGCGAGCGAAAGCTTTGAGAAGACTCCGCACCACAAGCCCTTCGCCAGAATTATTCTAATGATTCAGATCAGAGGAAATGGGCTCCTGACCGTAATTAAGGTTGATGCGATAACCAGGGATGTTAAAGCAGTCACAAAGCTTTGGGAGAGCCTAATCAGTCCCCCTTCAGTCTGCAGCACACTAAAACAAGGAGGATGTTTAAACGGCAAAAACATTAAGACTCTGCCAATGTCGGGGAAGATTAACAAAAGGCAATAGCGCCGCAGACAGATAAACAAACATATTAAACAAGATTGGGGAGATAGAAACAGTGGGAAGTCCGCTGCACATAGTGGCAGTTTTGTTGGTTTGGAAATTGCGTCAAAAAGTATTCATCAGCAGTCCGTGTTTCACAACAAAAGAATCAAGTGGCTTGATTTTCAACAACGTCTACATCAAAGTGTTTTGTCAAGTAAAATGTTTGGTTGTTGATTTGGAAAAAAAAAGTGGCTGGATGGAAAATGTATAAAGAAAGTGATGGAAACTCAGGTAGCTGAGCCTGTTTAATATTCAGGTGATTGTGCCCTTGGAGATGTACTGTAAATGGACGGTATGTCCGACCGCACTCTCTCTGCCGACCTTGTTCTCTCTCAACCTCTCTGTTTTCTACCGGTGTAGGTCCACAATTTGCACACAAGAAGCTAATCTAAATAAGGCTGTTTTGCTGACTCACATTACTTTATTTCAATAGCCACCTATTTTGGGACCCAGTGAAACTAACAGAATAAATGTTTTTCCCAGTTAGAGGTGCAGCTCTCAGATGGGAAGCAAGCAAGATTCAAACACTTCACTACCATGAGATTGTGCTCAGTGCAATACAGATCACATGCAGCGATTTCAGCAGCAGTTTGAAACAGAGGAAGCGTGTCTAAGTGCTTAGCAACAACACCTCCCTTTTTCCAAAGCCTCTAAGTACAATAAATGCCAGAGTGAATTCTTACAATGTGAAAGAAATTAGCAGCTGTGGAAGAACTATTTAGATTTTTGACTTAAAGGGACAGTGCATCCCATAATAAAAAATGTATGTGTTCCTCTTACCTGCAGTGCTGTGTATGAGATTATCTATATTGTTTTAGTGTGTGTTGCAGAGTGTTGGAGATATTGGTTGTAGAATTAAATGGTACTCGGCTTGTGGTGCCAAAATAAATCAACAAAACTTAACAGCAATGTCTTTTTCCAGAAATTCTGACCCAGTTTCACAATATAATTCACAGTTTGGTTTAGTTTAGTTTAGGATCTCTTTAAGTTAAAGCATTGCTGCCAATATTCTTTCTGGGGTCTACAAAACAGACTCAGCATATTGACATGTACCCTTTACAACTTACACCATAACATTTAACAGCTTACATCAGATCACAACATTATAGAATGCACAGCGCAAAACTAAATGTCATAAAAAATAACAAAGTAACACGTAACACTGCAGAATAAACAGGACAAGACTAAAACACACACATATTCACACACACGGACAGTACAAGCTCCTGACAATGCAATCATCATCTTAAATTAACAAGTCTATTTCACTCAGTGTCCTAACACATTTCAACACTCCAGTTCACCTTAGTAGTGAGTGCAATAATTAAAACTTTAATTTTTTTTAAAAGAATTTCAATTTTTTTTTTTTTTCTCAAGTTTCTCAAATTTCTTTATTTTCTTACCATGTAGTAATATTATATTGGGACAAGGCAGACATCTCTATGGTCAATATCTCCAACACTCACATGTCATACCAAACAATCCAGACTGATAATTAGTGCTACAGGTTAGAGGAAAAACATGTTTTTTTAATTTTGTTTTGTACTTTACAGTACTTTAAATGTACTTTTATTTTACGGAAAAAAGAGAATTGTTGCCTTACTCTGCAGCTTTAACATCTTTCAGCTCATTGTTTTGATTTTCTGACCCACAAGTTTAAAGTTTTGATCCAGTCTCACCTCTCACATTGGAGTCAATCAAAGCAGCTGTTTCAGTGAAAAAAAAAAAAAACTCTGATAAAACTGACTGTATGCTACCTGCTCAACATTAGATAAAGTTTGCTAGCTGGTGAATTAAGTGGAGCATCTAGCAGCTGAGGGGTCACTTATTCCTCTCAGTAGTTGGTGGAGATCAAAAAACAAAGCTAAAAGCAGAGTCAAAGTAAAAAAAAACTATGATGCATAATTGCTCCTTTTACAGTCTAAGTTATTATATGCATTCTTTATTGGATTATTATTACTGATGCATCCACATATAAGCCACATTTTGATATTGTAGGCAGCGGAATTGGAGCAAATATGTATACGTTTTATAATAACAATAATAGATTAGATTAGAACATTTTGTAATAATAATGATAATAGTAATAATAATAATGATAACAATACCATGCATTGGACACCATGCCAATTAAACGAAATGCATACAGTGCATTATGCTGAATTAGCTAACCCTGTCTTTTGTATGTTAAATCTTTACTGGGAAAGTTTCTATACCTACCCAAGTGGAATAAAAGCACAAAGTAGCATAACATGAAATACTTATGTTAATGGCAAGTATCTCAAAATTGCACAAAAGTACAGTGCTTGGGTGAAAACAGTTTCTGCAATTCAGAGCTGGTGTCAGTAGGATTTATAAGCCACTGAATTAAATCAGTGATCTCTGGGTGTATTTGAAGTGATTTTGTTGCTCTCATCTGCCGTCAGTCAGTTCACATTTTGATGCAGTGACCCTTGTCCTTCTCGGCAGCTCTCACTGCAGCGAAGCCATAAAAAGCGAGTCTCTTAAGTGCAGCTGGCACTGTACTGTCAGTGATGTTTGAGCTGATGCTATTTGTTAACTTCATAATGGACTTTGCGCCTTTATATTCATATATAATGTTTAATAATCCATTAGTTTCAAAGGGAAGGCTTTTGTTATGAAAATGCATAGCTGAATTTAGAGTGCAGATTGAAAAGCAAAGTCTCTTTCTGGTTAATGTACATACATTTACCTTTATATTCATGACTTTCATATCCAGCGTAGTTGAAAGTGCAGAGTCAAGGCTTTGTGTGGTTGTTGTGCAGCACAGTCCCATTTTGCAGCGACAGAAAACCTCTTGAATTACTAACGATTCTCTGAAAGTCATGTCCAATGTTGAAATGTATGTCCAACTTGCATGACTGCTACTGACCTTGTGAAATATTTATCTCAGGCTTGCAAATTGTTGAATGTCCTATATTGGTGCCAATTTCTTCTTGTTTGCCTCTGGTTACTGCTGACATTATTCTCAATCCCCCGGCCTCAAGAGAACTTGATTGAAGTGGAGCCAATTTCACCCTATACAGTATTTACACAAACTCAGTCATCTGCTGTTCTTTTTTTTCTCCCCTTTCCCTCTATACTTGAACTTTTGTAGCACCCAGAAACATCTGCAAACACACACACACACACACACACACACACACAAACACAAACTTTGTAGTTCACACATCAGACTGTTAATCCAGAGAGGGACATTATTTCATAATGGAGGAAGGGCTGGGCATTATTATTGTATCAATATTTTAGGTTCACAAAGAGATGTCTGATAAATTATCATCAGTTATTAGGATATTGGGTAAATGCATATAAAGTCCAGTTAAGACCAAGGCCTGCAATGTTCTAAAAACCTGCTAGTTTACACCAATATGTCTAGACAAGATGATATATCATCTCCATAGCAACAACTCTCTGTACTTCTGTCCTGATTCCAGCTTTTCAGGTCTGTCTTGTCACTGAATAATCACCGATTAATCAGTCAATGAGTAGACTATGTGTTTGTGACATGCACTCATACAGCAAGCAGCAGCAACGTCTAACCATCTGACACCAACACAGTGAGGACTGAGACCAACATACGTGTCAGCCGCAGGGATGTAAATGACACATGCTCAGATTTGGGCTGTTGTCTGACCATGCTGCAGCACACAAATACACTGTCTGCTGACAGTAGGAGTGGGGGAAAAAAGTTAATACAGTATGGGCTTGTGATATATTCTTCATGACAATATTGTATCGACACAGACACGCCAAGTGCCACTTTTTAAAAATTGCATAAATTATTGCAAACACAAATTAAACTTGTGAACTATTAGAATCATACAATCAATTATTGTTTCGGTGTGCTGTATAGATTTTGCAGCAATAAAAAAGATTGACATGACAGACTGAAAACTTTATCCTATTTGATAAGACAGATACTGATTAAGTTTTTCTTTGGGGGCATAATTTCCATTTTAAAAAGGGTAATAGATTGCATTATATGTCTAACGCATTACTCAGCATATCACAAAACATTAAACCCTTTAAAATCTGAGCAAATTGTGATGAGTTACAAGAAAACTACCTGAAATTTACCAAATAAATAGGAAAGAATAAAAGTTAAAAGGTAAAAAGCAAACACACACACACACACACACACACACACACACACACACACACACACACACACACATATATATGTAGATGAAATAGTTAACAATAACATAGTTTTCTGGACATTTACTTTAATTAATTTCCTAATTGTTCTCCATCTCTCTCTTTTAAAGCTAACTTTCAGGTCATTGTCTTGTTACATTTTCCAAATTTCCTGCAGTTTGTGGGACGTCTTTTGTCAAGTTTCTTGTTGCCTTTTTGGCCATATGTTCCCAAAAGAAATAAAACCAATTTGCTTAAGTTTCAAAGGGTTAAATGTATATAAAAGGCGTCTCAGCGCAATACAAGAAAACTGATGTCGTTCTAGGATTCAAAGGGTTAAAATTTCAATAATATTGCATTCTGACTCTAGCGACATGATGATATGGTATCACTGGGCCCCTGGTGGTTCTGACCCCTGAGTGACAGTCTTTAACGGACTTGGCCAGAAGATTTTGCTAAGTGGGTTGGCTGCTGAAACAAATGACGTGCTTTTCGATCTAAAACCAGCAGCTGGTGACTTGATAAGCTGAGTCGCAAGTGGAGTTGAGCTAAGACAGGCCAATTCATGCCATTGCAATGTTTTTACTTTAACATTCTCACAATCTTTGGTCTAAACTGGGCTCAACAGAAAAGCTAAAAACAGTCTGCAGTTCAGAAACTTGCATAATTTTTTTAAAATCCAGCCTTTGATATCAGAAAAGGTCAACACTTTCGATGACAATATATTTTATATATAAATTGATATATTGCCCAGCCCTAACTGGAGGGCAGATAACCTCTCACTGAAATGACACCTTCACCTAGTATTTGTTATATGCAGAATAGTCCATTCCAGTCCACTCGCATCTCACCGCCACCTGTCCAATGAGTGTTTTAATGAATGTCTTCCCTTTCAATAGCGGTATGAAGACGCTGTTAAAGGAAATACCATTGCTAATTCTCAACATGCCTTTAGCTGCTCTCTTACTCTCTTATTATTATCACATACATTTGCAGTCATTTACATGTCCTTAATACTTTCATTTCTCTCTCTGTTTGCCAAGGTTTACACTAAAATGCATATGTGACAGTCCTGGCTGGGATTTCATCAATTTCTCTGTAACGATGAACTTTTTCCCCCCACTTTGTGTTATTAATGTTATCTTTGCCGAGTTCTCTTTCTGTGAGTAGTCATGATGAAATCTCTGGTCAATCTTTTTTTTCTAGGTGCAACAACCGTACGCAGTGTGTGGTTGTCACTGGCTCTGATGTCTTTCCTGATCCATGCCCTGGCACCTACAAGTACTTAGAGGTCCAGTATGAGTGTGTTCCCTATAGTAAGTATCGCCATCCAAATCTCATACTGAACTCTTATTGTGTGTTTTTTTTAAGTGTCTGTAGAATAGACAGATGTGCTGTAACTGCAGTCTCTGTTTCATAAGACTTGCATTAATAATAAGTAAAGGAATAGAAGTTTTGCAGCCATTTAAAGGAATTTCACCTAAAAATGAAAAGAAAAATAATTGCTCAATCATTTCCATTGGATTGAAGCCATGCAGATTTTGTGGAAACGGCAGAAAGTGGAAACAGGCACTATCCTCTTCCAGTTTTGGTTACACAATAGTTTCTGCACTTACTGTGTGCCTTTAATTAAGCCATCATTTTCCTGGTTATGGCCACACATATGAACAATGGTTCAGGGAGCGGCCGTACATATAAAGGACGCCACACCACAGAATTTTGCTGACACTAGATATCAAACAAAATCAAGAGAATGTGTGGTATTAATTTGCTTAATCTGCAGCAAAATCAGGGGACCAAAATGTCCCAGAAGTACACTACACAGCAAGCTGACTTGCTGCCGAGCTTTCTGCTTTATTGGCTTCCGCAGTAATACAAAATCCTATGGAAAAATTCAGTAAGCTTTTTGTCAAGGGAACCAGGGTGACGCTAAATTCTGCATAAGTCTACAGAGAAACATCATCCCTAGAGCGCTCTATAGGGACTCAGTCTAAACGCAAATGGTTTTATCATCTGTAATCATTACATTGTGCAATCAACATTTATTTTTTCTTTTAATTCAAAAGACCAATTATTTTACATTTTGTATCAAGATTTTAAGTCCATTAACCTCATAGTTCTGTGACGGGATCTCCAGTTTTTAGGGCAAGTAGCTCATGAAAAAATAAGGTGTAAAAGTAATTAAGATACTCTTGATATTACAATAAAACAAGTATTTTTGTGTAAGTGAGAAGAGATATGAATGGAATCTTTGAGTTTCAGCTATAACTTAAGTTGAAAGCTAAAGCTGATGATATTCAAAAAGGGGATTAGAAAGGATTCAAATATGTTAAGCAGATTTAATATTAGATTTGAATTCATTACAATGTTACGTGTGAGATGCCGCCGCAGCACAACAGAAATAACTTGAATGTGTGGTTTGTAGTTTGTGGCGCTCACAACACTGAAAAATGATACTTAAAAAAATCATAACAGAAAAATATTCTTCAGAAACATCTTCCCTGTTCTTCTGTGAAAAAATTTGATTGGAACATCCTTCTACTAAAGAACTACTTCCTGTAAAGATGTTTTTGTTGCTGTTGTGAGCAGCCGAAACAAAAATCCATTCACATCTTCTTTATTCTGGTGGAGGAAGAAATCTTAGAAAGATATGTTCACACCTGAGCAAATATTATCCAAGCTATCTGCACAGCAAGATAACACTAGGGGCAACTGCAAAAAAATGTTTTTCCTATAATTTGGGTGAACTAAACCTTTAAATGGCTGTCTTCCCCTGAGAGAATAAGGGAGAGAATACAAAGAAGTCAGTATATTACACAGGGTACAAAAAACAGAGTCTGCACACTACACTATGCTCCTATAAATATTAAACTACCATCAAGGTGACATTTCAAGCTTCATGCTCTTCATCAGACAGACATCTGATGTTTATTGGCGAATGTTATAGTGTGTGAACTCTGCTTTTTTGTAACTTGCATGATCTTTTGTCCAGCACCTAATGTTTATCCTCTGGATGTGCGTGCGTCTGTATCTTCTGGATGTGCGTTCTTCTGTAAAAAAATTTTTTATATTATACAGGTTGTGTTTAGGAATCTGAAAATGTAATTTGAATTTTTAAAAAGTCTTTAAAGTCATGAAATAGTGTTTAAATTTATTTTTAAGGCCTTAACTGCCACAAACATTTTATCTAATTTAATTTATCCATCTTTTAGTTTGTTTTTTTTTTTTTTTCAAATCTGTTGTGTGAAAGTCCACAGTTAGGATGTTACAGATCTTTAAACTTAGCACTGAACCTAATACATACTTTTTACTTAATATTTGCACTGTTGGCAAAATGAACAATATGTAAACATATTCGTATAGAAATCCAACCTCTGCATTGGAGTACAAATATACTACTTACCTTCATACACACTTGCAATGCTTGAATAAGAAAACCACTTTTTCTCAAAGAAATCAGCCTAGAATTTGGTCAAAACTGTCATTAAAAAATATTAAATTTAATGTTGATAACTGTAGACACTCCTGTAGTCCTGTAGACATATACTACAGAGACTTCTGGAGTAAAACCGATAAAAATCCTAAATGTTTAACCAAATTCCTGTCTTCAGTCATGGATCAGCTTTAGTGTTTCACTGTGAACATGATTTAATTAAACGTACTGTAGAGTTGTTTAAATCCGGCACTATTTTAAAATGTCTGTGGTATCTGATTTGAGTTAATCTACCCTAAAAGGGTGCTGTAGAGTAGTTTATAGGAGCAGCTTTAGGCCTCATCCCTGCCTGTGAAAGTACTTAGTATTTAAATTGATGAATTGTAAACATCTACAGAAATATTCACCTCTTTTTCTCTTCTTTCAAACAGACCTCCCTTTCACCTCCTGTCCCGTTCCCTCCCTGACTAACCTATGTGCTCTCATTTTTTTTTTCTAATCTTTCTCATGTTGTCTCCAGCCTCTCCCCACCGCCTCCACGCAGAGCGTACGCAGCTTCAACTAAAGCAGCTCCATATTAGGCCGACTGTTCATCAGTCATCTCATGTGCTGTTGCTCTCTTTGGCTCATTTAAGAGTTTGGTCTGTAACATTAGCACCGTGTCATGTTTTACGTGTGTGGGCGAGCAAGTTTGGAATCGAGTTTTGATTTGTGTTTATAAAGTTTGAACAAATTCCACTCTCCGTCAATACACGCCAAAAATAACTGCTGTGATGTTTCTCTAAGACTGTTATCCATCTAAATATGACCAGGAGGTTTTTTTTTCTCCTGCCACTTAGGAGAAGCATTTTTTTCGAGGGATTTATCCTGCTTTTACATCGGCCAATGCATTATTTTGTTGGCAGTTAAAGGCGGTAGAAATGAAAAGTCTAATGCGCTGGAAAGCATGGCACATAGCTTGTCTCCAGCTATAACTTGTCTGTTTTTATATCCTAGGATGAGAAGCCGTTTCACTAACAAACACTTCTTCCCCCCCGTAGCTCTTCTTCCCAAAGCAGCCCTGCAGTTCATCTCATGGTCATATCCTCCAGCTAATTCTTCTCTTTGTACCTGGTAGTTGACTCATGATAACCTTTTTCTCCCTTTTGCACTCTTTTTTGCTTTCTTTTCCAATGCCTGAAATAGAAGTGGAGCAAAAAGGTAAATGAGTGGTCTGGTCCCCCCCCCACCCTCCCTCTGGCTCCTTGTTCTGTGGTGTTGAGTACAGCTCCCCTTACGTCTCCTCCCCCCTCCTGATTGCCTCTCCTGTCAAATGCTAAAACCCCATAGGAGGATTGTTTGCACCCATGGAGTCCAAATGAATTAAAAAAAACCCTGAATTTTCAAAATGACATCCACGGTCATCGAATGTAGTTTTTTTTTTCCTTCTTTTTTTTTCGCAACGTGAAAGAAAACACCAACTGTTGGGTGTCGATTTGTTCCAGGGACTCTTGCCTAGCACTGTGTTAACCCTTGAAGAATGAGTGTGTATATATTCTTATTTGGCATAGTGTTAGTTTGCTTGGCCCAACTTCTGCTGCACCCATAGCACGTGATGTGAAATAGCAGTGATGGCTGAGTGAGATTGGCACAGATGAAAAAAAGAAAAGAAAAAGCAAAACAAGAAATCACTTGTGTCGCTTTTATCCAGAACCAATTAATTTAAAACCATCTAAGTGGAAACCTTGCCGTGGCCTCCCTCACCCATCAGTGGTTACTTTTGTCTTTTGCTGCAGAAGTAGTGAAAATCCTTTACCACTGTTGTTCGATTTACCCCCCCCAACCTCCACTTTCATTTTACCTCTGCTTTGCTGCCTCCACCACCATCGACAACCTGTTGTTCACTCTTATCACAAGATGTGAAGTCTGTCCCCTTTTTTGTTTTTGGTTCATGACCTCAGTCATGTCAGTATGCATGTGCAGTGTGTAGCTGTTCATGTGGCATTTGACGTCAGAGACAGGCTGGTATTTTTTTTTTTTAAAAAGTGTGAATTCTACTTCTCCCATTTGCCATGTCTTTCATTTGCAGGATTTTTACCCTTTTTGTTCCCGTTTTATTTTGTTTTGTCCCTGTTAGGATGTAGCAGCAGACCCTTGAGATGCGAGTTCACGTCATATTTCTCATTCTGAACAATGTCATTTATTTTCCTTTTTCCCTATTCATTGGCAGTAGCACACACTAGTTAAAACATTCCTCCAAATTCACAGTCCCTGATCTTTTTATCCCCCACCTGAGTTGTACAGCAGCAAGAATGATGCGTGTCAAACGCGCTACGTATGTTTCAAATTTCTTCGCCTTATGGTGTTTTCTTTCACTCTCTTCCCTGTCACTAGTTTTCATTTGTCCCGGGACTCTGAAGGGTGTAGGAGACGCCACCTTCCTGTTTGAGGCAGAGCAGCAAGCCGGGTCGTGGTGCAAAGACCCGCTGCAGGCCGGTGACAAAGTCTTCTTCATGCCCTGGACTCCGTACCGCACTGACACTCTCATTGAGTACGCCTCTCTAGAGGACTTCAAAAATGGTCGCCAGACGACCACTTATAAACTGCCGCACCGTGTTGACGGGACAGGCTTCGTAGCCTATGATGGTGCTATCTTCTTCAACAAGGAACGCACTCGCAACATTGTCAAGTTTGACCTGCGCACTCGCATCAAAAGTGGCGAGGCGATTGTTAACAATGCCAACTATCATGACACCTCACCATACCGCTGGGGTGGCAAGACGGACATTGACCTTGCAGTAGACGAAAGAGGTTTATGGGTCATTTATGCCACGGAGCAGAACAATGGGCGCATTGTGGTGAGCCAACTCAACCCATACACTCTCCGTTTCGAGGCCACATGGGAGACAGCGTACGACAAGCGCTCTGCCTCCAACGCCTTCATGGTGTGTGGCGTGCTCCACGTGGTGCGTTCGACCTATGAAGAGAATGAGAGTGAGGCCAGCAGGAGTCAAATTGATTACATCTACAACACCAAGCTGAGCCAGGGCGAGTACACCGACATCCTCTTCCCCAACCAGTACCAGTACATCACCGCTGTGGATTACAACCCCAGAGACAACCAGCTGTACGTGTGGAATAACTTTTACATCCTGCGCTACGACTTGGACTTCGGGCCACCGGATCCAGCTGAAGGTAAGAGTCGATCCTATTTTGTGTTTAATTCACTCTCCTTTGTGTGATTGTTCTGCTTTTTGTTTGCAACTTGGCATGTCACAGATGGCTGCCTTTTAATTTTGGATGCAATTCAGGTGTGATAAAGAAAAGAGGGTTGTGTTAGTCTTGGGGAAAGGGCTCATTTGCAGACAGAAATTACAGATTCACCTTGGAATGAGGGATAGCTCCCAATGGGATTGCGCCTCTTCAGACACATATTTCTTTATTACCATGAGGCAAGGCGAGGCACTCACTCCAGCTGAAGCTTGGACCCTGACAAATTATTTAATCTCAGGCTTTATCCAAAACCATTTTATATATATATACATATATATATATATATATATATATATATTAAATACTGGGAATACATTTGAGAGGCATTGTGCACAGTATGATAGAGGTTATCCTCTTCCCCCTTATCCGCGGATTTCAAGTTGTGTTGCCATGGCTACCTCATCAACTTCACAGAAAGCTTTTTTTTTAATTCTGCACTAGATCAGGAGATAATAACCATCCTATTGTGGCATGATATTTTTAAAAGCACCAGGCTGAAGTGTGTGTGAGTTGTGCACCACATGGTAAATCAGCGCACAAGAGTAGCTGGAAAGAGAGATCAATTACAGTGAAGAATCTTGTCAGGCGGTTAGGGGGCTTAAATTAATCTGTGAAGTGCCGAGAGGTGACATATGTGTCATCAAACAGGGACCTTACATTAAGTTGATAATGAGCTTAATTACCTGACTGCAGCCACCTTACCCCACAGAGCCGAGTTAAGTCTCCTGTACGGATTGGGGAAACAAGGATCTTGACCTGACTTCTGGTTATGTTAGAAGCTCAGGTCGCCCTTGAGCACCGGTCTGGATTAAGTTATGATTTTTAACTTCTGGATATTAGGGAGGGGTCGCCAGGGGGAAATCTGATTCTTGACCTGAGCTGTTGAAGTGGGGTTAGCGTTGATGTCTCAATGGCGGCTGTGTGCTCCTGAACTCTGGCCTCTTGTCAACAAGTCTGTTTGTTTTCCTGCCGCTCCCTGGAATCTCCCCAGCATGATAACTCGACACCCCAAGAGGTGGAGGTGGGGGGTGGGTTGGGGACTTCAAGTCAGCAGCCCTTTTTACACAGAAATTGCGCTCTAGGGCTGCTATAAAGTCACTTTTGTATGCCTCATTTGAATTTTTGCACAGAACCAAACAACAGTGTGTGATTATAGAAAAAAAATGCCATCAAAATGGAATCAAAAGAGGCGTGACATGTAACACAACAGCGTCGGCCTCTAGTGAGACATAAAACATACACGTCAGCAGTATCATACGTTTTGATCCCTCTGGACCTTGGAGAGTATTAGAGTGTTAATACTCTTGACAAAGGTCAAGAGTATTAACACTCTTGACCTTTGTCAAGAGTGACCGAAACGTTACTATATAAATAATAAATTATGGTGATTAGCAAGAGCAGTGTGCAGGATCTTCTTTTCAAGAATCAAGTGATATTTTCCAATGCACCTTCATCCAAGATAGCTGGATGTATGAATACCTCCCTTTAAACATCTTAAAAACATAAGGGGTGACCAGCAGCTCACCTGGAAGAGCGCACCCCCCATACGAAGGTTGTGTCCTTGCCGCAGCAGCCACAGGTTCAGTTTAAACCCCGGCCCTTTCCTGCATGTCATCCTCCTCCCTCCCCCTTTCACACTAAAAGCTGTCCTATCAAATTAAGGCAAAAAGCTAAAACAAAAATCGAATGATCATAAATTTAAAAAAAAGCAGTATTTAAATAGATGCTAACAAAGTTTTCCTTTTGGGACATAATTTGCATCCACATGGTAATAAATTGCAATACCGTTTCAGACACCGACAGACACCAGCCTTGTTGCTACCTTAAAGACAAGACACACTGTGCTTTTATTCCGCGATGCACCTTTTATACTGAACAGCGAGGCGGCATAATGGCCTGCTATTCCCACCTTGAACAGGCAGTGTTAAAGCTGCTTTTGTCTGTTCTGCTGAACAACCAAACCCTCAATTAAGAGTATGTTAGAAGAGATATGAAAAATGCTCAAACTTTAATGAGTTCTCCACGCATGCAAACTGCCTGCTCAACTGTTCACGTCCTGATGTATGTAAATGTAATTAACAACTGAATTATCATAATTACCCTTCTTGTCTCAAAAGAGGCTCAGGGAGAGGAGGAAAGTGGCCATCACAGAGCATTTTCAATGAAGGGTTTAATGTGCTCTCTCAGCTACTGTAATGCCTCGGTAAACATAAATGCCACATAGGCTCAGTGTTGCCACTTGTGTCGGGAACAGTGCGCTTAATCAAGGAACTCAACAGTACATAGTTGTTGATTTCACTCATTCCAAATACTTTGCCGTCCTGTTAGGGAGCTCCAATCAGAAATGCGTCCTTGCACCAGAGCTTGTCACTGTGGATCATTAAGTGTGTTTTATGCGAACATTTTTGAAATGTTGTGAGCTCAAGAAGAAGAGAGGAGGCATCTTGAGATGCCACGGCCAGCAGCAGCACGCCGGGCGATGTGAATGGCACTTGAAAATAATTGGTTCTTGTTTATTAGGTTTTTTTTCAGATCTACACCTTTAACTTCTTTACTGTGTAGCTATTAGGATTTATTGCTGCCCATGATATGGTGTTGAATTAAACAACCTATTCTGCAGGGTAATCTAATGGTGCTGAAATAATGTCTCTCTCTGAAACTGAGGGGCACTTGAGGCGTAAAGGAAATTAATTGTGCCCATTAAGATTCATCGACCACAGAGTGAAGTTACCTCGAACACCAAACCCAGTGTATTTCTCTCCTTTGTAGAACTCGTGTAACACAATAAGCGTCTGTGTCCTTTTCTGTCAGAAGCATCAACCTTGGCTGTAATGCTCATCCTGGAGAGGTGCTAAAGTGTCGGCAGGATTAGGGGTTTATATTAACGGAGTTTTAGTAAAGTGATCAAAGCAGAAAATAATTGATCTCAGCAACTTGTCTGCGTTTTCCTTTACCTTGTGTAGAGCGTTTGTAACGCTGTGGGTTGCTTAATTCTGGCTCTGGTTGAAGTGATTAGCCAAGATCTTTCCCAATATTGATCTTCCCACTTATTGTTCCAAACAATTCACACGCGTTTAAAGAAAACGTCTGCGCTCTGCTAATGCATTGTGAACACAAAACAGCAATGATCAATACTTAGAGAGTCCATCTCCTCAGAGGTTTCTCTAAAAGAGGTGGATGCCAATAAAAAGCACACCAAAGCGCCCGCTGTTACAAAACTTAGAGGGACACTAGTAATGTATTCTCTGTGATGTGCAAAGGCATTAACTGATTTCAATCCAATGAATTAAAAAAAAAAAAAAAGCAATCAGAGGAGCAGGCAATTGCTGAGAGCGTTTCAAACTAACAAGGAGGGAAAGGAGAAAATTAATTTGTATTTGAGGTAGCATTGATCTGAGGCCTTTAAAACGAGAGGCATAAAATGAATGGCTTTGTCCAAAAGGCTCAACCACTCGGCGTAATCTGGTAGCAGTGGGCACAGCGCTCAATTGAAATGTCAAGCAAAACCACTATTTCATATCTGGCATGCCACATGATAGATATCTATCATTACTTTTTCTTTTTTTGCTCAGCCATTTTGTGGCTAAACCCAGCTGTGCACCTCGCTGCACTTTGCTTTCATATCCCTGAACGACACCTCCAGGTGAGCCGTCAAGACAGAGGACATTTATAGATGTATCGCGCACTAAGCCTGTGTTCCACCCTCTGAGGCATGATGTTTGGCAACAGAAATAGAGGCTGGAGTAAAGAAGTCAGGAGATTTGCAGGGGCTCTAATTGTTCTGCTTTTGGATCAGTGCTGGTGAGATTATGGCAGGAAACCGTTAAAGTGGACTCTATAGGCGTAGATGACAGAGAGTGTTTTCCTCTGAGTGTATTTCTGTTTGCACATATATCTTCCTGCATGCATGTGTCTTCATTGTGAGCAACCTCTGACTCAGACTGTCTAGTTGTGACAGCACTGTGTCGGCTGCTCCACAGTGCTCAGTTTCAGGCCACATAAATTACCCTGCTCAGACACAGGGTATGTCCGGCAGAGCTTTTTCTGTCTGCTGCTCTTTAAAGAACAAGTGTCAATAAAGCAGCGAGGCTCTGAAACTATTTCTCAACTGCTTGAGTTTTCAGCAGAAATATAGACATGGTATTCCAAAACGTTGAATAAGAAAAATTGTCCGTCGGCCCTTTACCTTCCATGCCAAGCTGTGTGCTCACGTCACGTAGGCTCTGATGAAGCAGAACAGCATGAGCGCATATAAACAGCCTAATGTAAAATTCATGTCTTCTGGGACTTGTTTCTCTGTCATTAATTACCAGCACTGGCTCTAGGTAAAGAGGCAAAAAGACCAACTGTAGCTCGCACACAGTTCTTATCCTCTGAGACAGTCTTGTTATTGTGTCAAGCTTAAATGCACAATGAATAAAGATCTAGGAAGAAACACACACACACACAGAGTCACGCCATGCTTTACGTATTGTCGTCTTTTGGGCTCCGTTAGCATGGGAACGCGCCCTTGTTGAAAGCAAAAGTGCAACATTTTAGGGGAAATACATTTATTTGCTTTATGTGGGAGAGTGAAATCTAAATCGCAATACAATTGTAATATAGATTTAACATATTCATTAAGTGAGTTATAGAAGTGCTGTTAGTTGGATTTTGTTATTTTCAGACAGAGCTAAGCTAGTGGTTTTCGACTGTTCTTCATGCTAAGCTAAGCTAACAAGCTGCTGGCTTTAGCCTTTTATTTACCAAGCTATATCACAGACTGCATATGCGTCTCAACTTCCTCCCACTGTATATCAATTAAGCCAAAATATCACAGATATGGAAAGTATCAGCTTGTCTTTTTGGAGCCAGAGTCTGCATACACTGTGAAATCTGACATGTTGACTTTGCTTAAATTCAAATCTAGGAAACTGATTGCCTTGAAAAATGTAAGTAGATCTAACTATTAATCTAAATTTAAGTTGATGTTATATGAAATTGTTAAATTAACTTAAAATTTGGTTATTTACTCAATATTGAAGTTGCTGTAACTTAAAATTGGCACGCTAAATTACCATAATCTGTTTTAAGTTTTAGCAACATAAGTAAATCAAGTTTACTGTTTTATATGCTGCTGCCAGTTCCAAGCTCGTATTTGGGCCAGTAGAGCCGGGTATTTTACACTTTTCTAAATCCAGAAAAAGAGTTTTCTTCGCTTCATGCGCCACTGAGCAGCTCTCATAGGAATGAATGAGGCCCCGCCCCCATGGCTGTATCCAGATTTATAATAGATCCATGGAGCCAGCCACCAGGGGGAGATTAAAATGTTTTGGCTTCTTTTTGGGGGAGCTGTCATGTCGTCCATCTTTGTTTAGGGTTATTGTGCTGTATTTTTACTCTTTGCCTGCTTTTGCATTCGATCACATTTACAGTATGATGAAAAGAAAAATGAAAACTGTCCCAGCTGTTGCATGTTTTTCTTTTCTCTTTTTCGTTTGAATCGACAAAAGGAAGTTTGCACACTATTTCATTTATAAAAGTGTGCAGCTGAGTCAGGTACCTTTCATAACTTCCAAGGAGAAGAAAAGGATTGTGGCTCACACAGATTTTCAGCTTTTAATAGTGCAAATAGACCCTGCTAATGTAGAGATGATTTTTTAACTGAGCTTTGCCTATTAGATATTTCCTTTCAACTATACCTGTGTATTTGCCATTGTACTGGGAAGATTAGCCCTGTAAGTGATTCATATTCAAAAATTTAAACCAATTAAAAACAATTTGATTTGGCTTCTAGTTGTCATGGCCTTTCTCTAATAGCAGGTATTAGGGAGCTTATGATCCGTTTATCGTGGCGTTTGTATGGACAGGTAGATAACATTTACTGTTCTTGACACTGTGTGTGTAATGTGAGATTAAAATGCTCTTTTAATGCAGTGTTGTAAGCTCCAAAAGCAAGGACAAACATGAAATCTAGACCTCCGATCATCTGATTATGGTTTAATATTTTGTGTCATCTCCCTCGCAGATACATAAATGACTCTGGGGGGCTATAAAGTGATAAAACTAATTCTGCTTCATCTCTGATGTCTTGATTGATGATCTTGCATAATGGTTTTCCTTCCTTTTAGCTCCATTTTAATTTACACACTCCGTTTGAGACTCTGGTGACAGCCATTTGTCAAGTGTTCAATCTCAAACTCTTCCATTATTTACAAGAGGTATTATTCAGCATATGGCAACAGTATGCCTTTGGTGTCAGATTGCCCATAAAGAGTGACTTCACTGCCTCTTGAGAGAAATGGCAGCTAATTGGAGCAGCCCTCTCTTTGGTTGAGTGCTATCAGAGGACACGAGGCTCTTACTGGAGGGGAATTTGTTCTTCGCAATCAAAAGAAAATTGTAGCGCTCATGGTGCAGAGACATCAAAATAAGCCCACAAAATGCTTCGACATCTGGCAAGCTCATAACTTGATGTGGTATTAAATAAATATGATGTTTGTTTGATGTTCTCAATGTCCTTCACAATCACACTCTGATAACCCAAGACATGCTGACTGTAAATATCTACAAAGATAGCATCTTTGCTTTGATTAAAAAAATCACTCAGTCGACAACTGAGTGCCCCTCCTAATTAAAGCGATATGATTTCATGACTCTGCCTGAGAGAGCGAACATCAAAGAGACAATGACCAAAGCATAAAATAATATTTTTAACTAGTAGAAAAAAGGAAATGTGGTGCTTTTTTTCAGAAACTAGACAACTAGACATGGTGTCAATATCATTTATGAGTATAAATGTTCATACGATTTTATCTCCATTGGAATTTGTGATTGATTAATGGGATGAGGGCTGCAACTAACAATTTCATCATTTTCTCTATTAATAGAATAATCATTTGGTCTCTGTAATGTCAAAAATAGTGAAAGATAATCTTCATCCTTATTAAAGCTAGAACCAGAGATTAAATGGTGTTTTTGCTTGAAAAATGACTGTGAAAAATGTCTGACTAATGGATTACTCATCTAATTGTTTCAACTCAAATGGAAATAGTAATGTGTATGTAATTTTTTGAAATGCATGTATGTGTCACCAAGAAAGCATGATGGAAATGCCAAGAATAACATCTTTTCTTTAGAAAGTTTGACACAGGTAGAAGAAACGATTCACAGAAAATTATCTGACAACATTTTAGATAACTGCTGAATTCTTGAAGGCCCTGAAAACATATTTTCTCAGTCAGCGTTTAACAATGATCAATGTGGTTTTACACAAACAATCTGTTTTCTGACAAAATTGCAAGTTTTAATCATTTCACACAAAACACATTATTTTTTCTTTTATTCTCTGTGAGGAAAATGTATTTCTTTGTTTATTTTTAGTTTAGTTCTTGTCTTTTTAGTTTTCTTAATTCTCTATGCTGTTCTTGCTGGTTTGAAGTGGGTGGGACTAAATTAAATAGTGGTGATGTCACATCAGGATCCAGCAATATTTGAATTACAATGTGATGGCAGTTGGTGGGTTGTTTTGTTGCTGTCAATCAAATTCGTTCAAAGCACGTCCACACAGTGGACACTGATGAAGCAGATGAGCTTAGTTATAACTATTAAACTCCAAATAAATTACATTTTAATTAAATTTCATTGCTAAGTGTCACAAAGAAATACCAAAAAATTGAACTGGCTTTAAATGTCCTTTTCACGTGGGAACAGAATTACTTGGAGACTTCATGTAATTTAAACATTGGCTCCCCCCAAGATCTGTGTTTCGTGCAGCGCATTTGGGTGTAAGCCTGTATTTTACTCAAGTGTACTGATGTTACCTCTCGAATATGACATGTCATTTGTAAATCCTGTCTACACAACACAGAAATATTACACAGCACCACAAGTGGTGATGTACAGGCACTTATTATCCATCTTACCATCTTTCGAGATTTTGCTCTTCTGATGGATTTGAGCTTGGTATTTCTGCTAACAGGTCCATGCTGTGTGGTGAGTTGCGCCCCCTGCACCCAAAGTGCTGTCCAAACTTTTATTCTTAATTGCTAACACAGCCTCTGTAATTCTCACTGGGAAAGAGATAGAAACGAGATACAGCGAAAACAAAAAGTCTTAAAACAACCCTAAATCACAGATACACGGATTTGCACATGACTAATATTTTCACATGACCTCTCGGTTTGGCCAAACATGGTAGGCAATTTTGGGGATTTTTTGCTTGAAAATAACAGCAGTGGCATATTCTCATGAGTTATGATCACAGTTGACCTCGACAATTATTGCAAATTACTGTAATATTAGTCCCGTGCAAATAGGGCTGAAGTCACATATCTCATATTTAAATATTTACTGTTTTTCTTAGCCCTGGAAGAAAATAAATGTATCTTAAACTGTCTTTGACTGTTAAACAGTCAAATGAAAATTGAAGATGCCTTTGGGAAAGTGGTATTTGGTGTGTTTTGGTGTGTTTTATGCATTTTTGTAATCCTGTTTATGCACTTTTTAAAACATATTAACAGCTTGTGACATTTTTTATCATGGATAAATTATAGATATAAACGCTTATACTACTATGAGCATTTATAACGCCTGACAAAGTGCTATGGGGGAAAAAAGAAAAAAACCCTGTTGAGTATTAAAATCCTAAAATTGAAAACCACATTGGAATCCACACCTAAGGAACAAATATCCACATAGTCAAATACTGGTTTCCAGCTCTACAATTGAATGATCATCAGATTAGTTTATACTCTTTGCAGCAGTAACATGTAGATGTGGATAAAATGTATTTCTGTATCATCTTTCACTTAATATTTGGAGTTCTTGGCATCATCTCTGAATAGATTGAATCACTGATAATAATGTATGCTATTAAAAAGCATTTGCTGACACGACAAAGAAACATTTAAACAAAATGCCAAGAGCGAACAAGATATGGCTGTGTGCCGTGTGATAATTTATGATGAAGTGTGGGTGGTCGAGGGCTTTGGACTCATGAGTCAGACAAAAGTGGCTCAGGAGCAAGTTAATCAGTAGATGCAAGCAAGCTGTTACAGGCAGATGCATATTAGGGTTCATATCAGCCTGTGGAGAAGCAGACGTTTGCTCAGGTATGGAGAGGTTTAATATTCTCAAACCCAATTACACTTGCCCTTGTATTGCATTATATGGGTATATTGAATCAACAGTCAGCCCTATGAATCATCTCTTTTCCTGAGTCAATAAAAAAATCATCACTGGCAATACATAATATATTTGAAACACTTATTTCTTTCACCCTTTTTTAAACATAGCCAGCTATTTATTTTTTAGGAATAAATAAAAGTTTTTAAATTTATATATCTTCTGAAAAAGTGACCCTGTGTTTCACAAAGAAATATACAACACTGTCTTTATGTAAATAAACTGCTTCTGAATTACAATGTCGTGACAAAGGAATAGTTGCCTGGATTTAGTTCAGAGAAAATGCGTTTTTTGGAAAAGAAATATGACATTCATGTACCTCACAGGCTTCATAAAGAGGTGATTGGGGAGGATGTTGGGTGCATAAAATGCAGGACCGTGATGTCAGAACTTCAAGTTTGTTCCCAAACTCCTGTCTTAAGCCACTTTTCCACTGCACAATAACTCGCTAACATCAGGCTTTTGATTGTAATGTAAAAGGTTACTATCAACATTCACACACAGTTAAAATGACTCTGCAGTAGTCATTGTTAATTATCGTCTCCGGCTCCAATCAGCACAGATGGAAATACAACATGAGCATGCTAATTTTATCCCCTTAAGCTGCAAGATGCAATGGCACACCATCACAAAATACCGTCCGCCTCCATCCAAGTAGTGCTCAAACATCGTTACAAATTAGTCTGCACCAAGTTTAAAAGAGCGACTGAATAGGTAAGAGATATAAAAAAGAAATAAGGGGTATTGGGTTTAGGCAACAACAGAGCTTAAATAAGATGTCCTTTATAGTCCTCATGGGGGACTCATTTTGCTCGGGTCTGGACAGAGGACACCACAATAAATAACAATATATAAATAATAAATATCACAGCATTAAACTGATTCTAGAGAAAACAAAAGCAACTCCCTCTGCAGTACTTTGGTTAAGGTTAGGGAAAGATCATGATTTTGGTAAAGTTTTTTTTATAAAAGAGCAGAGAAAAAATGTTACTTTAAATTGATAGTATATATCAAGATTGCCTATTTTTGAGTTGAAATAAGATGTAAGTGAGCATTTACTGATAACTTGCGAAACCTGCGAGGTATGCTAATAAGCAACATTTCTTCATTATGTTAATAGAAAACATAATATGCTAGGCATTATGTTTCCCACAAAACGTTTTCACTGTTACAAATTGGTTGTATATAAACCAGGGTTGCAAACTGTAAGCACTTTCTTTAATCGATCATTGGTAAAAATATCAATGAAATTAATTGATTAATCATGATTTAAAAACCTTATAAAAACTTACAAAAAAAACTAATACCACACAATATTAAATTGTCCCCCGAGCAAAGATCACAGCAACACATTGCACATCCTCTGACAGCTTTGCATTGCCTATGAAAAAACATATGAAGATGTAGTAGCCTGGACATAAAAAACAAATCAATTTAACTGAAGAACGCTATGCTTTGCCAGCTTTGTTTTCCTAATGTTGCTGCTGAGCTTTTCTTCTAGACCCCAAGATGGCCACTTTGTAATGAAATAGTTAGAATGGCTAATAGTTAGATAGTTAAAATAGTTAGAATAAAATATTTGCGCCTTTTGTTTGCTGATGCTAATCATTGCAACATGCTTTGAAAATTCTGCTTATAGCTAGAATGTAATAGGAGCATACACATTGCTACACGTTTCAGAATCACATATTTATTCAATCGATTTAACTTCACATGTAAGGTCAAATTCTTCGGGACTAATTAATGGATCGTCTCTTAATCATTATCATCCCTAATATAAACTAGTTTATAGGAGACAGGGCTGAAATATAACAAGACATTTCTAATCATCTCAGGTCCTTTTCTTACCTTGTTCCCTAGGAGTATTTCTGGACATCCTCATAACTGTGAGTGCAAACCACTGCATGATCATCTGCTCTTGTTAACTGCACGTCAGTTGTTACTTTTTACACCCCGGCCAGCCTGTGAATGTGTGGGTGACAGACGCACAATGACTGAAAGAGTGTAAGGTAATTAGCCAGAGCTGCTGCCAGGGGAAAAGGTCATTGAGTAAAATGTCACAACTCAGCCAACACTGTAGGGTGGCTTGGGGTTTATTTTTTTTCCGCAGAGAGCATCACAGAAACAGTGTTTCCTCCCTGCTGGGGCCTCCTGACCAGATATTGTCAGATATCAACTTTGTAATAAACTCAGATATTTCACAGGAATGAAAAAGCAAAGATTCCCCTGACTGACTGATTAGTGTGAAACGTGAAATGTGGGCTTTGTCACCGCTCTCTCTCAGGAAATGGAGATATGTGTCTGATGATGGAGTGTCAGATAGCATGATATTGCATTTTCCCAGAAGCACCCAGGGAACGTGAAGACAACACTGTAGTGCCTTTCACAAAGGCAGACCTCATTGTGGGAAGCTCCTTTTATCTCTAAATACAATCAGGTGGTTGTGGGTAAAAATGTATGATCATTCATACAGAAGAGTCATATATCCATGCAGAGACATGCAAGTACACACAAACACTCACTGTGTTTTCTGCTTTGTTCATATTGGCAATTCATACTGTATAAAATTTATAGATTTCCTATTTCTGCTCTCATGTCCTTGTTATCTCTCGGCTCTCTGCAGCACCTATCCATCTGTGCAGAAGCTGAGGTTTTAAGCAACACACCTGAGCAACAGAGCAAACACAAGCGCTCTTGCACACGTGCATGTGCATGTTCACACATAGATTTGCTTCGCAGGGTAGGCGTGAATTGAATACAGTGGAATCGCATTATTGCTGATGTATGTTTTTCGCTTGGAGCAATGCAGTTCTCCTTCCGCGCACCAGCTTTATCAAAGTGAGAGAGATGAACTGGGCAGGAAAAAAGCAAAATGCAGACAGGCTTTGTCTTCATTGTTGACATTTAATCAGCCCAGGGTACTGACTCTGTTGGGAGGAAATCACTGCGATGTCAAAGGATGCACCACCACGGCTGCTTGTCTTATTTATGGGCTTAAGTAAAATAAAAATAGCAAGAGATAGATGTGTCGTGTTGGCAGCGTTGCCTTGATTTTGTTTAGGGAAGGAGCAGAAAAGAGGTGGAGTTACAAGTGAAAGCTGCACGAAGCTTTTTATTTCCAGGAATTATGGGCAGCAGTAACTCTGGCAATACCAACAAGCCACGGGACTCCAAACAGTCGCAGTTCCCCCGCTGCTAGAAACGATGGGAGTTCAAGGCAAGGACATTTATGACTCCAGCTCTAACAGCTTCACTCTTCTCTCACTCTAGTGCCAACCAGCGACGATTTCTCAGTCTCGTCATCCATGCCAAAGACCATAGTCATCACCACCACCGCCGTTACCACTGTGAAGGGGCAGGGTGACACCACTGTTGCAGGAGCAGATCCAAGAGATGGAAGGGACCCGTTTGAGGACAGCCGTGGCTCAAGTACAGCAGAGCCCACCGTCCCCGAGCTGCCACCAACGCCCAGACGCTTCTGTGAGGCGACCAGGAGGAGAGCCATCGACTGGCCCCAGACGCACACTGGAAGCACTGTGGAGAGGCCCTGCCCCAAAGGGACCAGAGGTAGGCCCCACAGTCTGTGTGCTAGTGTTTGATACATACTGATGAAATGTTATAAGTTTATTTAGAATTATCTCAATATTTATATTGTAATCTCTTCTAATGTTTTTAGAGTTTTTTACCCTTTTCCAACCACTGTTCTGCCTGCAGGATGTAAGCACTATGTAGAACATTTATGGACAGCTAACAACAGAGATGTGGACACATGACTTGGACTCAAGACACAAATTTTATGACTCTAGATTTGACTTGACAAAATAAAAAGGCTTACAGCTTAGTTTGGAAAGAACCATAAAAAAAAAACAAATGTTACACTACTTACCTTACTTTTAGGGGTACCAACCAAATTACATCCATACTACCAAGTACCAATTCATGAAAATCCATCATCGCCAAATGACGGTACCTGAGAGCATATCTGTGTGAGAACGTTGGGTTAAGACAAGAGGCAGAAGTGCAGTAAAAAGCCCTGAAGCCTGGAAGCCAGCCACAGAGCTCCACAGTCACTACATCGACTTCCCAGCAAGCCAAAACTATCACTGCAGTGCCAATCCATTGCCATAGTTTCAGCGTCAGGTCTTTTTTTTTAAAATAGCATTTTAATAATAGCTTAATATTATGACGAGCAGAGACAAGGAGACAGACAGAGACAGAGGATTAGCTCCATGAGTGATAGAAAAGAGCAGAGAAGCTGAATTGTATTTTAGTCAACTACATCACCTCTGCAGCACCCCAGAAATACATTTTTGTTATTCCAGAGAAAGTCATTATAGAAAAAAGGGATTGTTGGGTGCTAGTACCAAATTACAGGTACTAGAACCAATATCTGTTCAAATGTGAACGTCACTCAGCCTTAATTATGGCTTATTTAGGACTCAGTACTCAATATAAATTAGGACCTGATACTAGATGCTTGACTTGAAATTGACTTGATAGAGTGCAGTTTAAGCTTACCTGTGACTTGTAAAACAATGACTTAGTCCTGTACACCTGTTTTTGCAGTCATTTTAAAAAAACAGTGATGTGTCAAACAAATCCAAGTACATTGCACAGGTGTTCCCAAGGAAACAATGTCAATCGTATTTGATTGTGTCCATGTCTTTCTGTTATTTTTTTCATCTTCTGTAAGTTCAGCTATTTTTAATCCTTGTGATTATTCGCACTACTACAACTCTGTAGGGGGTAAAGTGTTTTTTTCCCATTAACAATCAAGCATTTCAAATAGTCTCAGAATTACATTTTTAGCCTACAAATGAACAGGAGCAAAGCTACAAACAACCTGATGAAATCAGTGTTTAAACAAATGGCCCTGTCACTTTATTTTTGCTTATTTAGTTAGGTAATGCGCTATTTCCATCTTTGCCTCCATGTACCAAGTCTGTGACATTTCAGCTAGAGGGCATGTCAAATTTAAAAATATAATGTAGCATGATTAGAGCCTGCCACTTCCCCCGAAAATTGGCGACATTGTTCCTGTTTGTGTGTAATTTTGAAACCCATTTCTTTTTGCAAAGTGCATGGAGAGAGAAAAATGCTGCTGCCCATTTCCCCCCTAGCAGAACACAGAAACCATTTGGGAAGTTATGAAACAGAATGCGCGTCAATGTCTACTTATTGTCTAAATTAAATTCAGACAGTATATTCACAGTTATTTCTCATTTTTAAAATCGCGTCTGGAAATGTAGGAAGTCAGCAGCAGCTAGGGGAACATTGTGCTGTTATACCAGATCAGTTGACAATGATACTCACAGGAATCTCTCACAAGTTACCTTAACACCTCATCACAGAGACTGACAGATCTGTCAAAATACAAAGCAGGGCTATTGGCGGATAAAAGCGAAAAAGAGACAATGTTTTGACTGTGGGGGTGAAAAAGGAACGAGTCTTTGATTACATACAGTATGTTGTCGCTGTTGTCAGTGAGAAGGCATTCATTAGGAGTATTTTTTATTCGGACATGGATAGCATATAAAATGTTTACTATTCTGAAATGTTTACAGGCAATAACAAACCGGAGTCCATTGTTTTGTTTTGTTTTTTCAGTTTTGTCCAAGCTGTGTAGGAACCTGATAATGTTTAAGTTTGCCTTCTGCAGTTTGTGTAGACTTTACAACGCTCACAGCCTTTCAAATTGTTTGGAAGCGGTTGTTCCTGCCCAACAGTTAGTTTCCTGCACCACAGAGTCTGTATGAATGAAGGATCAGCAAGAGAAACTGTATCCAAGCAGGGTTTTGGCCCCTTTCCAACTGTTGTGTTTATTCTATGGTCCTGCAGGCATCGCCTCCTTTCTCTGCACTGTGGCAGGGACCTGGTGCTCCAAAGGCCCAGACCTCAGCAACTGCACCTCCCACTGGGTGACTCAAGTGGCACAAAAGGTAAAACAGGAATGTGTCAATTACAAAATATAACAGCACACAAACACGTCTAGAATCAAACATCTAGTGGCAATTCTTTGACCTGTTTGCTTGCTTGGTTTATTTTTCTTATAGCAGCAAGAGAACTGGTCAAGGGTAAATATCATGAAAATACTTGAGCTAGTGTGGTAGCAGAGAGAAATGAGCTATGAGGAGTAAATGCCAAGTTCTGCAGTCAGTTACCGAGAATCAAAGAGCCAGAGCTTCTTTCTTCGCTGACTCTTCTGCTTTGATGCTCAACAGTCATGCCGGTAGAAAATCTCATGGAGACGCGCAGATAACGGTCTTCTGAACAGACCCTAATGCACAAACATGCAACATACTGCAGTCAAAGAAGAGATTTCTGTTGACCTGAAAAACACCTTGCACATGCAGAAGGTTCAGAGAGTGTTTCTGGCTGCTGTCAGCAGGCATTTTGGGACAGATAGACATGACTAAGTGAAGAACTGTGCCCCAATTCTTTACTACACTGCTAATTATGTGCAGGTTTTTTTTTTTGTCAGTCTGAAAAACTGACAAACTTAAGAACTGAATCAGCTTGGTGTTTGAGAGTGTGGCTGACACAATTTTCATATAGACAGAGACGCAAAACATTTAAATAAATGCAGATGGTGATGATACAGCCTCAAAATCACCTTGGAAAAAACAAAATAAGGAAATCTTTTGATACACATTAATGCTGCATCCACGCCAATTTAGGAATGCTCAGTTATTATTTCGAAGTTGTTCCTAGCCTTGTAGTTACCCAAAAAAAATACCTTAGCTAGGTATTTTTATTTCCACACATGTGCTCATTAACAAGTGAAACCAAATACCAAAAGTGTATAATTGGCTGAATTGATTATGTAAGTATTGATGTTGTGGTTTTGCACAGTAGGCAGAACCTCCATGCATGTTGCTGGTCTATTTTTCTGTTTTTCTCTACAGGTTAAAACTACACAACACTGTGTAAAAAACAAGAACACTCTGTTCATAAATGATAAAAGTAAATACCCTTATTGATTATACCATTGGCAAGGCCATGCAGCAGTGCAACCTTAGGGGTGTTTTTACATTTCACATTCAAGTCAATCAAATCAATGCATCCTGTAGTTAAAACGATCCAGTTAATTGATTCTGTACCAGTTAATACAGCCTGTATGCTTGCAAACTCTGAATAAACAACTGTGTTGCAACTTTGCAAAACTCAGCATGCACACACTGAAGCTAGTACAACCACAAACAATGTTATAAATTTCAGATAAAAGATTTTATTTTCCATGCCCTCAGTTCGTGTTTTAGTGGTCATGTTTGCTCATTAAAAATCCACGGTCTTTGAACACGTGATGAGACACACTGGTTTTGAACTGCCTGCAGGAAGAATGGACACATCAGAGCCTGTGTCAATGAATGCACAGAGTTTTACATGAAGCACAAATCAAGGCTTGTGTTGATTTGTGACATCATTGATGACACTTTAAGCCGTTGAGCAGTTGAGAAATTATTGTTTTTGAATGAAAACAAATTAAGTCTCACCTCAACATCATTTTTCTAGTTATACAAGCAAATTCGCTGCCCCCTTGCCTGGTTAAACCTCTGCCACTTTCCAGATTTAGAACACCAATATTTCTCTCTCTGCCATTATTGGGCTCCATTATCATACAATTATTGGCCAAAGGGTTGATTTGTGCACAAGTGATGCATTACTTTTTTTTTGTTGCTGACAGTCATTATTTACAAACGTTTACTGGAGCAAAATTCATAGCTATTACAGATAATATATCACAGATAACAAGTTTGAGATCATCTCTAATATTTATATGCCTTTTTTACTCTCTTTACACTCAAACCAGTTTGCTGGAAAGCTTTAATGCCTCATGAAGCTCCATCTCGCCATTGCTCTGTTAGAACACGCAATATGAAATTACTTTTCCCTGACTCTCTGATCTCTCCTTCTCATCTCATCTCCCTGATGTGTGTGTATCTCACTCACTTGAGTCATCATGCATAGGTTTGATTGGCTGAGTAGCGTCATGTGAGATGGCTTAACACATTCAATTGCCTGTGAGTTTGCTGGTTGCTAAACCAGTGTTACAAATGCTTTTCCGGTTAACCCTTTGAAACCGAAGCAAATTGGCTTCATGTTTTTCAAAAAACATGGGAGGAAGGCAATGTAAAAGGAAATGAGCAAGTAATTAGTAAAAAGTACAAGAGTATGACCCGATTATTTAAAAAAAAAGAAAAGAAAAGAAAGAGAAAGTAAAAAAATGAGTGCTTAAAAATCATATTTTTGTAGCATAATTATTATCTGTAATTGTGATAATAATAAATGTCGTTTTTCCCAAGCTGTTCCTTTCTCCCTTGACATTTTTCCCTGGCTTTTAAAAAATAATTTTCTTGATCTCCTAATTCATTGCAATTTGTGGAGCGTTTCTTAACAAGTTGCTTATTACATTTTTTCCATGTTTTTGAAAGACACCACACCAATTTTCTAATTTTCTCAGGGTTCATAGGTTTAAATGCTTGTGAAAGGCCTCTGAAGGCAGCACAAGAAAAATTATGTCGCTCCAGCTTTCAAAGGGTAAAATAGAGGCCTTGAATCAATATTGAACCACTCTCAATAATTCAATGATAATGGGTCTGGATCTGGACCCAGGGGTTGGAGAGGGATGTCAGGTTAACAAGGGAAACTCCTTTTGATCATTTTGCCAACAAGGGGGATGGCGTCCCCCCTTGTCCCACCATGTCCCCCTCAAACAGCCTAATGTTTTTTTGTTTTTTTGCAGCCTTTATGCCACTGATTTATCAACTTTTTTGTGGTTATTTTCACCAAATAGGAGATATCACAGTTGTCAGAAATTTCTGGTGTATCAGACGCGGAATTACACCTTGAAATCTGAGTGCCATGCAAGTTGTTCTCACTCTGTCACTCGTAATTGTGGCCTGTATGATATGACATGATCACTGCATTAGCTCTCTCTTTGTGAAGTTTAATTGGCAGTGGAATTCCAGAGTCACATTTTGATTGATGTGCGTGCATGTTTTGCTTCATTTCCTCTTTGTACAAAATGGAGAAGTAAATTGATTTCCTGTATACTAACTGCAAAAGCATCATACCATGAAGATTAGTATATATCGTACGAAATTAGTATGAAATTGGGTCACAGCTCAGTTAAGTCTGGTTGGGAGAGGCCCGGTGCACCAAAGAAGTTACACAAAATAAATGCTGGAAGACACTGATCACAGATGAGTACATGCTCATTGACAGCTAGTGTTTTCTTTTCTTCAGCTGGTACGTTACAGTTATTCTGTTTTTTTCCCTGCTAAACATGCAATCCCTGTTTTTACATACATGATACACACAACAATGTTTTTCCCTCTGAATAAGTAATGTTGCAATGGATTATGACTCTGAGGTATATGTGGGATAATTCATTTCAGTTTCATCCTTCATCTTAGGCCTGTTTCACTGACTCCCCCGTTTTTCTTGTCGCTGTTTTTAGATCCGAAGTGGTGAAAATGCTGCTAATTTAGCCAATGAGCTGGCACGCCACACACAGGGCCCTGTGTTTGCCGGAGACGTCAGCTCCTCGGTGCGCCTCATGGAGCAGCTCGTGGATATCCTGGATGCTCAGCTGCAGGAGCTCAGACCCAGCGAAAAGGACTCAGCTGGACGCAGCTTCAACAAGGTACTGTGAAATTGCTGTCTAGCCTTAACTTTGTCCTCCTTTTGCCTCGACTCTCTGTCAGCATGACTCAGGAAATTCATTAGCATGACACCCACCAAACACAAACATGCGCTAACACTCACAGACATTCATGGACACACACGTCTCAGGTGAGGGGGCTTGGGAGGCAGGTCAGGCCCCGAGGGGAAGCTCATTCCTTTACAGCTACCTGGTAATTACCAGCTTTGGAAACACAGGCTCACCTGGCAGTTCTAACTTAAAGGAGCTAATGGCCATGAGCCCCCCACCAACACAAAGAATAACTCTTCATAGCTGACAAGTGTGGAGCTGCTCTCTCCCAGAGCTTCTGCAGGCGCTCATCAAGAAAAGAGTAGGCCCAAGACATACCTACTTCTCTCAGCTGCAGGCAGTCCCATGGAGAGATGAGTGACAGTTTGAAAAATTACATTGTTATTCAGACTTTCTAGACAGCAGTTGCGTTGTAAACAAGGTTATTTTCACCAAAATGAGGCCTGCTGTTTGTGCCTTTATGTTCATAACAGCTACATTGCTATTACGCATTTGAGGATAAGAGCTTACAGGTTTTTCAAAAGTCATACATTTCAACAACAGCAGCATGTGATGGCTGATGACAAGCAACAATGACAAAAGTTAAAGGACCATACTGGTGGTTTTGCACTTTTTGTCTTTACTTGAAATCACATACATGTTATTTGTATTCATGGAGCTAAAACATTGGTATGGTCCTTTAAAGAACCTTTCACACTGGACAAAAAATCCACTAACACTCACTAACATCAACTTTTGTCTTTAGTTGGAAAGGTTACAATCTGCATTTATTCTCGGGACAAATGATTCTGCAGAAGTCACGTGTATTTTATTAGCTCCACCTCCGACTTTCTGGGTTTTCTAGGTTCCAGTTTTCCGATCATGTCCAACTAGTGGGAGACCCTGGGGTTGACCCAGAACATGCTAGAGAGATTATATATCCCTAACCCTGGGAACGCCCCAGGATCCCCCACAAGGATCTAGAAAACCCTCCTGGGGAGAGGGACAATTGGAGTACCTTATTCAGTCCGCTGCCCCTGTGACCCGACCCTGGATAATTGGATGAAAATGGATGGATGGAAGTCTTATTGGCTCTTTTAGACAGTAATGGAAACATGATACCTGGGTGGACACGCTCATTTTCACCCCTTTTCCAGCGCAATGGAAAGTTATCTCAGCCATAAATTCTGTCCGTCGCCGCCTAAAGCAGTGCTCGGATATAGTTCTAAATTAGTCTGCATCAATAGACTGAACATGAAACATATACAAAAAAGAAGTAACCACTATAACATTTTCACCGGCCTCCAGGCTTCTTTCAGCTGTTAACTAACCCTGTTTTTCGGTGCATTCTTGACAGCAAATGTGACACACCAGAAAAAATAAAACAGAAAGGTTATTTAAAAAACTCGAATATACGTCCATTAATTATTTATTCTGCAATACTGCTGTAAAAAAGATCCACGATTATGTCAGCTTTGCTATTTTTACACTGAACAAAGCACTGGCAGCATCATGCTGCCCCAGTGTGTGATTTTAGATAGCATGCCAGCGTTACAGAAGAAAAAGAGCAACATTACGTGTCACACAACAGCATTGGCCTCTAGTGTGTTTTTAAACAGTAACAGTCATTTAGCTGCCCTGTTACATGCCGGTTAATCCCATCCCCTGCTTGTAGGGTAAGGAGCTCCTGGACCTCATTGTCTCTCCAATATAAGCACATTTTCGGTTGCTGTTCTTCTTTCAGTTAGCTGTTAGCTGTTTTTGTAAATCTCACATCGACAAAACATCATACTCGTCGATCACGCCAGCTGTCCCTTTTGCTCAGATCTTGATTCAGCGCTGTTACAACCTTTGCAGCCGGCTTAAATGCGGAACAACTCTGTCTGCCAGTTACACAATCGTACTTTTTACATAGAACGACAAGTTGGAATAACAGTGCAGCATTTTCACCCTCAACAGGCAGTGCAAAATGGATTTAATTGTGATTTAAGGAAGCATGCCAGTGTTCTGGAAGCAAAAGAGGCACAACATTTAACTCAACAGCGAATGTGTCTAGTGTAATTTTAAACAGACTTTGTTTTGGCCTTGTTACTACCTCTGCTGCCAGCTTAAAGCAGAACAACCATACAACTCTGCCATCATTCTGTGTTCGTACATTTTACACAGACTGCTGAAGTGGAATAACAGCGAAACACTCTGCCTTGAACAGGCAATGTAAAAGTAGCTAACAAGTGGTAAATTTTGTGTCCATGGCAGCAATCTTCTCTTGGTGTAAGAGATATTTTCCTGTGTGTGTTTGCAGGAGGTGTTTATGATTAGGAGGTTGTAAATCTGGATACAAAGAACATTTTATCTTTTTAGTTTCTGTGTGAGAGCTACAGTATGTGATTTTCTCCGGTTTGACTCAATTAGTCAGGAGGAGGCGACTTATTTTATGCCAAGATACCTACAAAGGGTTTTTAAAAAAGGAGCTCATGCTATATTTTTCTCTCTATGCCTTGAAATACAAATGACCCCATCTCACATTATTTATCTTCTCAATGTAGTTTAAAGTATCACTAATGGGGAGCTTCAGAATCTGGTCTCAGCATTTTCCCCTCCACACTACTGTGCGTTCCTCATCTCCTCCTCACACTATTATGTGATCCATATTCATATTTAGTATTCCCCCGAAATGCATTTAGAGCCGTTGGATCATTTCAAGGTTGCAGTTTATAGACCTTTCCTCTTTTCATTAATTCTGTAATTTATGGTAAGTGGCATGATTTAATGCTTCCTGTGTTCTTACCACCTCTTTCTACAATCTGTCTTTTGTGCTTGATCCTCTCGTTGTGTGGAAAAGCTTCAAAAACGAGAGAAGACATGCAGGGCGTACATGAAGGTATAACTACTACTGTAGGCTTTCCATGTTGCTTTTGTACCCTGATCCCTAACGCCTGATCAGCAGCATGCAGCACTGTCATGTCCTTGATTGTCTTGTTATAGTATATGCCTGGTGAGCTGCTTGTACGAGATGTGGCCGCTTCCTCATCTGACTCGGCTGTCTGTTCTCTCGTCATTCTGTCCATGTGAGGATGCCACTGTCAATATCACTCCGTCTTTGTCCTGTTTCCCCTCCTCTGTGTGCTATCACTTGTACATCTTTCTTTCCTTTTTCTCCTTCCTCCGTTTCTTCCTCCCCCCCACACTCTTTCTCTCTCTCCATCTCTCTTGTCGGCTCTTCATACGTTGTGTGAATAATTGCCTTCCCACGGTCGTAATTGCACCTCCCTGTCAGCCAGAAGTGTGATCAAAGTGGCAATGTGCTCAATTTTCACTTGCTTACATTGTACAATTTCTAGTCTCCCTTGTCCCTTTAGCAAAAAAAAGTCTCCTTTCGCGTTGTAGTTGTGTTTTATCTGTGAGATTAATTTCTGAGCCCATTAATATGTTTGTGTTCCAGTCTGATTTTTCGCTCTGTCCCCCAGACATTTTACTTCTCCTTTGCCGTGCTGAGTATTTTTCCTCTGGTAGGTTTCCGTTCAAAGACAAGGGCATGGTGTAAACACTGGGGAAGAGATGCCTTGCATGGCTTAATACAAATGAACAGATTTTGTATTTTTTAGTGGCTCAGGGGGCTCCCTATAAGTTGGAGTTGTTTTCACTTGAGGTCTCATTTTACTGAAAGAAAAGGGCGATACATTTCCCTCAGCTGATTTAGAAATGTCTTTGTAGCCGGTCTAACAGCGTGACTCAATGGATGGTCATGTTGTCCGGTACACCATTTTGGTCCAGACTGAAATAGATTACTATGACATTTTGTGCAGACGTTCATGGTGCCCAGAGGATGAATCCTAATGACTCTGGTGATCCTCTGACTTTTCCTTTGATAGCGCCACAATGAGTTTGACATTTGTAGTTTAAAAGTATGCCCCACTGATTTAGCATTGTACTCCTATAATATTGTCAGACTCTCGATGGACAGTTTTTCAAAGGAATGCAAATCAGTGCAGCAGATCCAGATCAGCTTTTTTTTGTAGGTGCTTAAATGTACCCACCGAAAGACATTGTTTTGCTCAATCCCTCCTGGCTATGCTATGATACTGTGCTACTATACTAGTACTAACCCTAACCACCTCCAACCTTGACGCACCAACCGCAGCATGTACTCACGGCACAGCAGGGCGGGACTAAGCAAAACACTTCATTGGTGGTTACATTCCAGCATTTACCTCTTTTATTGACCAAATCACAGTTACGTTGCACTAACAACAAGAGTGACATTCAGATAGACAACAGGCAATACATTTCAGTTACAGAGATATGTCAAATTTGCAAACTTGTTTATTTATGTTGTCATTTTCAGCTGTGACTTTATCATTTAAGGATATATAGTTAGATATATAGTTAGATGATAGATAGATAGCTAGATTATGGTAGTCGGACCTATCTGACATTTCTGCTGTTCTGTGCTGTTCTGCTGTTTTATCATTTTCAAACTTGTAGACTTCAGCTGCGACTGATGCTGACTCAAGTGACATCACTTGAGGTCATTTTCTGAAAATGTTTGCCACTCCCATATGACTTATTTCAATATCTGTAAACAGACTAGTTTTTAAAATCGGTGGAGTTCCTCTTCTAGTAAAATATCTGATCAACTATTGTGTGGATTTCCATAAAATTTGCTCCAGACATTCATGTCACCCTAATAATGACTTGTAATAACTTTGATTCATTAACTTCTCATCTAGCACCATCATTAGGTTTAAATTTAAAACCCCAAAACTGATGACTTTACAATGACGCTCATTAGCAATTGTGAACATGCTACACTAAAATGATGATTATAGTTGTGAGCATGTTAGCATGTGATGGTAATATTTAGCTTAAAGCACTGTTATGGCAACAATATGTACAGCACCACAGAGCTGCTAGCTTGTTTTTGTGTTTCAGATTTGTGAATACTAGTGAAAAAAATTGTCCTCCCAACTCTTACTCTGATTGGCAGGTGCTCTTCTTTCGTTGGATTGGTTAGGTTTAGGCAGAAGGAATGTGACTGGTTAGGATGAGGTTAAGAATGTCAGGAAAAGCGAAAAAGAGGTAGAGTAAGGCAGAGTAAAGCCGGCCGTTAATTCACCATCCTACGATTCACAAATTCGCTCACCTTTTATCATGCGCTGTTCTCTTGAAGACAGTGCTGCTGTTCGCAGAGCTCATTTATAGCTATAGTGAGCTATGGGGGCTCATCTTGTAGCACCCCTGTGATTTGTAAAGTGACCTCCACCCAGGCGAAAATTAAAGAGGATTCAGTCCGAACACGGATTCTTTCTGTGCTACACAAATTAGAGACAGCCGACATTTTATTCCCCTTTTGGATTTCATGGGTCCTTTGAGGATGGCTCACCAGGGGACGGGGGAGACCATTTAGTGTCTGTCTGGTTGTAATGGCTCCGACCCTGTAATGGCCACTGCTCTCTCCCACACACACACACACACACACACACACACACACACACACACACGACTTAACTCCCATCATAGTCAATGCTCACAAGCTTCCAGTTGCCTGCAAGGTCAGGGCCACAAAGATTGATTTCTGCGCTCGGGCTGAAACATAAAGACATGCTGAGAGCCCTGTGTCTGGATACAGTCATCATCGCTGTGGTTAATATGAGCTCAGTGGTTAAATGTTGCGGTTAATCATATATCGGTGCAGACTTCGGTTGATCCCCTTTCTTGTTATTCCAGGCAAACGGATAATCCTGTCTGTGGTCAATTAGTGTTTTGGATAATCACAGCTGTGACTAATTGGTACAGTGAGCAAGGGCTTGTTGTGGTTAATTACCGTTATTGTGGTGGGCATTGCTGTGGTTAATGGCACCTATGGTTAAATTGTCACTCCGATTAATCACACCAAGAGTTGAGCTACATTCTGAATCTTGGTACAAGTGTCTGTGTCGGGTGTGATTTTAGAAAGTTAGCGATGTTGTGGTTGGCCGTGTCACCTAGGAGTCATGAACTCACCCTGCCAGGGTCAAAGGAAACTCTTGTTTTATCAACATATGATACTTGTGTGGGTTTTGTGGAATGTTTTGCTTACTTACTGCTTATCAGAAAGCAGGAAATGAAAGGATTACCATTGAAAACAAGTTTAAATGTTCCTCCGTCTTGACTCAAACTGCCACTCTGGACACTGGATTTCATGATAATGCCCACTTTTCCTCCAGGAGAATAGTGTTCAAGGCCATTATGAGCAGATCCTGTCAGGGAAATAAGACTGTTGTTCATGGTGGTAATTGTTCTTTTGGAAAATAGCTGCTTAAAACCAGGCAATTGAGAATGCAGCATATAGCTGCAGATAATTTCATCCAGTGGAGGGAAAAAGCATTTGGTTTGTATTTCCTCTTCCCCTAAAGCATTTTTACATTATTCAAAAGTGAAACTTTCTTAGATTAGGTCTATTTTTCGTAAACAGAATATTAAATAAAACTGCATTTTTTATTGTCATTATTATTTCAGCTACCCTTGACTTCCTTCAACCCTCATGCTTTCAGTCGGAGTGATCTTGATATATCAGTGTCAGTCGTTGTTGCTGCTGTCACTGTTGGCCATGCATGCCCTTTTTATCATTTGCTACCCCCAACCCCCCCCCGCTCGTTGTTATTACACTGAAGTTATGATGGGAGGGAAACAGCAAGCTGACATTTCACTTGTCTCCATGGATACAGGCAATTGTGGACACTGTTGACAACCTTCTGAGGCAGGAAGCTCTGAAATCCTGGAAAGACATGAATTCTACGGAACAAACGCACGCCGCCACAATGCTTCTGGATACCCTGGAGGAGGGTGCGTTTGTCCTTGCGGAAAACCTGATCGAGCCAGCGATCGTCAAAGTTCCTGCAGAGAATATAAGTAAGTTTTTCTCCGATTGCTAAAAACAGACATGTAGCATAAGGGGGGGGGGGGTGATGCCCCCCTAATGTTCCCACCAAGAAAAACACAATGGAATTTTCTTTTCTTTGCATATTTTATGTCCTTGGGGCTATGATAATAAAAAAAGTAATGTATATTTTTTAACAGACCCCATAGTTTTATCTTAATTTAAGCCTCTACCAAACAGTTGAGATGGCTGTTTATAGTTATGGTAAAACAGAATCAAACTTATCGCTGCAATGATGTTTGTATTCCAGATTTTTTATTTCTTAATTACATTAGCTCACCTTAGCTTACCTTCCCAACTATTGGGGCAGGAAGCACCAGAGTTCAAAACAAGCTATCTAAATAAATAAAATCCCAGCCCTGACCCATTGATGGGTTACCTAGAAGCCCTTTAGCCTTTGCTTCAGGCTAAGTGTTTTCTTCTTATTATTTCAGGATGGCTTGCCCCAGGAAGCTTGCAAAAATTGTTTTCAAATTCTAGCTAATTCTAGCTGTTGAAACTACAATACTATTCTACTACTGTACGCATGTATTTTAAAATTACAGTTACATATGTTTGTAGATTAGACAATTTAACTAAATAATATACAGAGGCAGGATTCTTGCCCCCAAAAGGACTCTCCGACAACCCCCCCATCATCATCATCATCATCATCGTCGTCATCATCATATATATCAAAGCTTTTTATGTGCAGCTCTATATAAAAACATATATTATTGTTGCCCAATGACAAAAAAAAATCAGTTTACCCTGAAATGGTCCTGGTGGAATAAATGTCAAGAATGCAGCAGTTAAGATGAAATGTAACAATCCACTATAGCATAGCCTTTCAATACATGACTAGATTTAGTGCCATTGGTCAGGAGAGGAATTACGTGGGAGGGGGCATCTTCCTCCATCTCACTCGACATATCCGTCAGTCACAATTAATGGTGCTTTTTTGGCTGTGCACTACCTTTCAGTGAAAGTGTTTCAACCTAAGTGGTAAAATTGTCACCAGGGTGATTTTTTTTAGCTATTCCCCAAGGAGAATATGATTTTAAAAACCGCAGCATCTCACTGATGTCACAAAAATATTTGTCCAAATAAACAACAACTGTGTCCTCACAGGCAGTTTATTAGCAACATGATCTTTTTCATTTATGTCAGCTTGGTGCAGTGAACTGTCATATTTCTACTCACAGCTCTTTGTTGCTATGGTTATGGTCTCCCACTCACCCTTTTTTGTCTTATACCTCATTGATTTTTAATCTTTTTCTTGCATAGTAAAGTCACCTCATTCACTGTGTGCTGCGAGATGAACTGCCCAGACCTCTGGGGGAAAACAAAGAAACCAATTGAATGGCATTGTTCTATTCACACAGCACTCTATCTGTTCTCTCCAAGCCTTTCCCATTAAGTGGTAGTTAGCTAAGCTGATAAGGACTAGTTGCGCTGTCTCTAGCAAAAGCACTGATTAATACATTGTGTAATATGCTGTATATTGGCTACTTAATCACCGCATTCAGGCAGTTTTTATGAGTATGTCAAGCTCTCGCTTATCTGCGCATTATAGATAATATTCCAGCAGGGAAACATAAAAACAGCCACATGAAGAAAGAGACACAACCTCAGTGAACAGCTTACCTGACCTCCCTTGAAGAGTTGGCAAAAATGTGAAAATGATTGTTGCTCCTAATTAGCAGTTTGTCGAAGCCAAAACGGCACCTCCAGGCGAGCAACAAGGGCAAGACGGAGGAAAAGAGAGAGAAAGCGAGAAACTAAACAGAGGGAGGAGTGCAACAAGAAAACAATTCCTCATGTCTGTCTGTCAGAAGCCATCTATCTGAGGAAGTGAGGCCGTTTCTGATGGGAGGGAGTGTGCTGATACGTGTGTCCTCCTGACCCTTCAGTAATTTCACACATCAAAGGGAGCACCACCCGGCAGCTGGCATACCGGAGAGAGGGGCTGCTGGAATTTGGAGGATTTTCAGAGATTTGCTCGTCGAGCCCAGAGTTATCTAAACCCACAGGGGAGAGAAAAAGTAAAAAGTAAAAGCTCAATGATATTTTTGATCCTATGAATATTTGACATTCATGCTGCAGTAGGCTGCATGCTTGCATTTGCTCATCCTCTATCACCGCCCTTGTTGTTATTTTTTCTTTTGCTCTTGCCTCGGAGGCTTTCACAATGCCAACCAACAGCTTAGTGACATGCTTTTTTAAGTAAATGACACTCTACAGGGTCTTGCCAATAAGATTAGATTCCTTTAATGGCACAATGAACCTCGAATCTTCACACATACCCTGCTGAGCCTTAACCATACAGCTCTATTAAACACCATGTACTGCCTCTGAGATGTTGAGTAATACATCTCTCTCTCTCTTTCTTTCTTCTGCTCATTTCTCTCACCTCCCACCATCTCTCAGTGTTGGACGTGTATGTGTTAAGCACCGATGGTCAGGTGCAGGACTTCAGGTTTCCTCAGACAAGCAAGGGTGGAGCATCTCTTCAGCTTTCCTCCAACACGGTCAAAGTCAACAGCAAAAATGGTGAGAAAAACAAATATTTTATCATGGTCAGTTTTCAGCTTTTCTTTTCCTTTTCAGGTTGTTTAATGAGTTGACCGGTGATGGACGTGTTAGTTGTCTTTTGTGCTGTGAAGATGCGGACAGTCACATCAGATACTTTTAAAGTTTGGGGTATACGCTCATCTACAGGGTTTCCCACACATTCATTTATTTTTGGTGGCCCACCATGACTCCTCTGAATTTCAAGCGTGGACACAGATTGTACACACATGTATTTAAAAAGACATTAAAAAACCCCAGAAACTTTGCTGTCGTCATCGAGAGTTAGATGAAAACAAGAACACCACTCTAATATCTGTGCGTTAACTGAGGAACTAAAGGTGTGAAGTAGTTAGCTTAGCTTAGCATAAATGCTGGAAGTGAGGAGAAACAACTAGCCTAGCTCTGTCCAAAACTTAAATACATAAGCAAATTAACATGGTGTATTTTGTGTGCTCAATTTCATGAATATTATAATATCAGAAAGAATTGTAACACTCCATTTCTATTTTCAGTCAGAAATTGCCTCCACGCTAACCAATTTTGTACAGGGAGGAAGAATCAATTTCCCCCTCACCATTCACTAGACACCAACATCTCCAGCTGAATCTAAAGCCACCTTAAATCCACACCAATGCATAGCCATGCCGGCATACTTGTGAAGCAGAGCAAAGTATAAGCAAACTATGATGTTGATTTAAAACTGCCACAATAGCAGCGTCTAATGCGCTCACCATTTTTATTACTGCTCGCTCATTGGTTGCTGTGCACTGCTTGACAATTCTTAATAACAGTTTGACAAGTGTTGGTTCCCCGAGGAGCTTTTTGGATTAATTTTCTTGTCACAATGCCAGACCAATCAGTTAACTCGATGGAGTGTAAAGATTATAAGGTCAGACCCAGGCAAGTCGCGACTGGTTGCTTTCGCAAGTTGTAAAACTAGTCCTTTACCAAGATATGATATCTCATTAGAGAGATACTTGACCCTGGATTCTGGGAACAACAGTTTGTGCGTCTTAAATTAAAAAATTAAAAAAATAAAATAAAAAAGATCAAATTGAACACCGAGCTAGTAGAGATGTGTCTTTTATACTTATATTGCAGTATCTTGATTGGCCACGGATGGAAAAAAGGCAGCAAGGCTGCCAAATTTAGCTCTCATGGTTGAAATTCATAATGACCTTAGTGCTGCCCCCTGTTTCCTTTATCAGAAAATACACTCACACACCTGTGGCCTTCAGCAAATAATGGACCTTATTCACAATAGATATTTTGACTTGTCATTCTTGGTAAATGGATCTGCACTTGTAAAGCGCCTTTCTAGTCACCCCACCACTCAAAGTGCTTTTACATTACATGTCACATTCACCTATTGACACACACATTCACGAACTGGTGGCCAATACTATCGCACATAGTGCAACCTGCTACTCTAACCATTCTCACACATATCACACCATCGGGAGCTAGTGGGGGTTCAGTATCTTGCACAAGGATACTTAGACATGCAGACTGGAGCAGCCAGAAATCCAACCCAATCTTTAGATTAGCGGACAACCGGCGCTACCTCCTGAGCCACAGACAGGGCCTCTCTAAGTGGAACACAGCTATAATTAATTTTACTGAAGACACCTGTGCTTTTCCTATTAAGACATGTCAAAGTGTCTATTGTGAAAAAGGTCTATAGACCAAGTTGTTCATCATTTTATGGATATGTAGAGTAGTGATGAGTCCATTAAAGCAATATTTAAACATAATCTTAAAGGAATAGTTTGACGTTATTCAAAAGTTTTTTAAAAAATGAAGTAGTTAAGTATCCAGCTTTGCAAATCAAGAATGTGAATGAGCAATTTTCCCAAAGCGTGCGACTCTAAAAATTGCTGAGTGAGTGGTCAATACGAACCAATAATAGCCGGCCTCAAATACAAGCGATGGAAAATAAAGGGTGGATAAACTCCTGGTGCCTGTTGAACTAAGAATAATGTATATTTCCATTACTTTAATTTATTAAATTCAACAATGTAATTATTTTATTTTCACTATTTTGTTGTTCTGGATTACTCATCTCAAATGTGTTTGTTTATTGTTTTTATTGTACTGTATGTTAAAATTTAAAAAATTAAAAACTGTAGTAATGCAGTAAGAGCCACAAGATAGCAGTTACTATATTTCAAGTACCGCACGGGAACCCAGCAAATTTTTCACAATAAAAGCTTTGTTATGAAATAAATTATTTCTGTCTATTGAAATGCTACAGGGCTTTTGATCTGAAACAAAATAATTGCATAATGACATGAGCTAGCTTGCCAATAAATACACAAAATATGTTATATATTTGTGAATTTCCCACTGTAGGACTAATAAAGGATTATCTTATCTTATCTTATCTTATCTTATCTTATCTTATCTTATCTTATCTTATCTTATCTTATCTTACATGGTTTTCTTGGTAGATTATCCTTTTTCTTATGTTCCATGCCTGTCTCCTGACTCACTGCTTGTCAGGCATCATCTTTCATGTGGGGCAGTTTTGGTTTTTCTTGGCAGCTGGTTAATATGGCAACAATCACAGCCTCCTCCACACATTTCTCTGTATTGATTGAGGCTAGACACCAATAAGAGTTCACCAAAGTTGAACCTCCATGCAATTCGAAGGCGCAAATTTGCTTTGCAACCCAAGAAAATATTTCATTCACCCCGCTTGCATTGGGTGGAAGTGAACAGGAGAATATTCACCAATGTTAATTTCGTGCATGTGTGGCCGTGCCATACATCAGTAACAATTAAGAGAGCAAACAGGAGCAGCTGAGAAAAGAAGAAAATTTCATTCTAAAATATGACCAAATATACTATCAAACAGAGTAACTTAGAAAAACAGCCTCTTTCTAATATGAACCTGCTTCATATAAAGGCACTTTTGAGGTAAACAAATGCCCTGTTCACTATTTGAAAATTTAAGGTACATTTCTTTAGGGCTGGCCCCGGAAAGTCGGAGGCTTGAATTATCAGTCAGAGACCCTCAGTCGATTAAGATTCAAAAGTCAAGCTGTCGTTCTTTTTCTTGCATTTGCGGATGTTTTGGTCCCCAGATTTTGCTGTGGAGTGAGTGCTCTTGACTTTCACAATACTCTTTGCAGTTGTGGACATGCAGGGAGCAGCAAAGAGCGAAACAGAGACCGCACTGTAAGATGAAGAAGTGATGAATTTACAGCTCACATCAAGTTAATAGGATACAGTTTCTGACTTTTGTTTGATATCTAGTGTCGACATAAAATGTTGTTGTGCATTAGCATCTATCATTAGCACAGTTAGCTTGTTTATTATATAACGTGATTGCTGCTGTCACACTGAATGTCTCACGGAGCCCATTCAGACTTTAAAACTTTGTGTGGAAAACAAATCAAATCGTCGCACATTTGCACTGAACACCCAAATCCGATTTGACTGGCATAATTCTGAGTCTGGTACAGCCCTGCATTTCATTTCACAAAGTAAATCATTTGTATTTTCCATTCTTTTGCTCCCTCTGTATGTGTAATATTTGTGTTTTTGCCGGTTGCAGGTGTGGCCAAGCTGGTATTTGTACTTTACAAGCACCTGGGTCAGTTCCTCAGCACCGAGAACGCAACACTGAGGGGAATGGGGGACCTGAACAAACGCAACCTCTCGCTCACCGTCAACTCCCACATTCTGTCAGCTTCCATCACCAAGGAGTCCAGCCGTGTGTTTGTAGCAGACCCCGTGATCTTCACGCTGGAGCACCTGGATGTAAGCCTCCTCCTGAGACTCGCCCGGACCACATTATAGAGCCTGGGTGTTAAAATACTGAACCAGCTGCACAGCCGTTTGTAGTGAAGGGCAAACACAGCACTTTGATGGATCATTGTTGTAGAAAAACTGTTGTGAGTAAAAGAGAGGGCATTTGTATTGTGCCAGTGTGCCAACCTTTGTCGGAGCTTGTAAATGTCTTTATTTTGATCTCCTGCATCCCTTTTCTAACAATTCGATTGCATTTAAAGGACTTTAATTGCACAGTTGCTAATAGGTATAGCACAATGTACACATCAGGTTCACTGACATCCTGTTTCTTACAACTAGAGATATGAAATATACAAGGTGTGTTTGTGTACAATCATGCATATTGCAGCGCATGTTCATATATGTTTAATCATCTTTCTCTTTCTCTCTGTGTTTGTGTTTTGTAGAAGGAGCACTACTACAATCCCAACTGTTCCTTCTGGAATTATTCGGAGCGGAGCATGATGGGATACTGGTCCACTCAGGGCTGCAAACTGCTAGAAACCAACAAGAGCCACACTACTTGCTCCTGCAGTCACTTGACCAACTTTGCCATCCTCATGGCTCACCGGGGGAACGTGGTAAGTGGCCCCTCTCGTTTTGTGGCTTGCTCAGGCCATTTTTCTGTCTCAGTTGGTTGTTCTTCCATCTCGCTGACAGATTTGTGCACACACGGCAAGAACAAGAATGGCATTTCAGTGGAGATAATTAGATTATTGCTGGAGGAGAAGGTAAGGGTGGGGGAGGAGGAGGAAAGGAAGCGGGCTGTCACTTTAAAAGAGCGAGATTGTGGATCAGGATAGGAAGTACCATACCATTATCAGAGGTAATTATATTTTACCTATGGTCCGTGTCTAATATTCCTCCAGGCATATGTCCCTGGGAATCATGAGAAACAGTACAACCTCAGCTTTAACTTATGTTTCCACCCCTCTTGAAGTGGTGTAGGGTCTATTCGGTCGCGAAATGCAATTACAATCCAATTACATGATAAATAGCATGTGCAGCAGGGACCTAGCCAGTTATAAATGTGGGGGATAAGTTTGTGGTTGGTTTAATAATACGTCCCATTTCATGAACTCTGTCCCTGTCATCTGTCTTAACCTCAACCTTAACCACAGCTTGAAACCAGAGCCCTGAGGCTAGGCTTAGCCTCACACCAATTCCCTGCACATCACCTCGACTGCAACTCCTGCCCCCAATAAAAATTACAAATATCACAGGAGGAATTGCCTCACTTTCGGGCCACCCTGTCCTTGAGTGATGTTTTGTATGGTCAAGTCTGCTATTTTCGAATTTGCCTGGTGCCCATCTTGAAATGCGCTCAGTTTAAGATCTGACACACAGTGTGATTTGACCTTAAAAAGGAGAACCCACATGTGGACGTCACATGACGCGGTCCAGATTTTTAAACTGATGTCGCTTTCTGTATCGTGGGCTGCATAATGTGATTTAAGCATGGTTTGAGCGCCAATTGTCATCAGGTATGATCAGGTTAAAGGATCAGTTTTCTGAAGATAATATGAGGCATCAACAGTCTGAGTTTGTCAAGTCAAGTGGATATCTTCCAAAGTTATTGTCTTTTTATTACTGTCGTTCCACTGCAGCTCAACAGGGAACACTGTAGAAGCACGAAGAGGGATTTTGTATTAAAAAGAGTGTAACTTTTTTTAATATAAAGTTAGTTTTCGGACTGTAAACAGTGTAATAATACTGTCTTCTGAAAAAGAGCAGAGCACATGTCCCCTGTGTCCCCCCTGTAAATTACGCTCCTGCTTTGGAAGATATCTACCTGATTTGTCCAACTCATGTAAACTGTGGATTTTATATCTCATCTTTTCCATTAAAAGAGCATTAGGAGGGGGCATTTTTGGGCAAGTTTGAACAGGAGAAATAATCAGAAAACAGCTGTTTCAGTGTACATACAGGCGTATGACTACTGTTATATGACAATGTGTCTGTTTCTCTGTAGGGGGATGGCAGCGTCCATGAGCTTCTTCTCACTGTCATCACACGAATGGGTATCGCTGTGTCTCTCGTCTGCCTCGCCATCAGCCTCTTCACCTTCTGCTTCTTCAGAGGTCTGCAAAGCGACCGCAACACCATCCACAAAAACCTCTGCCTCAACCTCTTCATTGGCGAGCTCGTCTACCTCGTGGGCATCAACATGACAGAACCAAAGGTAAGGCAGAAATTATACTGCAGAGGGTTTTAATGTTCATATTGCTGATGAAGGGGCTCGTCTGCGCTCTTAACCTTTAACCATTTGAATTTTTCATTCAATTTTCCTTGAGTGGCAAAAATCCACAACATATACTGTATATTTTGTATCATGAATACATGAGGATCTATGATGCAGACTCTCATATCCCTTTCTGACAACTCAAACCCAGTTGTGGTTCCAGGCTTGTGCTGGCTAGTTCAACCACAGATACTCTATAACAGAAGTTACCTCATTACAAGCTGCGCCAGTGATACGAAATGGTATTCACTCCCGTCTCCTAAGTGGTCTTGGTCATCTCTCCCCTGCATACCCCAACCTGGTCTGGAGGTGAAGCAAATGTTGTGTGGATGGATTTAATTTGATTCAAAACAATACAACACCATATACAGTACAAATTTAATGTTTGTTCCTCATTTTGCTGCTCGTTTTTATCTAGCTTAATTTCTGATATCCATGGGCGTCAGTTGTTGCTTAATATTGCAAGAGTATATTGCACAAACAAAGACGTATCTCAAACAAAGTTCATTTTCTAGCCTTCTACGAGCTGACTTTCCACACACTAATGAGCCAAGTTATTACATCTCTATAAACGCTACGGTTTCCTAGTAACACCAACACCAACTTCAAGCAACAACAATGGCGAACTACATTTTAACTTTACAATTGTCTCCTGGCTTAACAAGCCTACATCAGCATCCAAACAGGACTTTTCAATCAAATTTGTAGTGCTGGTCGTCATTGTATTCAAGAGGAGGGGATCTACCTAACATTTGGCTCTTCCAGAAACAATTGTTTACGTTCATTAAGTTATTACAATATTCCTGCCCCCAGCCTGTGACATACAAATTTCAAGGTTCTGGCCAACCTGAGTTTGATGCTGCAATATTTTTCTAGTTTTCCTAGCCAGAAGCATTTTTAAAAAAAAAAAAAAGAAGTATATTTTCTGTTGAAATGCACAGATCTGCAGTGGTGGAAAAGAGGTGTGAGTGAAATATTCAAGCAGGACAACTTTTTTTTGGCTGTTTTTTTCTATGACCACATGATTTTATCAAATAGAAATATTCAATACAGGATTTTATGCATAGTCCTCCTACATCATTTATATCTTTTGAAACTCTGGGATCTTGAGTAAAACTGAGAATGAAATGTTCAGCCTTTGGACGAAGCTTTGTTGTGGAATGTGCATTTTAACGAAAGATCCACCAGTGGATTTTAGGGAAATTGTACATTTTGCGCTACTCTTCTACTTAGTCAGAATGCAGAAAACTCATAAATGTCTTTGTATGTATAATACTGTATGCCTGTTGTTGGCTAGTAATATTAGCATGGCTTAGTTAATGTATCGAATAGTTATAAATCAGTGCCATTTAACATAGAAAAAAAAACATTCTTAAATTCTCAGATAAGTATTTGTACTCTTAGGTCTACCATTAAAATTTTCACAAATACCATTACCTCATTTCTGAGGTGTTAATAATGTAATAATAATTATGGTTTTAAAAATGCCATTTTATCATGTTAGTGGTTGCCTTTTTACACATCCAGCAGACATGGAGCAGCATTAGCATTCATTTGGGGCAGTGTTTCTGTCCACTTGATAAATGTAAGGCCAGTATTTACTCTTCTTTAGCCCTGATTTTATCTCCTGAGGGAACAATTTGGCTCTTTGGCAGCTAAATTATCCACTCTGTTCACTGGCAGTTAATTAAGTTTGTCTACGTTGTAGGCAGGTAGTAGGTTCATCAAATGGTTTTTAACAGCTGCCTGTTACTGCAGAAGACTATGGAGCTGAAAAATGCTCAGAAAGCTCAAACAACCCCTTTCACATTATATGCAGTTGTTAGTTCCAGTCAAAAATATTGATCGGAGCAGCCTTGAGCAGAGCCAGTCCTTAATAGAAATTGTAATCTGACTAAACTGGCTAACATCACCAGTCAGTGAACTTTTTAACTCTTAACAAAAACATAAAACAGTCACATTCAACTAACCCCAAAATTTCCCTTTGAACAGATCTATAACTTTGTGTATAATGTCTGCGTGTCTCTTTCTGTCAGCTGGTGTGCTCCATCATCGCTGGTGTTCTCCACTTCTGCTTCCTTGCTGCGTTCGCCTGGATGTGTCTGGAGGGCGTGCAGCTGTACCTCATGCTGGTCGAGGTGTTTGAGAGCGAGTTCTCGCGCAGGAAGTACTACTATGTCTCTGGATACCTCATCCCGGCAGTGGTGGTGGGCATCTCAGCAGCCATCGACTACAGAAGCTACGGCACACAGAGGGCGTGAGTGTGACATCTTTGTAGAAATTCTTTTTTTTTTTTGTGGGATAAAATTGAGAAGCATTAGTCATCCCTTCTGCCCCATATATGTGCTAATGATAGTAATATCACAAAAAGTAGTCCATCTCTGCCCCCCTGCTTAATTTCAAGAGGCTGTGAGCAAAGCTGCTACATTAATGAACGCGCTGGCTAGCTGCTCTGGCCTGCTGGGTTTTTATTCTTTGCATGAGGATAATTGCCGTCCTTGTCAGTTAAAAGTTTATGCACTTCTCCGCTGGTCTTCATCCAAGCAGCAAGCTGTATGATTTGTAAGACTGCAGTCCTCTAATTTATGGAATTTAAGCAAATGCTTTTTTCAAACTCAATTTTATTGCTGTACTCCTCACTTCATTACTGTTTCCTGGCGATATACACAGAGTGAGGTGCAATTTGTTCCTGAACTGTCTACAATACATTGTTTACTGTTCAGAGTCTCAGTATACACAGTCAGACATCCCACATTTGTAGACATTTGCAGACCGTGAAGTCATGAGTCCAATAACCGCTGCCTTCTAGACTGCAGCCTCTCATGGCACGAGGCCAACGCTCCCTCAAGGTCGGGTTTTCTTCTCTGTGGTCAGAGGAGTCTCTATTCTGTTGCTGTGGCCTATCATCCCGCCAGCTCTGCTGGGCCCTGATCGATGAGACACAACTATGTTTTGGCAATGCGATGATTTAATGAACTGAATATCACCTTTTGTGACCTGCAGATGCTGGCTGAGGGTTGATAACCATTTCATCTGGAGCTTTATCGGACCTGTAACCTTCATAATCGTGGTAAGTTATAATGTTGCGCACGCGTGTGATAACTTTTTTTTTCCTTTCAAAGAAAATCTTTGAAAACAGTTTATAGATTTTCTGTCTCTCTGTACTGGCAGCCTCTTAGCTGTGCTTTCTCAGATCAATTTGCATGAAAGGAAAGTGGTCCCATTATAGCTGACATGAGGACATCAGTGTCCACTCAGCTGTGAAATCCTCTGAAATCAGAATTGGTGCACAGCAACAACTTAAAGCTGTTTGGTCCTTGCTGTACATCTAGAGAATACTCCCCTCCCGCAATCAGGAGGAGAAATCGTCTCAGGCATGAAGGTCATTTGCTCAGTGGGAAAACAAGGGTGATGGTGGTGGAGAGGAGGGGGTGAACATGGAAGTAATGAGTGGGTGGGCCAGACAACCATTACCACAGCTCATAGCCCTGCTGAGGATCATGACACGTCCCCAGCCAATCCCAGCACATGGACATCTCCATCTTCACCTTTTAATATTTTATGTGTTGCACTGGGTGTTCTCAGTGCACGCGCACACACAGTCACACATGCATACATGCAGGAATGCATGCATACAGCCCTAAACAAACACTCACCGTGTATCCATAAAGGCGTATATGGTAACACGTGTGTAAATCTGTCCGTAAGCTGTAAATACATGCAAAAACTCGGGAAGTGCTGTGTCAGCGGTGCTGTTTTTTTGCGCTGTATTTGGCAGAGAAGTGAGAGACCTGAATATTGTAGAGGACGGCCCCCTGGAGATCGGGGGGGGGGGTCCATATGTAGTTTGCCTCAGCTTTCTGCAGAGTGCCTCCCTGCCTGTCTGTCCATCCGTCTGTCTCATCGGATCTGTGTCATCACTTGCGTCTGTGTTAAATGCATCTCCAGCCACTCGACTCATGCGGACGTAAATCGGCCCCAGTGGCTGCAAGACAAAACTCGGCATTACTCTAAGCTGTGATCTAAAAGCCTCTTTCGGTCGTCTTAGCCACTCCTTTTTCTTCCATCTTTTCCCCTGCTGTTGCTGGTTTCCATCTGCTTTCCACTCGCACTCTCTTTGTTTCCATTTAAAGAGCTTTTTTTTCTGTTGCCTTGTAGTGTTTCACGATGCGCCCATATGGGATAATAATTAAGGATCTTTTTGCCTATTTGTGAGAGTAGAATTGAAAATGAAGTATTTGATAAACTGAGACTACATGGAGATCATTAGGCTTTGTTATCTTGCCAACTTTTTTTGTCTTTTGTTTTCTTTTGTGTATAGTCGATTGGTCACACTTTCAAAACGCACACCCTGAGTAGATAGGGGATACAAGTTTTTAAAAACATAAAAAATCTGAACATATACTTTCATTCCATTGAATATTTACAGAAGTGCATTTCAAAGGTTTAATATGGTATCGGGCCAAATCGAAGCTCATCTCCTCCCTTTCCCTCGGTGGCGATGGGCCCTCCAGTGCTTAGAGAGTCATCCCGAAAGTATGGAAACCTCCCTAGATGTATGGCTTGAATCACTTAAATGTTTTTCCTGGCTTCAATAAAAATTGTTTCTAAAATATGGCACTGAGCTCCGTACTTTCCTTTTTGTGTTTTTCTGGAGCTTTTTGTCCGTGATACATCAGGTCGGTTTGGAGTCCATCAGATATACATTCTTGTATTCGATGAGGATTTGCACTTTGGGATCGACTATAATGTCAGACAAGAAAAGAAACGTTCAGTGCAGCTTATGTTGAAGGCCATGCTGTGTGAAGTAGACCGAAGCTTTAAACTCTCACTGTTGTTTTTCTCTTTGGAAGTTGGTGTACTTTATGATCTGCACTGAGGCATTAAATTTTTATGTTTCTCCCGTTAAGGTATGCTGGTGTTGATGCTCACTATAAGAGCCAAAACCACTAAAGATTATTAATACTTAAAGTCGGTGGGAGGCACGACTATGGGTGGTAGCAACTAGTGCTGGGGCCTAACTAGGAACATTTACACAAGTGCTGTACATCAGTACAAATTTCACACACTTTAATATATTTTTTTTTATATCTTTTTATTATTTTAACATTGTGCTTTTTACTCCACTACTATTAATTGACAGCTTACAAATGAAGAACACATGAAGAGCTTTTAGAATCCTTTGTTTTTGATTGAACCGCCCAACATGATGTACAAATAAAGGGTCGGGTGGGGAATAGATAAAGCCCAGTATCACAATATTTATGTGGGCATATGGTATCGATACACAGATGCCAAGTATTTTTTTAAATATTAATATTAATATAATAATAATTACAATAAAAATAACATTATTTGTAATACATTTGTTATATAAAACAGATAAAACAGATGTTGGCAAAGTTTTCCGTTGGGATAATAATTTGCATATGACATAAGTTATTAAGACTTGTGGTGATAACATTGTGAGGCCCACCCCTCGTACAAGTACAGTCAAAACAGTTAGTTAATTAATCGATTAGTTAATTGACAGGAAGTAAATTGAAAATTATGATGATAATAGTCAGTTTTTCTTGCAGAATTCAGTCCAGATATTTTATGGCTCCATATTTTTAAATGTGAATATTTTCTGCTTTGTCTTACAATAATTTGTAAATGTATTATGATTATTATTTTGAGTTTTGAAGTAATTGTGATTCTCATTATTTATTCATTTTTTTAAAATCCTGTCATCAACCAATTAATAAAGAAAATAATTCAAATTGAAAGTGGTCATCAGTTGAAATGATTTTAAAAAATGAGCGCCACCTCAACCAGCTACAACAGTAAAATGTTGCTTACGCATTAATGAATGAGTGGTACTAATCTTATGATATATTATGTAATAATATGACAGTCACATTTTCTACATTGAGTATTTCTGTAATATGTATTTTAAAACTACTAGCAGGGTGTGATCTATAAGGAAGCCAGGTGGAGCATGAGCCCTTTTATTTTTAAAGTAGGTCTCTAAAATATTTCCAGCAGCTTTCATGCATTTCTTTTTTTGTGTGTATCTTTTTCATCATGTATCATGCATAAAAAACTGGCTATTATTGATGTATGATTAATGCATTAGGATTCATTAATCTCTAATTTCCTTTAGTAAAGATACCAGCATGCATGCTATTCTTTCATGACCATCAAAGCCTGGCGGCACAATATCATAAACGTCACTCACTGTGACTCAAAGATCAGAAAAAAAACTTTCTTAGCTCTTCTTAGCTGTTTTGTAGACAACATCCTGATATGTCAACTGCCACCACCAGTATGTAAAAAAAAGGACCTGTCCTGAAAGTTGTTATAGTTTGTACATTGAGTATAAGAAGCGGTACTGCAGGACTTTTACTAATTATGGAGTATTTATTGAGTGCGATATTAGTACCTTTACTAAAGTAAAGGATCTTTGTCCAGCTGCTGTCAGCACCAGGAATTGGATGCCTTTCTAAGTGCAGTCTGTTAACTGTGATACGTGTCTGTTTTGACAGGTCAATGTCATCTTCCTGGTGGTCACGATGTTCAAGATGGTGAAGCACTCCACCTCCATGAAACCAGACTCGTCCAGACTGGGGGGCATCAGGTGAGGGCTGTCACTGTGGGAGATTAGCTGGCTGCACTGTGGTTTGCTTGAGAGTGTGTGTGTGTGTGTGTGTGTGTGTGTGTGTGTGTGTGTGTGTGTGTGTGTGTGTGTGTGTGTGTGTGTGTGTGTGTGTGTGTGTGTGTGTGTGTGTGTGTGTGTGTGTGTGTGTGTGTGGTATATCGAGCAGGGTTGTTGGTAATATGCACCATTACTGCCTTTGCCTCCTTCCTGAAATTTCAAAAGCCGCTTTCGACCAACAGGTTTATTTGATTTCCTCTTCTCTTAAACCCGACCATGCCAATATTTTTCCCTTTCAGATTTTATTTCGGTCCGTTCAGAGGGTGCTTTTTTGGTTCTCTTTATGATTTCAGTATTTGCACTACGCAGGGTTATATTGCCTGTTCTTCATAACTGAGTTTCTGACCTTTTGGGTATCTTTGCGCTCCTTTGCTGGCATAGTTTACAGGCTTCCTTGGAAGACGGATTCAACCACATGACTTATAGATTTAAAGATGGTGAAAACGGGGAGGAAAAAAAGACCCCTCCTCCATCTTTCCGCTTCAAGTGAGCTGCATTTGCTCGATAAAAAGACAAGTCCCTGTCCATTTCTGTGCCTGGATTCTTGTTCGACAATGTGTTTTGAGGGCAGGCCAACATATGTTATGTGGGCGCTTGATTTTAAGGCAGCCACTCTGTTTTCGGTCCAAAACAAACACAAAAAAAATACAAAGAAAAGCATAGAATTGGCTTCAGTTTTGTTTTAGCACGGAGAAAGCCCATATTTGTGGATGCTGGATTTCACACATTATCTTAAAAATTAAAACTCATTAACTGTCATTAATTAGGGTCTACCTCAGATCCCCCTTCTGTTTAGTTTTTCTGTCAAAAGTGAAATAATTGGTGGCACTTAGTGTAATTATTTGGACTAAATAAATAATTATTGTTAAAAAAGCACCAAAAACTAGACAGCCAGTTGAATCAACCATCACTCTCATTTTTCTGTGGATCCTCTCTCAGTGACAAGTTGTTGTCCCATTTCTTCCCTCTTCACCATATCTCTCTCAGCGTGACTCATTGCTCTCTTGTGTATCAATAACGAATAGCCATCGTCATTGAAACTGACTGTGAAGTTATCTTATTTCCTCTAAGCTTTCCTGGAAGCCGCCGAGAAAACCTGCTGTGTTTGCAGTCTCTTTAGCCAACAACTCCAAGGAAGACCAAGGAAATATTTTTTGACTCAGTGTCAAATACCAAGTGCACATTCATTCCAAAACTTTGTATCAGCATTTATACACCATGACGCCGTGAGTGAAACTTGTCCGATCGCAAAATAGCATCTGCTATTTTTTTAACAAGCTGCTGTCCAGGAGCCGAGAAACCAAATGAGATCTCCTGCAACTTTACTGTTTCAAGTTATTATCACTGTTCTTTCTGTTTCGCAGGTCGTGGGTTTTGGGAGCGTTTGCCCTTCTTTGTTTGTTGGGGCTCACATGGTCCTTTGGCTTGTTTTTCCTCAATGAATCGTCCATAGTGATGGCTTACCTCTTCACCATCTTCAACACTCTGCAAGGGATGTTCATCTTCATCTTCCACTGCCTCCTTCAGAAAAAGGTCAGATTTCATTCTTCTGAAATGATCAAGGTGACATTTCTCTGTCCATAGGGACAAATAAAGTAATTTTGATTTCTTTTCATTTTGTAAAGGCCTTGTACTTTGTTGATGACTGTTTTGAGTTGAGTGTTGTATTTACCTCTTCAGTATTGAAGATGAGGGTTCACCCTTAATGTGTTTTCCAAGGCTTTGAATAAAATAAAAAGAATGAATAGATGAATGGGAAATTTGTCTTGGAAATTAAGGCTGCTGCATAAAAATATGTACGTAGTGCAGAAACAGAATATGTGCAACACTGCCCCTGTCATGTGTCTCCTCCTGTATTTACTTGGGACCATACAGCGTCTACCTGATGGAAGCAATTTTAACTCAAAATAGAGGAGATGGGAGGGGTCTGCGATCATTTTCCGAGCCTTTTTAACTATAATCAAATAAAAAAATTAGTTTTGGATGACCTCTAGCTTACCTGGCAGAGTGTGTGCCCCAAATAGGCTGAGTCCTTTGCAGCAGCCAAGGTTCGATACTGACCTGAGGCCCTTTGCTGCATGTCATCCCTCCTCTCTCTCCCACGTTTCCTGTCTAAATAAGGCAATACTGCCAAAAATTATAATCTTAAAAAATGTATCAATTGTTTTTACTTTAACAACAGATTTTATGAATGATAAATGGACTGCACTTTTCTAGTCACATTTACTGACTCACACACACATTGACACACCGGTGGACGAGGCTGCTGTTGTCTGTGGCTGGTGCCACCTGCTACTCAGTGACCAATCACACACACTTACACACCGATAGTGCAGCATCTGGAGCAATTTCAGATTAAGTATCTTGTCCAAGGATACTTCGACATGTTGACAGGAGGAGCCAGGGATCGAATTGCTGATCTACCAATAAGTAGACGACCCACTCTACTAACTAAGCCACAGCTGATGAATGAATAATAAGCTGTTTATGAACCAAATTGCAAACAAAATGGGGGGAAAAAGCTTCTTTTATCTTTTTAAATATGAAAAATTTGCTGATTTTATTTTTTGGGTTTATTTTATAAGTATGTAAATATATATATTCTTTAAGTTTTGGAAGAAAAATAATTTGGAAAATATCACCAATTGTGTCATTTTTCACTATTTTCTCAAATTGTATTGACTAAATAAATAAGGAACTGATCCCCCAAAGTCTGACAGATTAATCTACAGTATAATGGATTTATCAGTTAGTCACTGAAAAGAAAATTATTCAGCAACTATTTTCTTAATTAATGAATCATTAAAGCCAATTTTCAAGCAAAATGCTTCTCTAATGTGAGATTTTCTTCATTTCTTTTTTTTAATGTTGATTAATTTATTTATCAGATAAGATCAAATAAATACAGTTTCAGTAAAATGTAATACTGTAAGCTCCTATTTTGTGCATTTAAAACAAATTACGAGGTAAAAAAATCCTCATAGAGTTAACTGAGGTTTTGGGGTTTAAAGTTTCTGGTCAAATCCGTCCCATCACCTGTTGCTCAGGAAAATTTTCTGACGTATTGACAAAACAATTAACTGATAAATCTGTAAAATAAAAGCAATGTGGCGCAGCAGAGCAACCTTTTGGGTGTTGTTACATTTCACATTAAAATAAATCAATATAAATCTATGCATTCTGTAGATAAAACAATCCAGTTAATGAATTGAGTACCAGTTAATATAGCCTACACGTCCAAAACCCCAAATAACAAACTTCATCTTCACTTGACAAATCTCAATATGCACACAGTCTGCTGGCATGCAACAAAAATGCTTCAAAGATGGAGGTTGTGTTGCAGGTAAAAAACTCGCCCACATTGTGTATGTCGACTGTTACTGTCATAAAATTCAAACATGCCACTGACAAGAATGTCTGTTTCTTTCCAAATCTATCTAATCATTGTACCGCAGGTGGGATCTGTAAATATTTATACTGCAACATTTTGACATTTTACACGAGCCATTTCATGATACTTAACAAATTCTTACTCAGCAACACTTCACAGACACAACACATCACAGTGCTTCCTCTCTACAACATTTCGGCATGTTATCACAGTGCTTTGTTATTGCTGTCCTTACAGATATGGCATTTAAACTGCTGTCAGCTGGATGGCATTTGATGAAGATTTAGGGATTTGCATCTCTCATGGGAAGGGGGGGTTTGTGTCGCTTTCTGAGTGCTCAGTCATTCCTGATCTTTTGTTCCTCTGTAGGTCCGCAAAGAGTACAGCAAATGTTTCCGTCAGTCCCAGTGCTGCGGCGCGCTGCCATCTGAGGGTCCCCACAGTGCAGCCAAGACAGCTACGTCTCGATCCACAGCCCGCTACTCATCTGCAACACAAGTACGTGTACACCTTTGGGACACAGATACATCGGGGTTTAGGATTTAAAGAAAACGTATGAAAAGCTTTGTGTGTAAATTAAATCTAGTTAATTATATGTCAGGGGTTTTTTTGGACAATACGCCTAGTGATATTAGGTTTTGAATTTTACAAAAAAACCTATGAAAATACTAAAACCAACAAAAAGCTAGTGGAACTTGATTGAGGGCATACATTTTTTTTTAATCAAAAGGTAAACGTAACAAGACTATAATGTGACAACAAGCACTTTTCTCTTCTTCGTAGTAGAGAGCAAGAGAATGAGCGAGAGATACCAATGTATGTATACTGAATGAGTATTGGGGCAGTTTCAAAAATTCAGAATCGATACATAGATGAATGAGTATCTTTGACAACACTATAATGAACTCATCCTGCTAACAACTATTTGTCTATGCAGCCAAAAACAGACACGCTTCTTCACTCTTTTCTCTTCTCTGCACTCATAGACCTCCATAATTGTTTAAAACTCATAAATGAGTCACACTGTTGCAGTGGGTGACGCATTCCTTTATTATGATGAACTTAGGCGCTGCAGTTTATTTTGAGGTAATCCCATTTACACAAAATTGGTGGTGTAAATAATCACAGTAGCACCAAATGTGTATTCAGTTGTAGCTGAAAATAGTCCTAAATAAATGCACCATTCACTCATAATAATAATAATAATAATAATAATAATAATAATAATAATAATAATGCATTTTATTTATATAACACTTTTCATGAAACTCAAAGACACTTAACAGAAGACAAAAAGGTCATAAAATAGAATACATTAAAATACATAATAAAATACACACAACATTAAAATTCATATGACATTAATTAGACATTAAAAGCAGTTTTTTGTAACATTTGATTAAACACTACAGTGCCCACATGTTTTAGGAATTTAGGAGGCCTTTTCAAACTCTGAAAGTATATATTTATAACCCACCTGTAAAGATTTATGTTCTGACGAACAAATGGCCTTGTGGCTTAGAGCTACAGAGAAGCTGGGGAAATAGGACAGACTAGTTTTGGTCTTTGCACAAGATTTTCTGACATTAGAAAGTACACATCAGTGTTATCCTTTAGTAAACATAATTGTAAAGCTGAGCTTCTATATGGTTTCACACCCATTAATTTATTTGTGGTAGCCTGCCACGATTGAAACATCTGCTGCCACAAATAGATTTTCTGTTTTTGGAACTAGATCATGCATTAGGAGCATAGTTGGAATATATATGAATATATATATAAATATATATATATATATATATAATGTATTAATTTAAGAGAGACCATACACAGTTTCAAACATAATTGTTACCATTTGATGCACCGTACCAGATTATATCTTAGAGCTTTGCATCTGCATCGATACTGTTTGGTTATTTATAGCACCAAACTCTCAGAGCACAAAACGTACTCTGGGCACAGATGGAGCAGTAGAAAATGTAACTAAAGCTTTCATTGTACTGGGTCTAAAAGTTTGCATTCACTCACAGAAACTGGTCCTCTTATCTATCAGTCAGTTTTGAACAGATAGACCACAAGGGAAAAAAACTCAAAATTTAAAGAGGGGACACAGAATGATACAAAGGGACACACACATTTAAAAGAAAAACAAAACAAAAGTAGGCTGTCGTCCTCACCCACCATCATCAGCTACTGCCAGATGTACACTGAGCCATGTTAAACTGCAATGTAACTATCAAACAAAAAATAATTATCATTATTATTACTATGCACAGTTTAAGGATTTCAGTAGAAACTTGAAACTTGCAGCACTTTCTGTCTCATTTCAGCCTTTACTCTTTTCTAAATTCTATGACTGTCAAGGTCATGTAACAAGGGTTGGGAATGATTTTTGTTTTATAGGTCAGTAAAGCCAGCAGACAGACAGCATTCATATATTTAAACTTTCCCTTTTAAATAATCTATTATACCTGTTGCCATGAACTATTTAAAAAGCACGAAACTAAGATAATTTTTTGAAAAGATGAAAATATTGGATGAATTGGACAGACGGGTCTTTGTAAGATCTATCTTAAGAGCACTTCTGGGAATTTGTTGGCGGCTTCTGCTCTAACTATCCAGAGAAAAGAAGAGCTGCTCTGGGACGATCTCTCAAATTACAAGCTGTAAGATTCATGCAGTATCCATTTTTGGCATCGGTTGGATAAAAAGCAGGTGCGGAGGCTTTGTTTCATCGTAGCATGACCATGTCATCAAGCAGGGGGTTAGTTGAATCTTGTATACAAGTGTAGGGTCACAAAACCCCTGTAGCTACTCAATCCAGAGCCTTGAATAACAGCGGCACCATGTCGAGTTCTGATCAATGGCTGCTTTTCCCTCCACCCAGAGCCGCATCAGGCGGATGTGGAACGACACTGTGAGGAAGCAGTCGGAGTCCTCCTTCATCTCAGGAGACATAAACAGCACCTCCACACTCAACCAGGGTAAGCAAGACTTTCTTCCAGACGAGACACATACGCCATTCTGTTTGTGAAGAAGCTCTGAATTCACAATAAACACATCAATGGATGCGGCTTCCGTGGCTCTGCGGCAGCTGGGAAAAAAGGAAGATAAGACCTGATTTAATGTTGTATTTCTTTAGTAGTAAGCTCTCAAAAAAAAAAAATGTTAAATGCTGCCTGTGTACCAAAGTTCACAGCATTTTTCCTTGCTCGCTGGAATCACGTAAAAAGCGAGAGACAGAAGAGATATTTAGTGTGGCACAAATGTTACTGATGAGGACTCGAGTTCAAAAGCCAGTGAGTCTGACTGTGCTGCAGCCGCGCTAACTCATCTTCACCCTGGAGTGATTGTCGGGATGAAGGTAGAGGTGGAGGAGATGAGCAAAGTCAGGCTGAGGTCAGAGCAGGTTTTGGGAGTGATCCCGGCATCTCAGGCTGCAGACTCTGCCAGCGCAGATTTGGCTGTAGTTATGAATTAGCTTCATTTTTTTTTCTACTCGCATGCCAGCGCAAAGTTTCTTAGCGGTCCGTCCAAATGACTGAGGATAGTTATTACATTCTTGGGGATTTACACAAGCATGTTAAGGATGATAGGGATACTGTATTATTCATGGCAGGCCACTTAGACATGTTTTGTCTAGTGTCTCGACTGGATGAGTTTGTTTGGATGAATATGTTTCACGTAAACACTGGAGTTGATTGTGTTGCTATGCTTTGGTCAACACTCGTCGTGATAATATTGTTTGTCAGTTACATCAGCTGACTGTTTGGATAATGTCTTGCTCTGACCAACGTTTCTATGGCTGCTTTGTGTCCATAATAGAAGGCAGACGGGTCATAAATCTTTTGCGGTGTCAGATTTTGGACAGCAAATGTTAGTGTTTGTTTATGTCGATGGCTACCCAGCGCACCACCACAGACCATGAAGTACAGCACCTCCAGCTCTCTTTCCTCTGCTGTTATTTTCCCTCCTGATTTCTCTCCCTCTCTCTCTCTCTCTCTTCCTTTTATTTCAGGGATGACTGGCAACTACCTCCTAACTAACCCTCTTCTCCGAACCCACGACACTAACCCTTATAACAACCTGTTGGCAGAAACAGTGGTGTGCAACACCCCCTCTCCACCGGCCTTTCACTCCCCAGGTGCACATCCACCCTCCACTTTTATTCTTACATCGATTTGTGTGTAGGTGTGTGTGTGTGTGTGTGTGTGAGTGAGTGTGTTTTAAAGCAAAAGTTCAGCAGTTTGGAAAATACATTCATTGGCTTTCTGGGGCGGCATAACATGAGGTGATCGATTCGACTCTCATGTCTGTCTCTCTCATGTTAGATATATAATCTTAGCTTAGCATAAAGACTGAAAACAGGAGGAAACACGTAGCCAAAACTAACAAAATCCTCCTCCTCAAATGCTCAATAATTATATAACTTGTCATATCTTGTTTGTTTACTGCATTCAAAAATGAGAATTTGACGGTTTACGAAAGTGGGTTGAGTGCTGGATTATTTTTTGGACCAGATCAGTTGCTTGGCAACCAACAGAGACTCAGAGACGTTATTGGTCACAACCAGTGTTTGAGTCCTTTCTCAAAAAAAGTTACTTTTTGAAAAAAAAAGTGCAGTATTACTTAATCTCTCCCTGTAGAAAACATTTCTTATACTACTCATTGCATCACTTTTTGGGTTTCTTAGCAACATTGTGTGAGATGCATTGTAACTGTAAGATGTAAATGAGAAACACCACCTGAGTTAAGAATCCCAATATATTATTTACATGGCCAAGAAAAGTTCAATCAGTTTCTGTGAACGTGAGTTACTCCCTCAAAACCAGGAACCAGAGAAGTCTTAAACCTGAAAGATGTTTTCGATGTCACGGAGAGCAGCCAGGGAAATGCTCTGAGGATAAACCACATCACTGCGGCGTCCCGCTAACAACAACAAACACTTCCAGGTAGACAGTGTGCAGCTGATTACAGTTATGAAAATATGTAAAACTGGCAAACTTGTTTATTTCTGTTGTCATTTTTATCCTTAACTGTAACATTAAAAGATGTAAAGTTAGTCTGACCTGTGGACAAGGCCGCAGCAAAACATGTTTAAGCCACCTAAAAAAAAATCTAAGTAAGTTTAAGTGTGTGCTATATTTGAATATTTGGTCCGCTTCACCTCAAACATTAACCAATCAGTGTAGCAGCAGACCAGCAGCTCAGTGTTCTGTTAAGTTAAATAACTGTTTTTGCCAATGGAGTTTGGTGACTTTGATGTAATAGCCTAAATAACCTGCTCAAAAAGGAAAAGCGATGAAAATATTTTAAATAAGCATACACTTTAACTGATATTGATTTTTGTTTTTTTTAGGTGGCTAAAAACTACCTAAACAGGGCAGCGTTTGATTTGATTTTATGTGCGTTATGTGAGGATTTTTTGTGCGGGGGTTGTTGTGAATAGGCATTGTGATTCAGTCTATATAAGAACAATTTCTGTTTCAGAACTGAGAACAGTGCAATAGAATAAAGCTCATTTTGGGTATAAAAAGCAAACAAAGAAAACATTATGTGGAACCACAAAATCAGGCTCCCATTCATTGTCTATGGAGTATGTTTTGGCACTCTAGTTTTTTGATTTGGGAAAGAGTTATTCATGTTCGCTAATACCAATTTTGAAAATTGGCATAGTTCCCCTTTAAAATAACGTTAAAACATTACATATGGCATTATATCAGCACAAAACTAGGCTCAATAGGAGAATCAAGTGAGCACTTGCAGTTGGCTGTAACTGCCTAAAAAACTGTCAATGTATTAAAAATAAATTCAAAGAGACTGGCCTTCATTACACCGCCTTATACAAATATGAAAAATCATATATCAGTAGGCCTCAAAACAGTATAAGAAACTGGCCTTCCTAACACCATTGGATGATGACAGACGTAAAGCGGAAAAAGAAAACTTCTTAGATGGTATATGAAGTGAATTTATTTACCAAACACACTTGATTTGCTTGCTCACCAAAACATGGCTTTATAGAAGAAGTAGGACAAGAATCAGACAAGAGATCTTCACTTATTTTTCTATATAATAGTTTGTGGTATCTCAAATGATTTGTGATATATATTTGATTCATTCATTATGCTTGTATGGTCTTGTTTTTGTTGTTTCTGGTTACTTTTCATGGACGCATTCTCTGTCCCCCATATGGGAATATCAGAGAGCACCATGCAGCTCTGCTCTGATTGGCCTGATTGTTTCAACCTGAGAGAAGTTTGACTCTCAATCAAGCAGATCACAGTCACCTGTGAGGTGAATGTGCTTGTGCCTATATATTGCTTGTTCTGCTCTGCAATGGTGGTTTGACACTGCCAGATGAAGATCTCTGTTAGTTTGAAATGTTGCCTCAATGAAAATTACTGTGAGCTTTTAGTACAGCGTGCAGATCTCCTGCCTGATTCTTGCCTTAGTCTGATATTTTTGATCATAGCTCCTGTAGAAGTTTTTGGATGTGTGTACCCTCCACCCTGCTTGGTCTTTATCACAGACTGGTCCAGCGTATTTGACATGTTTATCACTAAAACAGTGGTGATGTCTCATAAGGAGGAGTCTGTCAAATCGTTTGTCAGACATCCTTTTGTCCTCAGAGTCTGCACAAGATTTCTCAGGCTTAAGAGCCTCTCCACAGGCACACTGCACGCTTGTTGTCGGCATGTTTGATCATTTTTTATCTGCCCATTATGCAGATAATTGAAGAATTTATGTAACACAAGTAACGACATAATTGTTTGATTCATAGCTGTAATGTGATTACTGAATTTAGGAACTGTAAAACATTACACGGCTGTGTTAAAGATAAATGTAATGTGATTACAAGTTTCCCCCTGCCAATAAATAATCCAGCACAAAATCAATAAAAAATAAAGAAAAATAAATAATGATAAAAAATAGCTTTATTTATACAGCACATTCATGCTGAAATGCAGCTTTTATCTGGATTTAATGCAGTGTTTAAATCCAGATAAGAAGAAAAAAAGGCAAATATAGCTATAGCAATAAGTGAGAGAAAAACAAAACAAAACTAACGATGTTGTATTGGTAACAATACATTAAAACTTTAACAATGATACCAGTAAAATTAACCCAAATTGAAAGCTGAATTAAAAAGATTGGTCTTTTCTTTTTTTTTCTTTGATAATTCCAAGGGGGTTGCTTTTCTAAGATCTGAGGGGAGGGAGCTTCACATTTCTTTTGGAAGACTTTAGGAACTTCTGAAAGAATGGCAGTGGAAGATCTGAAGGTTCTTGTTGCAACTTATATAAAAGGCAGTCACTGATATATGAAGGTGCCAGATTATGCAAGGCTTTGTAGATGACTCAAAGGACTTTAAAATGAATTTTGAAAGATACAGTCAGCAGGTGCAGTGATGCAAGCAGAGGTCTGTTTTTTTGTTGTTTTTTTTAATTGTATCGGTCAAAATTCTGGCTGCAGCATTCTGAATTGATAGTAATATTCTTAGGCGTTGAAGGAGACCAGTGTGAGAGTTGCAGTAATCTAATTGCTTTGTGATAAAAGCTTGTACAGCATTTCAGCATCGTTCTAAATTGAGAGCGGACAGATTTTGGCAATGTTCCTCAGTTTTCGTAACCTTATTAAAATGAATAAATAAAAATAAAATCAAAGTCTAAAATCACTCCTAGATTTGTAAATTGCATTTTAATCTGTTTGGACGGGATAGCAAACACTGAGTGTAGTCTCTGTCTTTCTGCCTTTGGAACAAGTAGAATTTTTCTTTTCTCCTCATTGTTTTTTAAATATACGCATCCAAATGCTGATATTAGTAGGACAGTTTAAAAGAGCATTTAAAGTACTGGTGTTTTCTGACAAAACAGAGATATATAGTTGTGTGTCATAAGCATAACAGTAATTATTTTATTTTATTTTTGTACCTCATCTTGTGATTTAAGATGTGTACAGTAATCACCAGTGAGTGAACATATAAACATGACAGCACATATCTGACCATCCCTACCCTCCACCCCAGTATAACCAATTAAACACAGACAAATAAAACCAAATGATAAACAAAAATATATGCTGTATATAAATTGACATACATGCAGATATATACACATATACGTACAAAGGCAGAGATCAAATTATATTATGTGCTTTATTCCTAGTGTATCTGTATCCAAAAAGTTTCATGGCCAGAAATTGTCCAAGTCCAATCACAACTTGTGGTTTTCCAAGCAAGAAATAACGGTGATAATTGACATTATGCTGACAAATTGTGTTGGCAAGAGGGAGCATAAAGAAAAAAGAAAAGGACCCAAAATACGTTCTTGAGGAACACCGTAATCAGTATTCATATTCAGTGTCAAATGTTTGAAACATAAAATCACCAAAACTAGCAGAAAAATCTTTGTGACATGTGAAAGCAAAACCAGGCAAGCACTGTGCCAGAGAGAAATGGCACATTATTTGTTTTGCACTTAAGTTTTCATATGGATTAAACAAACAAGATTAAACCTATTTTTAGTAGCAAGGGTGGGTGTTTCACCCCTCTTTCAGTCTCAGTGCTATACTAAGTTAACCAATGGCTGGCTTTATAATAATCAGGCAGATATGAGAGAGGTATACGTTTTCTCCTTTAAGTCTCTCATATAAATGATAGATTTTTTTTTTAAACATTAAAAATCTCATTGTGACTCTGACACATAATGCATTATGTTGAGAATAATTACTCTAGATTTACCATTTGTTCTTCTTCATTCACACCCTCGCCTTATTTCCAGTATTCTTATCGCTGTGAGTTTCTCCTTTGTAAACACAGAAGGAGATAAATGTCAGTGCTATCTTATCTCTTCCACTGAGCAGTCATATGGGAATTCCTATCTGTTGAATATGAGCTTCTCACGCTGGTCTGGATCATTTATGCTTTTTCTCTTTTTTCATGGACGATACCATGTTTAAATTGTCTTTAGTTTATTTCCAATTAGATCAATTTAAAACATGTCAGTGTTTATGGTGACCTAGTTCCTCACTGGCAGAGCAAAAGAAACCCAATCAAAGAAAGAAAAAAAAAAAACACAGAAGCTCATGACGCAATGCGGGCAGAGTCGTAGCCCTCAGATATTCCCAGGCATTTGATGATAAAAGAGAATATACAAAAACAGCAGCATGGCGAAAGTGTGTAAGGATATGCAGTAATGTATAGCTTTAACCTGCTGCAGTCATCACGGTCTCGTTTTTGTGCTGTGAGCTCGCTTACAGCACAAAGAGAGCACTTCACACTCGGAGATAATGAAGCAGGGCTGGGACCAAACAATGTCGGCAAAGAAAATCAAAGACATTTCTTTTTTTCTGTGAGCTCAGCAGCAGCTCAGACGCAGAAGTCAGTGTGTGCTCAGACAGCTTGTGCTTTATTGCCCAAAAAATGTTTACCTGCTTAATCATTGTTGTAATTGCATGTTAACACTGGAGCACCAGAGACGTATAAAAATGTGGCAATAATTTAATTAGCACTTAATTTTGTTTCAGCATAAACACCTCCTTTACCTTTAGAAACAAGTCTGAACCCCTGCTGCAATGTGCTAGGTTCACACAACAGGAAGCAGCGACTTTAAAAGAAAAGAAAGAAGAAAAAAAACCACATGGAAACTAGTTCGAGGACTGCAGGCACCGGCATGACACACAAATGTCAAAACCTGGTGTGAAGATCACCAACCAAGTATGAAATATGTGCCGAGAGACTGTCAAGTTTAACATAAGCTTTCTCAAAATTTCGCCTGCTATAGTCATTACATTTAGCTCCTGGAAAAGGATGAGCGTGTCCTCTATTATAAGAGTATTAATACTAAGTAATGCTCTGCAGATGTTCATGCGATGCAGTAAAATCGGTAAGGAGAACATCTTGGATGAATCTCCGCTGGAACGGTTCCCAGAGTGCAGCTGTCGCCGTGTCCAGTTGAATTCTGTTCACATCATTTCCCCCCCCTCTCCTGGTAGACAATACCTGTCTGCAATAAAATCACAGCATAAACAAATGCAAATTTGCAAGTAGGGTCTATTCAGAGAGGTGTCTAATAATCTTCCACCCCCTCTTTTTGCCCTTTTGCTCTCCGTGCTCTCGTTTCACTCTTTTTAGAAATGTCTTTGATGTTGTTTTTGGAGCTTTTTTTTTCTTCAGTTGCTATCATCCGTTTTCTGACACATTCATTTGAAAGACTGCAGTTTTTTTTTCTGCCTGCGACGACATCTCTCTCACCCTGCAAAATATCAACCTTACAGACACACAGCGTACGCAGTAAATAAAATCCTCGTATCAAATCAAACTAGCCCCTCTTCACATCATCCTGCTAATTGCGCTTAGTCATCAGGTTGCACAAAATTAGTACTCCACAGTGTGTGTGTGTGTGTGTGTGTGTGTGTGTGTGTGTGTGTGTGTGTGTGTGTGTGTGTGTGTTTGAAATTGATGTGCGCTTCAAAGTGGGAAAACAAAATGTCATTCAGAAATATTTTCAACAGGAAATGTTCCTTTTTTGACTGTAGGTTTTAAGAGACAGACTGTGCTTGCTGCTGAACCCTTCCACCTGCTGAGTCCAGGATTCAGTTGTCCTTGATTTGTCCTTTAGCTCTCAACACATCATTTCGCTGTCATTCTCCAAAAGATCGCACAGGCTAAAAAAAATTACAGTTAATGGCAAGGACACAAAGAGTTGGATGGACTGAATCCAGGCTGGATGTTACGAGCTTTCCACTTTGGTCTTATTTCAGTGATTTTGTTGTTTCTGCTGCAATTGAAGAAAAGCATCTGTTTTACTTTTTTTGCACATCAGCTGTTCTTAGGCCACATAGCCTGAGCAGACACACTTGATGTGAGTGTTGGCAAAGTGAGTCATTGCACCGTGCCTGCCTGTCGTGGTGTGTGGGGGTTGTTGCCGTGCTTGTGGGGCCCCAGTGCAAAGAGAGGTGGCTGGCCATCTGTGTTCAACATTACTTCTTTTGTCTTGCCTTCTTTTTTTAACAGGTGGAATGTTTTATTCATTGTGAATGTCACAACACTTCCTCATCAGCTTGTATTAATTTATTTCTTTTGCTCTCATGGTATTGCTTCTTGTATGCGGCTGTGTTGTTACCTGGTCATCAGCTACTTTTTGTAGCGTGTTGCTGTTTTCTATTTTTCAAGTCATCTTTTGTTCTCATCTCTCCAATATTGTTCAGGATAATCTTTTAGATTGGCTTTAATGATATTCAGCCATAATGAGGATGGACATGGTGGGGAGCTGATTGGGTTCTCCTTTGATTTTTAAAACTTTTCTGTATTTGAATAAAATTAAAATTAACCCTGAGATCAAAGAGCACAAGAGTGAAGTGTCCTGAGCAGTATCAGGTTGTATGTGGATGGTGTAGTGGACACTGTTTTGTTCTATAGAAAGAGAAAAAAAATCATATCTCAAGCACTCTTTTTGCCTTTCGTTGCAGGACAGCACTCTCTGAGCAACAGCAGGGACATCAGTGCCATGGACACCCTCCCCCTCAATGGCAATTTCAACAACAGCTACTCCCTGCGAGACGACGACTATGAGACTGTGGGCGTTAGAGCCCCGGGTGACCTGGGGGGCCTCAACCTGGATGACGCCGCCTTTGAGAAGATGATCATATCTGAGATTGTCCACAACAACCTAAGGCCCCGCGGGGCCCCAAAAGGTCGCGACGCCCCCAGTCAGCAGGACAGAGCCTTGCCTCCGCAGACCAGAGTGACAGTGGACCGAGGTGGGGGCGGGAGCGGCAGCGAGGATGACGCCATTGTGGCGGATCACGCCGAGGCCTCATCCCCCCAGAGAGGAAGTGGAAGAGGAGGCCACGCCACCCTGGAGCTGCTCCTGCACCCCCACCACAAGGAGGCGCTGGAGGCCCCCCTCCTGCCCCAGAGGACTCACTCCCTGCTCTACAGCGCCCAGAAGGCCCCCAGGCGCCTGGAGGGGCAGGGCGGCCATGGCTCTGAGACTGTTACCGCAGTGGAGGACACGGGCTCCAACTCACCCAACAATAACAGAGACTCCCTTTACACCAGCATGCCAAACTTGAGAGACTCACCCTCGCCCTCCGCTTCGCCGTACCCCCCGGAGGAGGAGGAGGAGCTCTCCCCCTCACCTCGAAGCGAGAGCGAGGACGCGTATCATAAAAGCATGCCCGAGCTCGGCGATGCGCCGCAGCCCCTGTCCTACTACCACATAAACCGAGGCACCAGCGACGGGTGCATCATCCCGCCCAACAACGAAGACTGCGCACAGGAAGGAGAGGCTCCCAGTGACGGACAAATGCAGCTCATTACCAGCCTCTGAGCCGGCGCTCTTTGTTTGCACAGGTTTTAACAGATGGGTGCTTTCGCTTGATGTCAAGAGAGCCGACAAAGTCTGATTCCGCACCCCACATGCCCTTCCTGTTAGGACAGGAAGTGAAATGTTGTTGGGTGGGAAAAGGAATGAAGACTTTTGCACACAGATCCCATTAACACACAAAACACGTCCATGCGAGGCCAGACAAATGTGGACTGTGAAAGCTCTGCTGTTGGACTTCAGAGGTGCAGAGAATAACACACGGGCCGCCACGTCAGAGAGAAGTCTGGCATTTCTGTTGTACTGTACTGTCGAAGAATAAGGGACGAAAACATACTCCAAGGAAAGAACTATGAAATTCCTGACATATTCTTAAGAGACTTTGCAGAACCAGGGTCTTTTTAGTCATGAAGTACAGAACTAGAACTAGTGTGGCTCCACTACACAGTCAGGACTGTAAAGTTAAGAAACCACTAATTCAGACTCAGGCCTTATATTTTCTCTATTGCACATTTAACTGTTGTCAAAGTAACAGCTAAAGAAAATATATTTTGCTGTACCACTAGTGTAAAAAGTCAAAAAAAAACAGAAAGAAAAAAAAAGAAACGGCAACCATTCAGTAGTAATGCCCTTTCAATGTTAATAAGATTCTTCAAGGTTACAGTTAGGGACAAGGTTAATCAAAATGGTGGAAATGTGCTTTTTTTCCTCTCACACTTGACTCGTTGTAGTATGTATTGAATATGAAAAAAAAAATGTTTCGGAGCTATCAATCCATATGAAATCATGCTCACATCTCTGCTTGTGAAGTGCTTTTTGCTTTCATGAATGATGAGTTTTTTGCCAGTAGTATATTCGTTAACACCGGCGCCATGCACAGATTTGAAATGAATTGGAAACTTGTGTAATTTATTTTACTTGAAAGAAATTGTCAGGTTTAAGACTTATGTTCGTGTCAAGGCGATATTGCAGTTTTGGCGGACATATTTCATCCTTTGACACTAATTAATTTATTAACTAAAAAAAGGAGAAAAAAAAGAACATGGTTGGAAAGTGAAAAGTTGTTGCAGCACTGATTAGGTTCGTTTTATTTCTTTTGTAAGAGCCCATCATCAGCTGATATTTAATTCAACTCCTGTTTGATATCAAATAAATGTGAATTTTTTCTTGTTCGCATATGTCTGGCTACTTATTCATGAAAAATCTGAAATGATCTAAACATGTAGGAAAACAATAAATTAAAAAGCTGTGAATATTTTTTGTTATTGTCAACCAATTTCATGAAACATAAAAATCAGTAAAAAAAAAAAAAAAAAAAAGCACCAAAGAGTTGGCTTTGAAGTCTAACAATACAAAAGTGTCCTTAATATTGAGCAGGACATGTCCCTAGCATCACCCCCAAATTTTACACCAATGCAGTTCTCATTGAGATTTTAACTCAGTAATGAAGTCAAATTTTCTTTGCAGGTGATGATATACAAACACAGGTTTCGACAGACTCCACAGGTTTTTTGCTGTACCATTTCCCCTCTATAAGAAAGTTGACAGGAAACAGGAAGAAATACAATAATTCCATATATTGTGGCATAAATGTATTCTGAGAAAGCTGAGGAGTTGCACCTGTAAACTAAAAATTTTGTTAGCATGCGATAAATTGCGCAAAATATTTTGCATTAACATTCATCTGCTGTTGGCTATTTTACGACAAAGTGATTAAATATATAAATCATTTAAATGTTTGAAAGTTCTGACAGTTGGCTTAAATATTTTGCATGTGAAGATGTCAGCAGTAACTAAAATACTGAATATCTCCAGCCTCATCCTTTCACTGCCACTGTAAGCATACACTATGACAGTAATTATGCGAGTTCAACAAGATGTGGCGTAATCACTTTTGATCGGTGTCTAAATCATTCCACGTGCTGAACTGTGAGCAGATCATCCGAAGAGGAGACAGAGTGCATGAGACTCACAACACAGATTTAGCAGATTTAGCGCTCGATATGTCTTTCATCCGTGGCTTTTCCAGGAGTGTCCTGCTCCAGCTGACCACACACACTCTCTCTCTCACACACACACACACACACACACTCGGCAGACGTGCAGTACATGCAGCCGCAGTAGGATCTGGGTGGTGCACTTTATTAGTTGGAGCTGGGTGCCAGTTTGCTGTCAGGAGACTCGACGCAGAGGCCAAGGCAAAGCTCTGAGTCCACTATGGCTCTGTGCCTTGTTGTTTGAACATCAGCCTCTCAGTTTACACAGAGCCATCCAAAAAGCCCGGAGAGACACCGAACTGGTCTGTAAATTATTCGGAAACTTGGCTTCTGTTCAGATATAAATCAAATATAATGCAAAGTCGATGACCCGCTCACGCTTTGTCAGGAGCGAGCCAGGCATTGTCTGTGAAAGCTTCTTTATTATAAACACGCAAGAACCGACATGGCGGCTCAAAATCGACTTCACATGAGACTAACCCTTCGGGGAGGCGTGTGTGATGTCACGGCGAGCAGGGGAAGTTTCCCCGTCTGCGTTTTCATAACAGACAAAATCGTGATGAGTGAATGTGCTGAGCTCCCTTTGTCAAGCATAAGGATCGGTTTTGCATGATGCATATATATTGGTTCATTATCACTAAGTCACCTGTGCTCTGTATTAGCTCGCTCACCCTATTATCTTAAAGAACATTGGGTTCTGAAATTGAACAATATACAGACGATATCGTCCTCTCCCCAATAAGACTGGAGGGCTCCTTGATACAAAGATCAGCACATCCTGGGCTCTCCTTATCCCGCTGTGATGATTTCCGACCATTCATCCTCTTCAAAAGATACTCCCTCCACCTTTGACTCCTCATTGAGTCGCTGACATCACCATCTGTGATTATCCGATTACATTATGATGCAGCATATTAGCCATGCAGTGTTTGCACCGCCAATGAAAAAAGTTGTCGAAGTTTGCTGAAGATGAAAGTGTCTCATTTATCGACTCATCTTTTATCCGTGCACAGTCAAAGCCCGGCTTCCATGGGGCAGTGGCAAATGAAGGCGCAATAAGGCTCAGTCCGAGGAGGCATTACCGTGTTTTCATTTGAATCTGTTTGATGTTCCAGCCTCTGGTGATTTGGACATTATTTCATGTCCATCATCAAAAAGACATCAAACAAGATGCTGCATTCAAAATCAGATCACAGAGCCTGGTCCAAAATGCACTCACACTACTGTGTGTGTGTGTGTGTGTGTGTAGACTGCTTGTACATGTATTTGAGGTATACATGTTTTTTTCATGCAAAAAAAAATCAGAAAGCACACACATCCAGATGACAAAAAACTAGTTGCTGGACAAGAGATTATATAAGAAAAGAAAAAATAATGTTTGCAAACTAGACTGTGCTCCCATAAATATTTCACCTTTTAAAAACCTGAATGAAAACAATGAGCAATTACTTGGCAAGACCAGAACATTAGTACAAATAAAGACGGAAAGTAAAACAAATAAACTAAAAACCAAACAAACAAACAAGGAAACGATCTGAAAAAGGTTTAAAATTATGATAAATCTGTAACATAATTTTAACTATATTTTTCTGGACATTTTTCCCTTGCTTTTTAAAAATAATTTTCTAAATCTACTAAATTTCGTGCACTTTTCAGGATATTGTCAAGTTGCTCATTGTGTTTTTCCCCATGTTTAGGAATAAAACCAACTTGCTTCGGTTCCAAAAGTTTTAATCTGAACACAGCACAAAAGATGCTCTTCATCACACAAGTTTCATTGTAGACACGAACCTTTACATGCCAAGTCACCTGACAGGTTACCAAGCAGGCTCCCATTCATAAATACGCATTTAGACTATAAGGCTTTCAAATGCTTTAATTTTTTACATCACAATTAATGTCTGAATTTCAGTAGTTAATCATTTTAGGTATTTTATCACGTTTACAATTCCATTATTTTGTATTTCAAAGCAGTTTTGAGGTCCGTATTGGCAAAATGAAGCAATTCTTACCAGACTGGTTTGAAATCAAATGACAGCATTTGTTGACTGATGTTTGATGGTCTGCGGTCAGCTGCCGCCCATACAGCATTCGTTTTCTACTTAGCTTCATCCACAGGTTTTAGGCGATTCTTTGCCATCTTTGGTGATGCAGTTTCCTGCTGACATCAGTCCGATTAGCTGCACCTGTGTCATCAGCTCACAGGTGGGAGCAATTTTAAGACTGTTTAGGGACCCCAGTATAAAGAAATACACAAATATGATATGCATAAATAACACATTTATACTGCTTGCAAAAAAACTGCATGTGACTGACATTAAGTGGGTACGTCTGTTCAGGGGAGACTCGTGGGTACCCGAAAAAGCCATTTTCATGCTGATATCTCGACATTAGAGGTCAAGGGACCCCTGTGAAATGGCAATGCTGTTTTTCCTTGTCAAAATTTAGCCTAACTTAACAGTGTTTCCTTAAATGCTATCATGACATCCAGTACAGCCTCTTAAAGACAGAAATGTCACGACTAAAAAACATCAATGCATTATATATGAACTTTAATTGTATCATGACTGTTTAAAAAAAAAGAAAAAACGTGTAGAAAAGCAATGACAAGAAGAAAGAAAAAAAGGGAAATAAAACTGCAAAAATGTGTACATACATTTATCTACATAAATACAGGTAAATATAAATATAGCCCCAGTGTAGAGTATGATTTACCACCTACAGCAAAACAAATCAAAAAATACATGAACAGCAATCATTTCAGATAAAAAGACTCTATGCCAAGTACATAGAGCAGAATATTGTAGAAAAAACACCCATTTGTCACATTAAATGACATCCCGAGTCGATCAGAACATCTTGATTACCATGTTAGAAAACGTGTTTGTCACATAAAAAGACGTCTTGTGAACAGTTCCTGGAGTCAATCAGAACAATGTGAATATCATGTGAGAAACTCTAACCTCTGGTGATTTGGACATCATCAAAAAGACATCAAACAAGATGCTGCATTCAAAATCAGATCACAGAGCCTGGTCCAAAATGCACTCACACTACTGTGTGTGTGTGTGTGTGTGTGTGTGTGTGTGTGTGTGTGTGTGTGTGTGTGTGTGTGTGTGTGTGTGTGTGTGTGTGTGCAGAGTGCTTGTATGTGTACTTGAGGTATACATATTATTTTTCCACATGAATTCTTCCAAACTGTGCTAAAAACTGGAATGAATATCTTGTTTACAGAATCAGCTTTTTGACCCGCTCCGCCTACAGATCAGGCTTTAAAAAAAAGACATAATAATAATAATATTATTAAAATAAAAAGGCGTTCTTGCAGACAATGTTTATATTGGTGGATTGCAATCTTTTCCTCAGCTGGTGCAGAAACTATGCATAATTACATTAGCACAGCCACAATGCAGAAGGAGTATTATATTTCCTCAGGGCCTCTGTAAATGTACAGCTTACATTCCTCTACATTTCACTCTGCAGCAGGAAGATAAAGAACATCTGAATCGCTCCTGCTCTGCTGCCACCGTCCCACTGAACAACACCGCGCTGCCTTGGCTGACTCGGCTTCTCTGTGTGCATTTAAAGCTCCAGCAAAGACAGAAGAATTCCTGCCTGCAGAGAAACAGCAAAACAACTCAGGGCTCACTCACTTTTTTTTTTTTTTTTTACATTTTTTACAACTGTGGCGCATAATGAATATATAGGCTGGATGTAAATGTATGAGCATATGTGTCAAGGAAAAGCTGTACACACCACATAATATTGCCCTGAAAATCCTGCTAGAAATAGCATTTGTTGCATAATCTCCCGGTGCAATTACTGCAATTTAACTGTGATGCCAAAAATTTAATTTTAGCCTTATGGCATTTGTAGTTTGTTGTTTTAATGCTTTTTAGGCTATCAACACAACTCGCCCCCTGCAGCACCAACAGAGGGCTGTTTAAGAAGAAATATACGGGCTTCCTCCTCGACTTCCACAAAGAGGCCTATTATGAGAGATTAAGACTTTAGGCTTAAAATATGCTCAAGAGTCCCCTTTGAGTCCGGCTGAGAAAGGCTTGATATAATTTCTTGTGTGTGTGTGTGTGTGTGTGTGTGTGTGTGTGTGTAAGGGAATGAAAGAAAGAAGGCATTTCAGATAGAGAAGCCGGAGAGGAGAAAGTGAGAGAAAGAAAAAAGAGTTGCGAGACAGACAGAGAGCAGCAGCAGTCTAAGATGTCAGAAATGATCCGAGTCTGAGCCCCTGCTGTTGTAAAACTGTCATACCTCGTAGGAAACACCAGCAGTGACCTCCGAATTTGGCTAAGGTAGCCTGTCACACCCATTATACAGTAAACACTCAACAGAGGCCCGTGTTTTTGTTGGGGTTGTCTCTGTTAAAATAATAGCAATGCATTCCCCTGGGACGCAAACATAACATACGACTGCTATTAGTCAAAAGCTCAAGAGAGGAATTTTCCCTTATTTAAGCAATTGGTCCCACAGTTTTTGGCCATTTGAGACAAAACGTAATGATTGCAATTTCAGGAGAAAAAAAATGTGAATGTGCGAATAAAACCCAGTCAAGCTTATCCAACATGACTTCAAAAAACACATTTGAACATAAAATATGGCCATTTTTTTACGGTATGTCCCACTTCAAAGTGCCTTTTGATATGCCAATTCAGAGAGACAGTATTGTCAAAAACAGCTCGGACAGGAAAATCTTTGATAAATAAGACAGAGATTTATTTTCCTGGCGGAAACTTCCATTGTGTAAATGTTTTATTCAGTGGTGTTTCGGAGTGATAATTGCAGCAGATGTTTTTCATATATCTCTGAAGCTGTGTGTCCGTTATTTACACGAAAACCCGCCATTATACAAACACATCTGTACCTATTTTGCATTTCCAATATATCACAAAAAAAGGATGAAAAAGAGAGAAAAAACAAGTTGAAATGAGGTGCTGATTCTTTTAGTAAAGTAACTGCTTCAAATTTAAAATGAAAAAGCTTAATGTCATAAAAATGTTGTTGCACGTAAGTCATTTTCTGTCCAACAGTGTGAGTTTTGTCCTTTTTTTGTGACTTCACTGCTTGATCTCTGAGAAAATTTATAGCATTAAACTGCAGGGCGTCTTTGACTAAAAGGCTTTTATCCACAGCTAATTTACTTACAGTTATTCTAATCACTCACCCAGGACGTACGGAGCCACGTCTGAATGTGAAATACAGTGATACAGTAGCATGTGGAGATAATTATGAGGGTATGATAATCGATGTCATGCTTGAACTTGCATTCAAAAGATGCCCAAAGCAATGTTTTCTTGGGCCATTGGTTAGAAAATCAAAGTGACGGGTCCAAAAAAAAAGAAAGTAAGTTGAATAAAGATTTAGCTTCAGCTTTGAAACCGTGATGAGCTGAGCCACTACACATGGTGACATGTTTGATTATTGCTTTCTTGTAGTCGCTAAATGACCTTCACTGCGGACCACATCAACAAAGGTTCATATTTCATCAAAATATTTGGTTTAGGAGTTAAGACGGGCACACACATGCTCCAAACCGTGCACCCTCAAATATACAAAAACAGAGGAAAAACTAGGACAAAATAACTAAAATGTTTCATTGTGACATTTGTTTTGGGAAGTTTTTTGCTAACTAAACAATGTTTTAAAAAAATCATAAACTTTCTGATTCATTGCTACACTGAGTATGCTTCACTTTTATGCTCTGGAAAAATCTTTGACACTTTTACAAGGAGGTGGAGATCAAATTCCAGAGAGAAGCTTCTCAGCTGTTTCATCTTCCTACTGTCAGCGAGCCCTGAAGGCATCTGCTCAAGAAAAAGACAAACTGGGGATCGGACCTCACGTCTTTGAGCAAATGGAGACAAAGTGGAGTCCCCACAAGTGAGATATGTCACTTCAGTTTCTGCCACAAAAGTGTGAAAGCATATAAGCTACTTCTTTTATGGTTAATTCAAATCTTTTTGCTGAACAAGACGGTTAGAGAATCGTCAGTGCTGAAAATCTGCCATAAGGGAAATAAAACTTAAAGAAAAGCCACACATTGCAAAGTGTGAAATGTTACAATATCATTAAATATTATTTCATCTATAGTCTTATAAAGATTTTTGGAAGGAGCTAATTTTTTTGAACTTCTGTACTGTATATTTTCAGAAGGCAGTATGAGTTTAGGCACACTAACTTCGATTAAAATCACTGTCACCAACAACAGAAGAATGTTTTCTGTTTAATTTGAGAGGTAATATCATCTTACACTCTGTTATACTTTGTTTTATAAGGTGAACATAAATGTTAGCTTCTCCAACAGATCACCTGAATTTAAGTAATAGCAAGTTATTTCACACCAAGGATTTTTGTCTGAAAAATTAGCACGAAAATCAATAAAAACTGAGTTTTTGGTTTTATTATTGTTTGCACACCCCTGCAGAATATTGGTACGTAAATAGTGAGATGGACCTTGATTTAAGTGAATTTCATTTGTTCCAACTGGGACACATTCAGTATAAAAACAGTTTTTCACTGCTTTGCTACAGTTTCAGGGTTGAATGACATGTTTCTTTGAAATGAAGTGAAACAGTGTGCACGGACTGCCATTTTGAAGCCTTCAGTTTGGTATTTTGGACAACACCATGCTGGTTTTCTGGAGCCAGAAGTAATCGTACTTGGTCGAGTGGCCTTGACCTGTGGAGGAGTTAGAGGTGGATCTGACTGAAAAGCCGAGGACACTTTCAGCGGACAGCCTGTCAGTCATGAGTACCTTTAAGCCTCAATAAATTGAAAATGAGTGAATTATATAAAAATTCACATGGTTATCATGTATGTTGAAATTGGCTATAGAGACCAAAGCAGTATTTTGTACTGGGCTGTAAATGTGTTTATTTCTGCGGTTTAGTTGGGCATTTTAAAATGGGGGTCTTTGGGGATTTTGCTCACTCTTGGAGTCAACTACAAGTGGCCATTAGAGCTACTGCAGTGACTTGGAAACTTGGCTTCATTTTTAAGCCCTGGAGGTTTCCAATTGGGCATAGCCATACCCCCTCAACTCACTACAAGACAAATTAGCTAGTCTTTAAACTGACCAAAAGGTTTTGCCTTGTTAAAAATCAAATTCTAGGGCAATATTTGGACTTTTCAGGCCCAATTTCCCCAAATTCAAAGACCCAACATGGCATAATTGAGACGTAGATGGAGTTGATTACTGTTACAACACCGAGACATTTTATAATGAGAAGTAGCAGGCTGTACAGAAGCTAAAAGACAATATTTAGAAACAGAGAGGCTTGCATGTGTGAACACTTCTTAAATTTGCTGTGTTCAGTGATGGAAGACTGTGTGGTCTCTAACACAGCACAGCAAAACAATATTTTGCAACAGAGGCAGAGAATTTCTGTTGTTGCACAAAATACATACAATTCAAGCACTTACAGGGACCCTTTTATGTCTATTTTCAAAATCCTTCTTTTTTTTTAACTAATATTGACCAACTTTTAAGGATTTCAAGATCCCATGGGGACCCTGAAAAAAAAAAATGCCAATGGAACTGACGCACATAATTTTGTGGAGACCCTGCTCTTCTCTCATTGATTCCCCGACCTGGGGTCCACAGATTTGAGGTTCACAGTTGGACCCTCTTGATCTTTCCTCCAACTGCGCCATAGTTTTTCCTGGTTGTGAATGACTGCATGAATATGAATCAGAGCGCGGGTAAAAACCCAGCATGCTCACACAGACTTGCTAGATTCCTGGATAGAAAAGAAATGTAAGAAATGTAATGATGCGAAATAAATAATGAATACAAGTGCAAATATCTGCTTCTGTGTTGTTCTGTGTCTGGGTTCTTTTTTTTTCATTTGTGCAGTGTAAGAGAGAAAAGCCAGTCAGAAGTCGACAGCAGAAAAACCATGAGATTTTGTGGAAAGTCACTCTGAGCTGCAGCTCTGTGTTCTCTCTTCTGTGAGAGATCAGACCAAAAAGGCTCGAGGTGGCACGAAAAATCTCCAAGATTTCACCCCACACATTTTTCATATTTCACTTTATGGAGAGCACAGTGAAACATTTGTTACCACTTTGGTCACATCCAAGGCCAGAACCTTCGGTCAGACGTCGGAGGGGGGGTCAACCGGTTTATTGACTAATCAGCGACAGATCCAGTGTTCAAAAAACAAGTGACTGTGAGAAACTGAGCTCATCCTGTAGCCTGTTACACTGAGAGACACCCGACCAGATGTGCTTTACAAGTAACACATTGGTTTATATTCAGCATGTGCATTCGTGAGGCTGTGATTTAAACAAACGGTATAGCAGATCTGTGAGTGATCAGCTGTGTACGGCTGTTGTGTTCACTGTTGCTGTTTCGACAGGAAACATGAAGCAGGAGGTGTTTAGTGACCATCCAGTGTCTTGGAGTCGATTTAACACCAAATATTTAGAGAAGAAAATCATCTTTCATCTTTTAATCATTACAAATATTTATGGAGAAAAATTTCTGTTTCTCATACTGGATGTGATTTGACAAGCATAGTCTACTTTTTGAGGATGTGCATTTTAGGAAATCATATCTTCAGCAAAAAGGGCAAGAAAGGTATTTTCAGCAAATGTATATGTAAAATCCCCAACTGCATGCAGGGCCTGTGTTGTGTGCCCACTGTTGCTTTCTTTATCATTTTACTTTCTCATATATCAAGACAGGTCTTGACTCAAGACTGCTTTAAGAGTGCTGAGACTGTGAAATTTTTGTATTGTGACGTTCACTAGGTGAAATGTTGTGGAAGAAATAAGAGAAGAAGCAATGGCAAAGGGTATTTATCTTTGGGTTATACCCATAAAAATGAAGATAAATATACAGTATGTGTCCTTCAGTGCGAGCTGTTTTCTCTGAGGTGTAAGGAGAAATGAACCTCCTCTAACTAATCCAAATCAAAATATGGCTTTCTGCCTAAAACAGCACAACAGAGGGAATATATGTACAAAACCGAGTAACAGAGGAGTCTTTGCTGCATATGGCTTTATATTGGTTGGTCCACCACTTTGGCAATGACTAGAATATCTTTTTTTTTAAAATCAATCAACTATTCGATAAATTGTAGTGAATTTTTAATAACTTTAATTAAAACAACTTCAATCCAATATAATCCAATGTATCATTTAGTAGCCTAAATCAATCTGGCCCTAATTAATGATTGAAAACACGCTATATGGTAGATATAAGCAGATATTATAGTTTCTTAATGTACAGCCTATAAAATATAGGAAGCCTGCAAAAGTTGTAGTAATATAAAATATGTCTTCATAAGATATCTTATAACTACAGATAGACAAAAGAGGCCTACTGTTTCACTGGGAGTTTAAATAATTTTTCCTATCTAAAATGGCCTTAAAAGTATATCTGTTTTCTCTCTTTGCACATCCAAAAAACTCCCCCCTAAAAAGATTGAGTAGTCCAAAAGGATTGTTCTTGACCCTCCCTTGATTTTCAAACGGCATTTCTTGTTTTCCCTGGTGACTTCTCCGGGGGTAACCGTCGTTTAATGCACCGTTAAAAGGCTGCAGCTGGAAAAGTGAACAGGAACATTTTTAACAACCTCGCAAAGCCCCTAAAGCCTCAACCTAGAGCTGTCTGTGACCACCTCACGCAAAAGAGGAAGCAGTCCCTCAAACCGCAGACTCCAAATGCTGCATGTCAATCTTCCACATCGGGGCAGATGCAATGGCCATTTCACTCTCATTCCTCTGACCGAGCCTATCAAGTATTGATTTTGAAAGCATCTCCTGACCACGGTTGAACTGTAATAAACATAATTCAAATTTGGACTGGGGAGTGTGAGATATAGTGGAGACCTTGAAGGCATCCAAGAGAAATGGGGAGGACAGGGCTTGTGAAAGGGGGAAGAGGGATCTGTCCTGGATGTACTGGACATATTTTTCCTGGAGGTGCAGCAAATCTTGAAGGAGAAGTCGTAGTCAAAAAAGATTCATTCCATCATAAAGAGGATATACAGCCAGGCTGCGTGCTGGAGTTGTATTCGATAATGTATGTGTCTGAAAAAATGAGTTCTATGACTTGTCCTTGGGCATGAGAGCACGTATAATCTGTCTCTAAGACATCGGCCAGCAGAATTAAGAACTGAGCCGGTGAATGAAACATGCACACGGATGCACACAACTTAATAAGAAAATCTGTTGACGAATGTGAGTCATCAAAGGGGAAAATGGGGTAAACTGCACAACAAGGGGTGCCAGTGTTCATATTAGATCCAGGGCCTTGGGCATCATTGTGTGTTATGAGTTCAGCATTAATTGCTGCCTTTGGGAACGTTTGTTCTTGACGTAATTACTTGTCACAGGGAGCCCTGACTCTTGATGAAACATGAGCTGCGGAGGAGCACGTTTTTGTGACAAATAATTCAGATTTTTAACAAGACGGAGCGGATTCCCAGCACGCTAAAGAGCAAATGTGTCCCTCTGTTACTGGTGCTTGTACAGTAATTGCAGCTGCAGCATAGGCCTCAGAAAAATCCTATTTAATATGAATGTTGTTTCATAAATTCCTGCATTTCTGAGCGGAAATTATTAATTGATTGTTTGACTAAAACAGTAAAATATTCTGCAACTAACTAAACAATTGCTTTCAGCATTTTTAAGAGCAAATGCCAAATTTCTCTTGCTGCTTCTCATTTGTGATGCTTTTATTTCTCTCATGTGAAAGAGTGAACATGTCATCCTTGGATTCTCATAATTTTTGATGTGCTTTTTAAAATTTTTTCAACCCTTTGAAACCTGGATAAACATCAAAGTTCTTGCATTCAGAGGCCGTACACAAGTAGTTAAACTTTTGAACTCTACTAAATTCGCTTGATTCCTTTAAAATAAAAAACATGGGAAAAAAGGGAATGAGAAACATGTCAAGAAATATCCTGCAAATTGCAAGAAATTGGTAGATTTAGAAAGTTATTTTTTTAAATGTTGGGAAAGTTATATTTATAATTATCATAATTAGATATGTATTTCATAGTATGTTACAGAATTATTATTATTATTATTACAGTTATTATTATTATTATTATTTTTATTTTTTTTATTTTTTTAAAGAACATTTTCAGGCCATTTCCTTGTTGTTGGTGTTTTTTTTAAACCCTCCTTTGGTGATTACTATCAGGGAATTTCCTTATACTTTTTACTAATTTCTTGTAAATTTTGGGATAATTACTTCTCATAAGTTGCTTTTGCTTTCTTCCCATTTTTGAACGAAATAGTTCAAAAAATTCAAGTTTCATTTTCTGAAGGGTTAAAGGTCAAATTAATTATTCTGTTTATCTATAATAAATCCCTCGATAGATGATGAAAATCATTTGCAGCCATACTTTGTTTACAATTTTCAAATTGCATGTGTTTTCAATTCATCCCTCTGTCTATGCTGAGCTACAATTGAACATAAACAAGTTTTTGATCTCACATTTCAGTGTCACTTTTCAAATTTATTGCTCTGCTTGACCGTTTGACACACACCGACACTCTGGAACAGCCACTCACAGACAACACACACACACACACACACACACTCAGGCACACATGCCCTGTTGGACTTCGAAGCCTTGCGACCGTCATGTCCATCTTTTCAAACACTGTCCAGACAGGAGAAAAACCTTGGCCATCAGCTCTCCTCTCTGAACCTGTCCATCACTGTCACTCTGGATCAGTGGTGCAGAACTCATCCTTCCTCTCCCGCTGGTCCCCGCCGGACTGGACTTGCTCAGTCTAGCCCCTCATATCGCTGTCAGGAGTCCCATCTGACAGCCTGCTGCTGCAGCTGATTCCAGTTTGTTGGCCCTGCTACGGGCCGATGCCAGCAATCTGTGCTTTGGCAGTGGGTGGCCGTCTGGTAAAGGAAAAGCTTTGATAGGTACACTGATGGAGTTATTCATATGGGCATCTTAACACCCCAAAAAGCACTATCATATGCATGAAATAGCAACGTGTTGGAATGGCAGTCCCTGACTTTGACGTGAGAATCCTCAAATCCTGCAGTTCACAGGGAGAAACGGCGACGAGGGTAAAACACGCACACATGTCTCAACTGCTCGAGCAGACCGGATGTCACACCAGCCCCACGTCTATGCATGAGCTCAGGCCTTTTCTTTCTTTCTCTCTCTGCACCACATGTGTGAATTCTATCGTAATGGCTGGGGTTTCCAGAGAAGTCTGGATCTTTCAAACAAACCACAACAGGCGGTAAACCCAGCTTCTCAACCTCCCACAGAGACGGGGACAGTCAGCGGAGAAGTGAGAGTGGGGATTGGAATTTAATTACAGCCTTAAAGCCCTCAGAGTCCAATATGAGAGAGAGGGATGAGACATAAATCTACAGGGTGCCTTTGTTTGTACGGTGGCTACAACAAGAAAATCATTCAAAACCCACTGCGGAGACACGAATGTCTGTAGAACAGCAGTTCAAAGTTTGACGGATGAACAACTGGGCTTTCAAAGACTGACATAGTCACTCACTCATTCATCCCAGCTTTCTTTAATTAAAGTGTCCATTCTTGTTCTATTATGGAAAACTGTACTTCAATAACAGGCTGGAAGACAAATATAGATTTGATTACACGCCCTGCCCCTGCACCAATCTGTATATGTGACTGGATATTGAAATTATGGTCATGTTTCAACAACAGGCAACAAGAACAGAATTTTAAAGCCTCCAGAGATAATGTTTTTGTTCAAACTAAGGTTGTCAGATGATTGATTTTAATTAATCACAATAAAGAGCAGAATTTCTGATGTTAATCTATGGCGATCTGTCCCAAATATAAGTTTGTAAGAGTTTAGCAATTTAAAAGGAAAGTTATATGTTATTTCCAGAAGCAATTGAATGTAGGTGATCTGCCACAAATGGTGTCCATAGCAACAGTCAAAATCAAGTACCATGGAAATAAACTCACATTATCTCAGAAACTATCGGGTTCTTGACTTTTAAAACGAAAAAAAATATGTCTTTCTAAAATAATTACAAAATAATTTCACCTCCCAAATGAACATATTTTTACTTTGCGTGTTGATGATGTTTAGTTTTGATCGCTCGTCTGTGAATCGTTGCTACACTCTGACGAAAACGGAAAGCAATCACACAAATCTTCGCGACAGTGGCGTCAACAACAATACTGCTTGGTGAAGCTAGGTGGGGGTAGAATTGAAAAATTGAAAACACCACTTTCCAATTGAAGTGTTTTCAAGCCAAAGGATGCCGGGAGAGTACGCTGACGAACGATTGAGAAAGATTACTAAACTATCTGTGTCTTGCAATACATCACTTATGGAGTCGAGATTCATGGCTAAAATCAATCTGTCTTTCCACATTGCTGACCATAAACGCAATTCCCCTGTGTCTAAGTGAAAGAACATGGATGAACTATTACAAGGGAACCTATGGCCTTATGATTGGATTCAAAGCTGCTTTGGCCGACACATCAAGGGAATTTTCTGGACTGCAGATTGGCCAGACTGGCGGCAGAGCGTAGAATCTGCAGAGTGAGTTAAAAGTCACAGGCCTGCTCCCAATCCATTGTGTTTCAGCCAGGGTGGGGCACCAAGGATGAAAACCAGATTGGGTGCTCCACATACTGTTCCACATAAAGAATAAGGCCCGGGCGTTGCTTTCTGTCTCTTTTTCGCCTCACATTTTTTTAAGAGATCCAGTGAGGAAGTGTTGTTTTCAGCTGGACTGTGCTCTGATAGGTGTGACAGGGAACACTGAAGGGTTACATTCACAACGGCGGCAGCTCGCAATGCGACTCAGAGAAAAGGAGAGAGAAGTCAGGCTTGTGGCTCTGTGAGAGAGCTGACAGGGGGTGGGGCACCCTCTAGTGCAGAAATCCAGATGTAGGTCACTGCTGAAAAATTCCAAAATCCTGATGTTCTGGCCAACAGGGAGGCTGCAAAACCTTCTCCATGTAAATAACGTCAGCAAATCACCCCCTACAATCCCTTCCATAAAGAATCTGGAGACATTTAAGCTGAGACAGCCATGAGAATACAAACCGCATGTCTTCTTCTGTTAGGCTTTCTTAAATCACCTCAGCTCTGCTAAAACAAAATATCAGGGCGCAATTTGACAGGGACGCGTCAGGCAATGGACATGGGGGTATGACGTTCATAGAGCTTACATTGGAAAGAATTTGGGATATCCAGCATGTCAGCTGTGATTGTTTTTGGCATCAATATCATGCTAATATACCTTTTCAGACTGACTGCGTTTGCTGAACAAATTGATGCAAAATATCGCTGTCAGTTTGTTTGTCAGGACAAAAGTCTTTAGGCATCTATTTAGAGGATTTAATAGAGTCTTTCCACTGATAGGACTGGCCTTGTTCCAGGTCTAGGTCTCAATCCTCAGTGTTTGAACTAAGAGGATGAGCCTGGTATGAGAAACTGTCATGCATACAGTGGGAAAAGCTACATGGAGGCTCTGTGGCTAAGAAAGTATGTGTGAATTCTTTGTACAAAATAGGGGGATTCTTCTCACAAAACTTGGTTGAGAAACAGCCTGCAAAAAATTAACACTGGCAAAATTGAGTGTCTCTAGCGGCCGCATGCCGATTCCACCTGTTTTCAATTCATTTGTGCAATCGCAGCCATGCAAGTGTCATCATTCCCTCATTTTACTTCGAGGTTCATTCCACCAACTTTATATCCATTTCTCTGACACATGCAATCTCTTTCAACAAATGTGATGACTTTTTTTTGCTTTCCCCAGGAGCTGTGAGGTGTTACTTACCAGATGTTTCATTCCCAGTCCACTCATGGAGACGTTTAGATTTTATCTTGTTGAAATGTAGCTATGTGTGTGATGGTGGTGAGAAACATGGAAATGTTCCAAACCGGGAGAGTGATCCACGTAAATGTCTGTGTCGCACTGTGGACTTAATAGTTACTTTGGGCTGCCACCTCCTAGCTTGACATTTTCTCCCCATAAAATCACAGCAGAGTGACATCTGGACTTCATGCAGCAAACCACTGTAATACTTCAAACGTCAGGGTGGTTTTCACTACCTATCTGCACAAAAACTGCTCCCCAACTGAGGAGAACGATAACGTATTCAGTCATTCGCCATTCTAGAAATAAAGTATCTCAATTAAGACTGAAATTGACAATGATTTTCATTAGCAGTTAACTCTTCTCATTTAACTGATTAATCATTTAGTCTTTAAAATGTCAGAAAAGAATGAAAATTGTCCATAACGATTTTCCACATTTAAAATGTCATGCTTCACCCGACGAACAGTGCAGATCTGTTGCAGATTAATTTGCTAATCAAATAATTTACTCAACTCATTTACTTTATTTTAAACTGATTTGATGGTGTAATTTCTGTTGTTAAGGTTTACTTTTCCCAAAATAACCCAAATAAAAACATATTTTCCCACTTACCTCCAGTGTTATTTTAGACATTCAGATATTTTCTGGTTGTTAACAATTAAAACTTTTCCCAGTGAGGTCTTTCAATTATTAAGAGTTTTAGGATAGTGTTTTTGGAAAGAGATTCTTTCTTTTTATTTCAAATGTAATTTGAAAGGACCCATATAGTAAAAAGTCTGATCTCTTTGTCTTTCTTGTTATATATAAATATAAACATTGTGAAAGTGTCAAAGTGCTCAGTCAAAAGACAAACACACACAGTCCATATGAAGTAGCCTTTGCTTTAAACGATCCATCAGCACTTCCGTGAAGTTGTGATGTCACAGCTATGCATATAAAAAGTAAAAAAACTGCCGCTACAGTGTCGTTACAATCATTTCCTGGCTGCAATAACAGTGCAGATGCAGAGAGCACAGATGTGAAAGAAACACTGAGCAATCAGAGCAGACTGGGTTTTTGAGGGAGGAGAGCTTAAAAAGACAAGTTCTAAAATGGAGCATTTATAGACAGAGGGTGAAAAAGGGACTGACAATATGAGAAAGACATTAAAGCAAACAGACATATTCTTGTAGAGATCAAAAATATAAGTATGAGCTTGAAAATGAGCATTAAACAGGACCTTTAATGCTGGTGGCACCATAGGCAAATTTGCTTTAACTCAGAATTCTTAAAAACTGGAAAAGTAAAACCACAACTAACTCCATGGATGTCATAGAGAGGTGACAAAATATGTTTTGTCATTTGGGTGAACTGAGCCTTTAGGTAGGCTACAGATGATGTACATTTGTTATGAATATCAAAAGTGAGAGAAAAAAACACAAAGTCTGTATCACCAGTCCACATAAGTACCATTTTACAAACTGAAGTTAATTATGGGCAGAGAGACTTCTGGTATGTTTGCATAACATTACGTCTATGCACCGTTTTCCCCTCCTTGATGAAAATGCCCCGTGAACTCAGCTCTAAACAAAGTGTAAAGGCTGGCAGTGCACACATGACATGTATGTACTGTGACATGTCAACATGACTGGTTGTATTTATCCCTACGCAGGTTGCGACTGACCAGCCACGCATGACTATGGTACCAGTCACTAAGGTTAATTAACTATCTGGAAACTATTTCAGCCCTGCCAAGTTTGTGTCACTTCAGGTATGTCTCCATTTAATGTCTTCCGCTCTAAGTATAGGTGGCTGGCACGGGCTCAGAGTGCTTTTCCGTTGTGTGGAATTATAATGACAGGATGGGGAATGCAGTAATATGGGCAAAGGCAGGCTCAAAAAGGTTTCACTCACTGGTTCCCCAAAGAATTGTGTTTTGCCAAAAAATGTTAGAACAATATTAAATTAAAAATCTCCGTTTCTTTTACTTTAGTATTTTTATCCAGCATACTGCACGAAGCACCTACTGCCCTTCAAAGGCAAAATGCAGTATCAAGATATCTAGCCAAAATTCAATTTAAACCCAAATCTGACTTTTGGACATCTATTTAATATGGAGGCCCTAAAGATGTTTTTTTTTTGTTTTGTTTTTAAATCTTGGGGGTATGAGTTATTATTTTGTGCAAATTATAACTTGTGCACACTAGATGAAAAATATCACCTTACGGGTCTTTTGGGGCTCTGCAGAAAATAAAACTTGATCAGCCGAGTTCTCCTCATACAGGCTATGGTGTGTGCATCTAAAGTGGTTAGAGATGCATGTGAATTTATAGCAAATTATCTTGTGCACACAAGATAATTAACTTGCTCCCACAAGACAATGTTGAAGATTAAAAAAGTATAAACTTCAAAACTTTAGGGGCTCTGAAAAAAGAACATACAGGCAACGGAAATGTCTGTGAAAAAATTGTAACTCAGTGAGGACAGCTAAAGCAAAGCCTCATTCCCACTGCACAAAAAATAGCTAACATCTGGCTTTTTAATGCAATCAGAATGTGTAAAATTGGAATTCACACCCGGGTCATATGACTGCAGTAGATATGGGTTTTTGTTAACTAAATACTAAAAACCAAAAACTTTTGATAACTAAAAAAGTCAATTTAAAATAATGATTACCCCTTACCTTATTTTTTTTTAAGTGAAAATAATTATAGTTGGACAAACTACCACCAATAGCAATACAATGTTAGGCCTACACCGAATACATATACGAACACTAAATAATGAAAATAAGGTTTATTTTCTTTATAAAAGCAAGCTAAAGACAAGACGTAAACATATGTATTGTGTTCAGTTAATTAGTCTATTATGTCAGTTATATAGGCTATGGCATTTTTTTTTCAGTAAAGCCAGAAGACATGAAATAAAGCATATGTTACCAGTTTGTTGGAAAGCCTAAAAATATTAGGTTAATTTGATTCTCTCAACTTCACTGTGTATGCAGGCACTGATCCCTGCAGGGCAGAATAGTTCATACTACACTTGTATCCCATCAGGGGTTGGGGAATTATGAGCTAAAAAGTTGGGATATTTATTCTCTTTTGTAAGGTAGAAATCACAAGAATAGTAATTGTAGCTTCTTTGGTCTCAAAGCAAAATAACAGAAATATTAAACTGCTCTTTGGTGTCTATATTCATGCCTCAGCCTTATTTGTTTGGTGCATTAGCATAATCAAATATCGCATGAAAAACAGTTGTCATATTGTTACATTGCTTGTACCTGTGATGTGTTGATGTTATCTCTTCTGTTGAGACGCAGTTATTGCAGCACAATTCATCTGGGAACATCAAAGCCACCGTTTTCTATGCAAAAGGCTCTCGGCAGCTTCGTATCTGTAGCTCAGTCAATTGCCACTTCAGGATGGATCTGTGGGATTTCTGCCACACAACAAAATATATGAACATGTCATATTGTCAAATTTATCTGCAGATATGGGGATGCTCTGCACACATGAATTTATCATAGCTACATTAAATGAAGAGAAATGCATTAAAAATGTCTTTGTGAGAAAAACTGGTGCTATGTGACCTGTCATCATATCTGTGTGTGTGCGTATGTATGTGTGTGTGTGTGTGTGTGTGTGTGTTTCTGTACAGGGAAAAGGCAATTTGATATAGCATATCTGATGTGAATGTTAATTTTTTCACCTTGGCATGAAATTATTAATTAACTGAATTTACTATTCACACCTTTCACATCTGAACATTACATGAAACATTCAAATGCAGCAGGCAGTGTGTGTGTGTGTGTGTGTGTGTGTGTGTGTGTGTGTGTGTGTGTGTGTGTGTGTGTGTGTTTGCATTTACCATTCAGTGTAATATGATCTTCAAAGTGTAGACTTTTTTTAACCTACTGTATGCAGTCAGGGACGTAGCACCAAATTCTGGGTCCTGTGTAATCTCTGTGGGCCCCTTGCCCTTCTTGTTTTGATCCATGTCTCTCTCACAAACCTTTTAAAAAAATGTATTTTATAAAGTCAGTTTGCTGTCTTTCTTTTTCCTTACTTACTTTTTTGTGGAACCCTGATTTCCTTTCTTGGGAAAAGATATGACAGTCTACACTGGAGCTCCAGCAGCATAAGCAGTCACTCAGTCGACTCTAGCTGCATTTGAGACACAAACCCCTTTTACACAATATGTTCGAGAAGGAATATTGCACTGTAATGCGACCTTGCCGCTCTGTATAAAAGTTACAATTGTGGAATGGGGAGAGAGAGTTGTCTCACCTTTGAGACAGCTACGGACGCAGTAAGTGTACTGAAATGGTGTCAGTGTAAAAGTCAGCCAGCAGGATGGGATTATGGGCTGGACAGGTGTGACATTTTGATGGCGTGTTATGTGTGCGACCCACAGCAGGAAATTTAAAAAGCAGATGACAGCACTTAGTGGCTAACTCAAATAAGAAAAACAGCTGTCAAAATGTCCTCAAATTTTGCTTCAATGATGCTGGCATGCTATCTAAAATCACACACGGAAGAGGCATGATGCTGCCATTTTTTGATTCTGTGCAATGCAAAGGAGGCATAAAGAGGAGACTTACAGCATGATCACTGTGTGAGAGCTTCCAGTATTTTTTTTCAGTCAAACAGATTACTCAGCCAATCTTAATTGAGTTAATCGCACAAAAAACTTGCAAACAAAAGCAGACTTTTCATACCAATCTTATCAACAGTCCCCCTTTCATAGGTGTGCAGAGTAATCGGCCCCACTTTTACCCCCACTACAGTGCCCCTCTATGCAGTAAAAGTCCCTTTAGTCAGTGTTTTTGACATTCACACTAACATCCAGAAATAACAGAGGCCAAAGTAAGATTAAAATCAAGGAAACAGCAGATCTTTTTGCTTTTTGTGTGAAAAAAAATTCAATTTTGTGTGACTGTGTGTGTGTGTGTGTGTGTGTGTGTGTGTGTGTGAGCAGAGCTAGCAGGGGGCAGATAAATTCTGGTACATGGGTCGAAACGGATCATTGACAACAAGTTCAAATTGAGGACTATCTTTTCTTTGTTCACAGTGAGTGATTGCTGAGTGTGAGGCATTAGTTATGCTGACTGCATGGCCATAAATAATATTTTACTGTGGCGAGGATGTGTGTGTCTGTTAGCATGACATCTGGGGCTTTAATTCTGGGAGAAAAATCCTGTATCTGCATGATCATACTAACGCAAGCCATCTGAAGAGAATACAGATGAGAGATGGTCCCTCTATTCTCCCACAGCCTCCCTCAACAACAGTGCGTGGCAACATACAGTGAGTGACCTTGGCTGATTAAACATTCATCTCTGGTCTGTATTCTGAAAACCCAGCCTTCAGTATGTGTAAATGTAGTGAGCACCTACAAAGGTGCTGGGCTGTGAAAAGGGATTTGAAATGAAATATTTTTGAGTAATAGTAGAGTGGTTCATACTGCTTCTGCAGGGGCTTTCTTTGTGTGTATGGATTGATAAGTGTGCATACGATGGGAGGGATATGCATGTGTGTGTTTGCAGATCAATATGATTTCATTGCACGTGGCCTGTGGGATTTATTATCATCACTCATTTTAATGAGGAAGCAAGTTGATAGGACAACAAGATCACTAAGAGTAATGTTCCACTGGGAGAGAGCAAAGACCGCCACCAGATGGTTCGGTTGGGAATGACTGGAATACCAAACAGGCTTTATAAACAGAATCGTTTCACTTGCAAGGTTAGGTTGCATAATTTCTGCCATGTTTACAGAAATAGACTTGAAACAGCCTATTACAGGGTTTGAGCCAAAAAAAAAGAAAAAAAAGGGAAAGCAAAACGGATCATGTAGCATGCTCCAGCTCACGCCACATTGTCAGAAAAACACATTTGATTTATATACAGTATGAATGAACATAACTCTTTCACATGATTGCCTTAATATCTTCAAGAATATGATGTTGTTTGGGGTTGTGGGCATTTTAAGTGTCTGGATTGTGACATTTCACATTGCAGGGCTGAAGATATACTTTATCATGTGGGCCAGACTGATCCCTGGTTTAATTTCATAGCAAATTGTTGGCTCTTTGAAGCCTTCAGTTACCACATGGTGACACTGGAAATGGTCTATTTAATACCTGTTATATTGTCACTAGTCCTTCAGCTGCCTCAAGCCTTCTGTGAGATTGGAGAGGAACAAAGGGAATATGAATTAAGTCTGTAACTGAGCTGCCCCCTGGCATACCAAATACTGAATTCAGCTGTGCTTTATGAGCCTTTCATCTGATTCTGGTCGGCTAATTCTTGGTCTTAATTACAACGGCAGCAGACAGACCTGGGCAACAAAAAGATGTTGAACATAGGAAGCAGAGCTATCAGGAGAGTTAAAAAACCAAGATGAGAAGAGAATACCACTCCCACATACTAGATGTATAAAGGGAAAGTTGGAGTCAAACTGAATACTGAAAGATCAGAAAGTAGTCCTTGAATCTGCAATGTCTTGAGTAGTATGTGTGAGAAGCCTGTGCAGACTCCTCAGCTCTGATTTTAAGCTATTTAACAACCTCATTCCCTGCTGAACACTGGTACCTAGGGCCAGAACTGTCTCTCATGTCCAAGGTAAAAAAAAATACAGCTATTTGAAAACTGTAATAATGTGAATGAAGTTTAAATCCAGACACCATCACATCTTATTAAAGTAGACACAGTGCATGAACTCAAGGTCTGCAATGGCTAAATATTTAGAGCAGAGGCAGCAGTCGTTTTATTTGCTTGAAACACACAACCGCAGTGTGCTGTGCTGGTGCCAAAAACTCCCAGGAAACTAAGGAGTGGGAAAACAGAACAATACAAAAGTTATGAACTGAACTGTCACGAACGCAGAAATGCTATTGATAAGAATAACAGTCAATATAAAACAAGGCCATGCTGAAGATTAAAAAAGCAGCAGCTGGCACTACTGAGAATAAATACAGAGATAAAGTTGAGTCAAAAACCTACCCAAGATTAACCCGATAAGAAAACTATCATTTATACGATCATTTTCAAATTGACCTGGAAAGTTCTACAAAAACCAGCGAGAAAAACACTTAAAGGAGCAGTGTGAAGGATTTAGAGGCATCTAGCAGTGATTGCTGATTACAACTGGCTCATTCTTCTCCTATGTGCAAAGTACAAACTCCAGGTTAGGATTCCTCCACTGTTGACTGATCAGTACGTTTTAACTGAAAGCCGCAGCATCCAAAGAGGTGTTTTCCTCTCCAAAACTGTAGTACACTGAATTATCCACATGGGTCATGAACACTGAACAAAGCAGTTTAGCATTACAAATCAGTGTTTCTACACACTGTTTGTCTCAGTAGGCACGAGCCGCTAGTCCAGCACTTGCATATGTGTGCTCGCCTTTTTTTTCCTGATAATTTAAGATTCAAATGTTCAGGAGGTTTTTACCTGGAGCTGAGTTATCTTGTCCTGTCCAGATCCAACAGAAACCGTGATTTAAACGGGTAAAAACACTGAATAAAGCAGGTTCACATTATAAAAGTGTTTTTCCAATGCTGTCTGGCTTATCACAGACAGGCTGCAAGCTCAGCACCTGCTGATGTGTGCTGACCTTTTCTTTCTAATAACCTAAAATCCAGACGTTCAGGAGGTTCTTACCTGGAGCAGCATTATTCTCTCCAAAACAACTAGGTGATTCAAACAGGTAAAAACACTGAATAAAGCAGTTTCGTGTTTGAAAAAATCAGGGTTTTTTCGAATCTGCTCATCCCAGAGGGGCTGCTAACTACAGTGGCCGACATGAAAATGTGAATCTAGAGCCTCATCCTTTCTGTGCTACTGTAGCAACATGGTGGTGTATCATGGTGAACTGGTAGAGGACCTGCTGACCTGTATTTTGCCCAGTGTAATCCTGTGTGAAACCCATATGGGTAGTTGGCATGGGGCCATTATGGAACCCGCTGACAATCCCAAATAGAAAATAGAACCCATTTTACAATTCCATATGAGACATACTTTTTAGCCCATTTGGGCCCCACATGGGTCCCACCTACAAATTGTGTCTGGGTTGACTTCATATAATCAGTGGTAATACCACAAAGAGCTTTCAGCTAGCTTTGATACAAGTTGATAAAAGATATTCAAGGACACCCAGGACAGCAAAACATTGCTATGAGTCACCAAGACTGCGAGCTTTTGCAAACCGAGCAACAGTGCAGCCAAAAGGAAAAAAAAGGGACCAAAAAAACCTTCAGACTGATGAAACATTATCAAAATGAGAGTTCCCCCTCAGCGTGCTCATCCCAGCTGTCTGTGGAATTGACAAGCAGTGCCAGGTCGGGTGTTTGATCTCTGTCGTAATCATTATGATGCTTTTAATTGACACAGGTTTGTCCCCTAACGCTGCAGGTCCAGGTGAAACATTTGATCCATGCTCCCTGAGGTAAACCTGTCCCTGGGAGGTGCTTCTGTCTACCTGTCACCTCTGTCCCCGAGGCGAAATCAAACATCTATAGACAGCAGTGTCAGGAGCAGAGTTGGTAGATATTTCCACGGCAGCATACCTGTGTTTCTGCACATTTGCCCATTCCCTAAATTGTTTATATTGCCAAACATTCCTCAAAGCACACCCCAGCTTTTTAGATTAATCAATGTGTTTTTCGTGCTTTCTAGGGAGCCACTGTTTACTGTTTCATGCCAGTTCAATTTGAAATTCATTTGCAGGGATTTGAAACTCTCCTTCATCTATTACAGCACATATTTTTAGACTTTATTTATGAATTATTGCGTTAACAGTAACATGTTGTGGTGATACCACTGAAACGATGGATTGCTTTGAAGTGTCCTCCAGGTGGTGCATTCATGTGCTGGTGGGAATTTCTCTTTCAAACCTGGAAGACAAACATTTTGCAAACATAAACACAGTCCTGTCATACAAGTCCTCAGTAATTGCGTTGGTTCCTGGGTGCTGTGGCTACCCATTGCTACTAAATATTTAGAATAACTAACTATTGAGTGCAACTTAATATTAGCTTTGCTCTTGTTTTACACTATCAGAGTTTTAGATCATTAAGGCTCAGTATGGGCTGTCAACACAGCTCTTGTATCGCTGTAACATGAACTACATACCTCATTCATATACAGTTCAGTTTAATTCCATTTTGACCCTTTGAAGCCTTAGTAAATTGGCTTGATTCTTTCAAAAACATGGGTAGAACGCAATGAGAAACTTAACAAGAAACTACTCCAAATAAATGTATTAAGAAAAAATAAAGTTACAAGAGAATGACCTGAAAACTACAAACTGAAATAAAAACATGCTATTAAAATTTAAAAAAAAAAACAAGAAAATGACCTGAAAATTATCCAAAGGCAGAAAAAGGTTGAAAAATAAATAAATAATTTGAACTTAAGAAAATGACCTGGAAATTAGCCAAGAAAAGTGAAATAAGTGCTAATGTACCCATACATATACATATTTCTGTAACACAGATTAAATATATCATTAGAATTAAATAAAGAATTATATATTAATATTAGATTAAAAATGTATAATATTTATATGTTTGTAAATGGTTTTATGGACATTTTCCCTATCTTTTATAGTAAATTCCTAATAATTTTACATGTCTCTCCTTAAAAAACAAATACAAATAATAATAATAATAATAATACATTTCCAGATCATTTTTTGTCAACTTTTCCTAGTTTCTCGCAATTTGTAAGGCATCTCTTGCTCATTGCCTTTTTTGTTTGTTTTTTACCAAGTTTTATAATAGAGGAAACAGGTTTTGATGCTTTTGATGCTTATAAAAGGCATCTGAACACAGCACAGGAAAACTGATGTCAATCCAGGTTTCAAAGGCTTCTATCAACAGAGCAGCAATGGCATCTGACTTGAGTTTCACAAGACCAGATTAATATGAGTTCACTATTCAGTCGCCTTTAAGCTCTGCTCGCATCCACAAAGGAATATTTGTAGCTATTTTTAACTTAGTTACTTGAATTTCTTCTCCAGTGCTACTTTGCATTAGGTCTCTGCCATTTAATTCTGTAAGCACTACTTTTGTCCAAAGTTTTTGCTGTAAATAACTGCTTATGAGTTTATAATAAAGGCTGTATGAGAGCAGTGGGACTCATCAATGCAGTACTACTGTGCACTGAGAAAGCAAAACTGAACTGAAAATGTCTACAAGCTACCAGTTGTAGAACTGATATCTGTTCCTACGAATTCAGTATACATAAAAGATTGCAGGTTTAAAGACCCCCTTCACTAAAAATCTAAATTTTAGCCATGTCAACATGTCCATATGATGTATTTTAAATTTGCTACAATAGATATCAAGAGCAAAATAAATAGTCAACACCATGGCTGAGCATTTTTACCTTGGAGTTGCAGTGTACCAGTAACAGTCTCAGAAATGCAGGTTCAGACTTTGAGGGTTTGTTATGTCACAAGCGTAAGGAACCAATCAGATATGATGCGGAGAAACTGGAGAAGCCATATTTTTGCAAGTTTAGTTTCACTTCAGCTTGTCAGAGCTGGAGATCGGGGACAAGGTTTATCTGACATTAGCAACACATTATTAGATCTCTGATATTGTAATCAAACTGAAGGGTGATGTAGGCTTAATCTATTGTCTATTATACAGAGTATTGTGTGTTTGATGAGCACAGTCAAGGTAAGCATGTACGCTTAAGCTGCAGGTGAAAGGGTTGAGACGCAAGGCTAATTTGCATATCCGTAGATCCATGCACCAAATAAGGCAAATGTGTAGAGTTACATTTATATAATCCATTTTAAGGTATAAAGAGATTTTTTAGTGGAAAAAAAATTAAATATGTAATTTTGATGTACAGAGATGAGTTTTTAGGGGTTTAATCAATGTTTAATCAAAAATGCTAAATCAAAAGAGGAACTTAAAAGTCACTTCACTACATGAAAATGTGAATTTGTAGCCTCATGTATTAAAACAGTTGCTGTTCAGCAGCCGACCTCAGAGAAACTCTTGGCTTCCTGTCAGCTCTTGAAAACATTTTCAAAATAATCCGAGCCTTTCAAGTGCATTACCATGCAGCCATTAACATAACCTTGACAAAGTATAAAGATGACTGAATGTCCATTATGATGGATTACCTTTTTCAAGCAAGTCTCTGATGTTGATTTTCATACCAAACTGAAATGAACTGAAACCAGTAGCTGTCTGGGAGGTAGAAAAAATGCATTCATCAATCTAAAAACATGTGGGCATAAGTCGAGGGGGTCAAAAGTCAAAGGCTGAAAAGTCAAGGAGGCTTGACTCGGAGATGTATGGGGAGGTGATTTCGGCAGCCTGCTTTTATAAGCTATGTGAGAAAGTGGGTCAAAACTCCGCTTTGACCGTGCAGTGCGGGAGCCCTGTGGTTACACCCTTTCATGTAAAACCATACATGAGTCATGACAAGTCGTTTGTCATGATGATCTTATATAGCCTAAATCCAGCGCCATAAATGATTACGACCAGTGTCATGTCTTATCAGCACTGGCATTATGCAGGCTTTACAGCACGATGGCTCAGGTTTAATATTATCATAGGTCATTTACTGTGCTGTTTACATTGCTTTGAAGGATTTATGTCCAGCCTACTCACTGTCCAGCATTCATGCAAAAGGGGCTTATGTCGATCCCAGAAGTGGAAAGATTGGGGATGGAAACAGTTGAGTTGAGGGTAACACTCTTGCTCAGTTGGGGCGGGGGAGGCAGACATTTAAAAGAGCTTACTGCTGTAGCTTTCACTCTGGCTTTGATTGTCTTTGCTTTGATCTGGTTTGGGGCGGCCATGTTGTGCAGTGTTATCCTCCCATAATCTCTGCCATCTCTGAAATGCTGCAGTGGAAAAGACACTGACAGGGTTTCTCTGTCTCTGCACTGCCTGGGCCAATATTTCCACCCCTTGCAGAAAACATGAATCACCTTATCTATGTATGAAAACTGGAGAGAAATCTTCTGAGGGAACTCCAGATACAAAAAAAACACATGATTCAGTCTGTCGTGGAAGAAAATAACACAAATCTTTGAAATGAAATATACTGAGTATGACTCAGGCAAGGTGACCTGGACCACTTTCTTGCCACACTTTGCACTTAAACTCCTCATGCATGCCCGGTTTTGTTAATGAATCAGCTTCCACTTAATCAAATGCAACATTACCTTCCCCTCAGCAACTAAAATAGTGTACTACAGAGAAGCCGTTTTCTAAGGGGGGGTGTTTGAGCACTTGCACTAAAGCACAACTTCAAAGGGATGTTGTGCATCTATCCAAAATTAGCTGCCTGTGCAACTGTCTGAGCACTTTGAGACCATCCTCTGTTGGTAGGAATACATTATCTTGTGGTTGTGAAATTACAGGCATTTATGTTGTAGTGCACCACTGAGGCTGCCAAAGGACAAAAAAACATGGACATTCCCCGCATGAAGCCACAAAAGGGACCTAGTACAGTGAATACAGAAAAGCCCTCATGTTTTTCAGATCAACATTCCCAGACAGACTTACTGTATACATATGATACCTCTTGATGCCCAGAGCTCACCCTGCTCGGGGCTGCCACAGGAAGGGGGCACCAAATATCAATACTTGACGGCTACAAAAGCACAAATAGGAAGTGAGAATAAGGCGTGTTCTGCACAGCTTGTTTCCTGCGTTTTCTTCTGTTCTGTCTCCAGTTTTCCATGTCTTAAAGGCAGCAAAAAATTTATTACATGTTCATTACAAAATCATACTTTCGACCTCTGCAACAGGTCATTTGAGCCTCTTGTCTTGCATCCAATGTACATATTCAACAGAAATATATTCACCGCGAGAGCTGTCATGCGTGCTGACACACACTTGGAAGACCTTCTGCAGTTTGCACATGATTTGTATCACCTGCATGTCATTAAACTATGAGCATTTGCGAGCGGCATGGGCTACAACAAAGACAGGACCTACATCACACTGAAATATCTGATCGGTCTGCAGCTGAGGACAATACGACACAGTCCTCGGTGCTTAATTACATAAACAAATGCATGATTAAAAGTTGTACTGCAGCTCCACGCCAGCTGTTTGAGGCAGGCTGACACAGCTGTATACATGTGTCTTTGCACACTAAATCAAATGTCCCATTGTGCTCATCTGGAGTGAATTAGGCTGTGGGAGGGAGGGGGACCTGGAGGCTTTGATATACAGAGGAGGAAATGGGTAATGTCCTGGAACCACAGGCAACATCCTAATAGGAGCTAGTGCTTGATAAGGAGATAACCAGCTCATCTTTGCCTGTCTGCAACCTTTAACCTTTCTGTCTTTAGCTGACAAACCTAAAAATAATGCAGGTTTTAACACATTAACACATAAATTGCTCCCCTTTTTTAACCTGCAAAGCTTTAACCCTTTGAAACCCGGATTGACATAAGTTTTCTAGTGCTGCATTACGACCCCTTTCACAAGCTATTTGACCCTTTGAAAACTGAGCAAACTGGGTTGATTTTTTTCTTTAAACATGGGGAAAAAGGCAATGGCCAAATTGTAAAGAGATGTCCCAGAAATTGCAAGAAATTTTATCTAAAAATTATTTTCTTAAAAGAGGGAAGAATTTTTAAGAAAAAAAAAATTAAAAAGTGAATTAAAAAGTAATTAAAGTGATTTTATTTTCAAATGATGTCACATGAAAAAATTATATATATATATATATATATATATATATATATATATATATATATATATATATATATATAGTTATTTTTAGCACTTTTTGAAAGGTATCAAACCAATTCTCTCAGGTTTCAAAGGGTTAATAAATCATATTTAGCATTTAAAGTCTTCATTCTTCCCCGCCATACATGTCAAATCCCCACAAAAACAGAAACGTACAGTTTTTTAGCAGAATAATTGTACTCTCCAGGTAATCATAAAATGATAGAAGCAAGCTCGCCATTGCAATGTTGCTGGTTTGAATCCGAAAAGGAGGAAGAAAAATTAGGGATCCAGTGACAACCAGAAGCTGGAGAGCTGCAAATATCACACACCCCACTCCCTATAAATTCAGTTGATGTGCTGTGGAGGAAGGCACTCAAGCCCCAACCACTGGAGTGGAGTTGGTCGGTAGCCAACAGAGGAAATCTGTGGTTGTACTCGGCTGCTCCTGTGTGAATGTGTAGCAGGGTGTGTCTGAAATACAGCCGCTCTACACAATATTTCAATTGCCTGGACAAATAACGGCTCAAAGTAGAGCTTAAGTTATAAAATGTTTGACACCAACCATCTTGGTAAACAAGTGGACAAAATCCTCATAATTGTTATCGTTTGTGTTGTTAAAACCAGATGCATGTGTCAGGCTGAAATAACGCAGCATAGTCTTTAGTTACAGCTCTAAGCAGACCAAATCTGAAAACAGGAAAGATATGGGTTTTCATTCATTCATTTAAGGGCATAAATCATTCTCTTTGAAGCGCAGCCGAGCCTGTTTGCAAGGAACATAAGAAAGCCAATATGGAGAACAGCTGGTCAGTTGGGATGAACATGACATGCTGTTTGTTTGGGAAGAAAATAGAAAGAAGGGAGAAATGAGGAGATAAAAGAGTGAAAACAGATGAGTGTCACATTCAATAACCAAAATATCTCCTCACAGGCGAGCGCGCATTTTTCTGTGAGAAACAACATGAAGCGCTTCACTTTATTTGATGAGTGAAAAACTCTTAGGAACAATGGACACACAGAATACTCTATTTTTTTAAGCATCAGACATACCACAGCTCTAACAGGACACAGTGCACTGTCACATGTTTGTCACAAAAAGTGTTGCTTGCTTACAGAAGAAAGCCCTGTTTGTATATCTAAAATCCACACAGCAGATGAGCAGCAGACTTGCATGAGCCAAATGTAATATAATTAGAGATGCTGAACAGAGAATGCAATACTGACCACAATTAACTCAAATCAAGAAATTAAATGAAGTCCCTGTGACTGCGATCAAAGCAAAAACATCACTGCACACAGACTTAGCACAGATATGGAACAGAGATCTGCTGCCCTCTTGTGTACCAATGTATAATTTCCACACAAGAAGAGTAAGACAAAAAAGGTATATCCTGTAGTAGAGGAAGTATTCATATCCTTTACATACTTGAACAAGTAAAGAATACCTCACTCTACTCTAATTATTTTATTACAAGTTAAAGTTCTGCATTGAAAATGCCCCTTAAATACAAGTATGTAAATATTATCAGCAAAATTAACTACTGAAAAAATGTGACAAAAGACCTCCCTGTGTTGTATAATTGGGTAATTATTACATTATCAATGTAATAATGTGTAAATTATTTTACTGTTTTAGCTGGTTAAATACAATAGGACAATTTGACATACCTACAGTATGATTTGTAACATATTTTAGAAGATCATCATATCTTTTAAGCATAAAATATTTATTTGAATGTCTAGAAGTCTGTTTACAATAGTTTGTTTCTATTTTTAGTGAACTACAAGTAAAGATAAAGAAACATAAAGAAACGTATCACTCAATGAAGATAAAATGGAAATACACAAGTAAAATACAAGTTCCTCAAATTTGTATTACAGTAATGTGTCCCAATATTCTATTCTGAATGTATGGCCGAATTACACTCCATTTAAATTAGATTTAATGAAAAACTAAAAAGTAGTTGGAGAATTGCATTATAGGCAGTACTGGAGGCATTTCCAACACTTGTATCTGTATTGAAACCATTGTATTTGTTTTATTAAAACTGGAAGATGTAAATTTTCTAATAATATAATAAAAAAATTAAATAAATTAAAAAATGTGGGGTTTTTTTCCTGGTAAGTATTTTGCTAATATTCTCCTGGTGCCACAAATCTTTCATGCGAGTCATTAAAGAGAACATGAATCACTGAATTAATGTTTTTAACAGCCAGAAAAAATATGATTGTTCAGGAGTTTCTATCAGAAAAACATATCCCCCTTTTTTTTGGTAGTCATTCATTTCCATGTTGCTGTTCCTTTACAGAACAATTTATTATGCCAGTCTCTTTTAGGAACATGCCATGTTTATTTGTGCATACAAATTAGCCATAATGCAAAAAATTAAGTATTTGGTTCTCACAGTGAGGGCCCCTAAACTTCACATGTGATATTTGCAGCTCTCCAGCCTCTGGTTGTCACTGGATCCCTGAATTTCCTTCCTCCTGCTTGAATTCAAACCAGCAACATTGCAATGGCAAGCTTCTATCATTTTAAGATTACTGAGACCTGTAGAGTACAATTATCCTGCTAAAAAAGCTGTGCTTTCCTGTTTTTGTGGGGATGTGGTGTGTATGGCTGGGAAGAATAAAGAGGGGGAAGGCAACAAGGAACTTTACAAAACATGACCCAAACATTAGCAGAAAATACTTGAAAATAAGAAAAAAGAGAATGTTGAAATAAAGTCTATGCCCTTGCAGAGAAAGTGTGGTTAATAAAAAAATACCACTTTTCAACTACAGAGCAGAAATGTTGATAGCAGTTTATCATCATGAAATTATTCTACAACTATTTCCAATCAACAATTCAAGACATTTTTTCATACTTTGGTTCCATTTTCTCAAATATGAGGATTATGCTGTTTCATATCATTGTCACTTCAATATCGTCAGGGTTTTTTTTTTTTTTTTTTTCGCTTGTTGGTTGGACAAAACAATTTGTGAAAATGTCATTCTGGCCTCTGGGAACTTGTGATGGGCATTTTTCATCACTGTCTAATATTTTAGAGCCTTATAAAACAATAAATCGTGTAAATTTGAACACTTTTTATGTTCCCTTGTAATATTTTATGGGGGGAACCATAAATAAGCCTTTCGTTGGAACAGTGTAATTACTACCCCACAGAGGAGATCAAGCGATACAGTGAGCCTGCAATCAAACAGGAAACACTAATCATCAGACACCTTATCAAAATATGACAGCTGGATTAGTGTGTCAGTGAAGGAGGAACCTCCCATCCCACATGCTGTTGATAATTAGACGCATGAGATGTGAATAGAGCTGAGCAGTGAGTTCTGACATCTCAGTCACGTATTGTAACCTACATTTACATTCATACTAATTAAATCTATCCCCACTTTTCCAACTATTCCTACGACTTCACCTTCTTACACATTCAAGCCAATGCAGTGTTGCTTTAGATTTCCAACATTCACACTGTAGTTTTTTTTCTCCAGAAATTCCCCTCTCTAGTGTAACTCGTAGATATTCATGTGCAGACACCACAAAATTGCACCTCACTGAGTAAATTGATGTAGTTACTCTCCACCACTTCAAAACTGCTGAACCAAATTGTACCAAAAAAGTTGCACACTGGTATCTGTAGTGCTCATTGTGGTCACTACAGTGATTTAATGCTACATTATAGACTGCTGCTGAGCCAAATTAATACATCATGCAATTATGTAATTTTGACGGCATGCAGTTAAATGTGGTCAAAATTTTAAAACTGAATGGTAGCTAGAAGGGATTGCCTCTGTGCTGAAAAATGGAGTCCACCAAATGTTTTATGACCAGTTCGTAATTCCTGAAACTGAATAAATTTTGGTCATGCACAAGGTTCTTGCACTGTACCTTGAAAATTAAAACTTGATTTTTTGGACTTGGACCATTAACGCATTTTATTTTTAATATTGTATATTTTAACAACTCTTTTCTTTTTCTAAATTAAATTAAAAAAAGATTTTTATATATTATATATAGATTTATATATTTTTATATTAAAATGATAATTCTGTGCTTTACTTAAGTAACACTTACTTTTATTCTGTAATGTAATGACTTAACATTGTAGTGCTATACTTACTACTTTCAAGGACATAAGTACTCACTTTTTATTTTTTCGAAGCCCTTCTTTGATTTGGGGCTGTAGAAAAATTAATTACTACTTTTGCTACTTTATACTTTATACACTATAACATTTGGAGGCAAATATATTAATTTTTACTCCACAGCATTTATTTGATAGTTTAGGTGGCTTTACATATTTAAACTATTAATAAATAATAAAAATCAATTATTAAGTAAGATGCATTGTCATAGGTTAAGGTACCTACCTAATAGTATATATAAAGCGGGGATACTGAATTTGCTTTGCCCAGGGGCCCCTTTTGCATAATGACAAGAGGCCAGGGGCCCTGTCAAAAGACAAACATTAATGGTATTTATCTGCTCAAATTAATAAATGGAGCAAATCTATTTTCAGCAGTCCCGCATGCACAAATCAGGTGCACCCAGGGGCGTTTGTAGAATTTACAAACATTCGGGGAATCTGCAGGATCTTCCACTGCACCCCCTCCCCACTTGCTTTTTTTGTTTGGTTTATGGATAAACAAGATCTATTTTGATTTTTTTTTTCTTCCATTATGCACGCTAGCACCTTCTTTATATTTTTTTACATTCAAATTACAAAAAAACTGCCATTGTGAATACATTTATTTTACTTGTGAATTAAAACATGGTCTTCAACCAACCTGACACCAGATGACTTAAGGTTGTCACAACAAGCAGTATTTCACTTTTATATTTTTTATACTTAATTTGTAGTATTTACTATAGAATATAACCTTTTTTGTTGTAAGTTGGTACCTATTATTTACACCCCAAAAAGAAAAGAAAACCATAATGGAGACGGGTTTGCCTTTTCAAGGGCATATATGGAAAAATGGCACCGCTCTTATTTATTTATCATTTTAAAGATTAGAAAGACTTTTCCCATTGACTTACATTGGGAGAGAGACATCTGTATGTGGATATATTTTTCTGAGTAACAGAACTTCAGCAAAACATCTCATTTCAATATGAAGATTTAATTCATTCAGTTCCATAACATTTGAAGGGCCACAAGATGAAATTATTTGATCACTATTCGAGCTATTAAAATGCTAAACCACTGGTTTGCAGCTCCGCTGGTGGAAGTTATCTGCTAAGACACACTTGGCCGTGCACGGATGCCATAAGTTTCTGGTGGGCATGCTCTATGGGTCCCATGATGCAGAAGATCCCGGTACTTTCATAACATGTAAATAGAGCATTTTTTGCTTCATGCACCCCTGAGCAGCTCTCATATGAATGGGGCCCCGCCTCCATGCTGTAACCAGGTTTTCTTAATATATCCATGGCTGGGCCACTAGCAAAATTGGCCTCAAAGCCTGTCGTACTTCCTGGGGGCCTGTCCTGCTCTCTTTATGGCCCCACCAACCCAGGGGCCCCAGTGCAATTGCACTGCCTGCATTTAAGCCCCTGAGGTAGGCTAATTAAAATGAGCCCCACCTTTACCAGCTGAAACGTTAATATGATGTAGACCTATGAATGCCTGGCTAATTATAATGCAGTGATGTAATCTGAGGTGGAATGTAACTGAGTATATTTACTCAAGTACTGTACTTCAGTACAAATGCCAAGCTCTTGTACTTCACTTGAGTCCTTACTTTTCATCCCACCTTATACTTGTACTTCATCGTATTTTTACTTCTCTACATTTATCTGAAAACTTTACAAATTATGATTGCTTTTTCATATAAGAAGAGAGCACAAAATATGTTTTGTTACAAATTAAACTACCAAATAAACTCGTTTCTACAAGTACAGCTGAAATTATTAGTCATTTTTTTGATTAGCTGATCGACAGATAATTAATTGGCAACTATTTTGATAAACATCATTTTCTTGCTTTTTTTCCTCCTTTTTTGAATAGTTTTGATTTGGGGTATGCTATTTTTAAATCTTTCTAAATTGGATACTTTGGCATATTTAAACACTTATGACATTTTCTATTTTTTTTTTTTTTTACAGAATAGTATTGTATTTTATTGTTTTATAGAATAGTATTGAGGTTTTGGGGTGTTTTTATTTTTTCCTGAATGGGGTATTTTTGTAATTATTTCAATAAACACTCAAGTCATTTTCCTTTTCTTCCACTTTTTTAACAGTTTTGAATTTTTATTTATTTATTTTCAGATTTTTCTGAATCAGGCACTTTCACGTTTCATACTTTAAGTATATTTTCCAGATTAGACTTTCTTACTTCTACTTATGGTGACAGTTTTAATGCAGGACTTTTACTTTTAGCAGAGTATTTTCACAGAGTGGTATTAGTACTTTTACTTAAGTAAGGGAACTGAATATTGAATACAAGGAACTATAACTCAAATTAGCCATTCAGCATGATTTTGATGAAAACATGTTTGCACTTTTAATTTACAAACATTTTGAATGCATTCAAAGAGTCTTTGCAGAAACACTAGGGAGGATACAGCTGTGGCCATTAACAGCTGGATTAGTAGCAAAAACACAAATTAAACAGACGCGTCCCTGCCTGCCTAAGTTATATTTAGCCTCTGGAGTAAAGTCACGCAGTGCTCAATTGCCATCCCCTTATCTGCGAATGCAATCGTGATGCTTGAAAACCGCGGAAGCAAGACAAGTTTGGTATCTTGACACAGTCATCTCAGCTCAGCCCGGCTCCTCTCAGCAGCAGCAGCACACCGTGAATGCAGCTGAGGGTTGGGGGGGAGCAGCTGAGTCCGAAACACAAGTGACCGCTAGCTACATGTCAACCACACAGACGAGCTAGCAGGAGCGGAAATCTTTCACCGGGAAGAAGGAGAGGGAGAGACAGAGGGAGAGAGGGGGGCCGCTGGAAGGGATACTGGACTGTATTTCCCTTAAAAAGACTCAATAATCATATCGTTTTTGGTTTTTAGCTTTTTTTTAAAGGAGCTCGGGGATACCAGCTGTAGGAAGGTTAGCTAGCCACCGCCATCTCCTCTCAGTCGGAGCCGTGTCTTCCACACCATGGGAAACGCTGCCACCGCCAAGAAGGGCAACGAGCTAGAGAGCGGTGAGTCTGAGCTAATGTTTGGCCTAACATGTGTTTTATGTTGCATTTATGCGTCTGAAACTCGTAAAAGCAACTCAAAGTGTGTAGCTAGCCTGTTATAACACATGAAGTGCCCTACAGTAACGTTCAAGAAGAGGGGAGGGCCGTCATCCCCCGCACTGTTATTCCACTAACACTCGTTAGTTCGTGATAAAAAATAAAAAAACATGCAGGAAATTTTGTGATTTTGCATGTAAAATTTGCAAGCTAAGTTAGCAAGCAGCAAGAAGACCCCCGTGGATGTTTTTTCTTGACTGCAAGGGGGGTGGGGAAGTGTTAACAGCCTATTAAAGACTCTTACAGCAATGCTTATCGATAAATTCCCCTTATTGATTATTTCAGGCGTTAAAGGGGTGTTTGCATGTCAACTGGATCACAAGAGGGATCAAGCTTGGTGACCAGCTAGCCTGCTAACTTTAGCTATGAGGGGGGGATTAGCCCTCAGAAGGCCCCTGTCATTTCATTGCCTCTTGATGGTGCAGGCCTGTACACATACATAACACAGTTAGCAGAGGAGTGTAGTCGTTTTATATCTAAAGATAATGTCTCCAGGCTAGCATCACCTCATCATCTCCCCTGTGGTGTCATCCTCAACTTATGTGAATAACAATCACTGTATGTTAAGCTGCAGCACAGCTATCTGAAACTTTGTACTGATGATGTTAAATCTGCAGCAATAAACCACAAACCCATGAGTAATTGTTATAAATGGGGTATAAATTTTACTTGAAGGCAGTGTGGGACTGTTTCAGCCACGGGCTTCCATGCCACATTTTATTCTTGGCTACATAAACAAAGCTTTCCCTCTGTACTGCAACCTGACCAAATATGGTGAAGAAATGACAAATGCCCTCTTTCCATTCATAAAAGTGGGACCTACTACTGTCTTCCCGGCATATGCACACGCACTGAGACAAATACACTTGAATTGTGGGGTTATTTGGAGTCCCATTTTTTCTTATCTTGCTGTGGTAGAGGTCCACAAGGCTCATTTCTCACATTCAGCTCGTCATTGACTGGAGCAGCTTGTCATCAGACCTTCGTCAGAGGATAAGGGGTATTACAAGCTTTGAAAGGTTTGACGTAACTAGGCCTAGGCCAGTGTTACTTTGCGCTCATATACTTTGATGTGTGCAGCTGGTCATCGTTGAACACCCTGTGTGATAAATCACAAATGTTTCCCTATACCTGGCTGTAAAGATAAAAGCTGTGTAATATTTTCCAAAATTAATTGCATGTAACCGCCTGAAACCAGTCACTTATGCACTAAAATCAACTACTTTCATGTATTTTTAAACTTGCAAAAAATGAGAAAAATGCAAAGAACTGTCTGTGTTAAGTTAAGCACTGATTTTGTTTAAAGGAGTGTCACTTTATGATGCAGTGAATACTTCCCCTGAGATTTATTGACCTGTTGAGAGAGACCAGGCAGGCAGGCACAGTGAACAGTGCCAAATAGAGCCACTCATGCAGACAGAGATGATCAGATCAGCTGTAGTTCCCATACTGCCAAGCATTTTTTTGAGTGTAACTGTGATCCTTAGATCCTGTGCTCAAGCTAACTGTTAAACCCGTTTAAGCTGACACTGTGCCCTGAGCTGCAGATTTGTCTGGAGTGTAGCCGCTCTGACAAGACGACCTGGTTACCTACAGAGCTGTATATACACCATAGTACCTGTGTTTACTGTATATAGCTGCCACGAGCTGAAACAGTTGGAACAGCACAGAGACAGTCACGCTTGCACGGGAAGATTAAACAGCTGCCATCATCACACCTCTTTTATTTCACTGAGCTCATGTACTGTGTTTCCCTCTGTAGTGTAACAGAACAGGCCGACATGACTAAAGCATGTTCTGCTTGTCTTGATTTTGTCGTTGCTGTCAGGAAGGGCTGGCCAACTGTGCTGGCTGCAGAACAATTGGTTTGTTCCTCTAGGTACAAAATGTTGGAGAGACATTTGCATGTACAAAATGACCTCATAAATTTAACTTTTTTTTGAAATATAATGTCTGTGATTGGATGGGAAATAGTAAAGGGATAGTTCACCCTAAAATGAAAAATATATATTTTCTTTTATCTGCATTGCTGTTTATTAATCAAGATTGTTTTGGTGTGAGTTGCCAAGTGTTAGAGATATCGGCCGTAGAGTCAGCTGTCTCTCTAGTACGAACAGACTATATGGCACTCAGCTTGTGGTGCTCAAAGAGCCAAAAAAAATGGAAAAACTTGACAGCAATGTCTCTCCAGATATCATGACCCGGATACTCAACATTATCCACAGACCTTGTTGTGAGCAGTTTCATGTAGGAACTATTTTCTTTGTACCAAACTACAGTCAACGACTGTAACAGTGCACAGAAGGAAGCATGCATCTACTCATAGACGAGAGGCTCATGCTCATGATAGAGTAAGATGTAAACATTAATGGCGTCCTCCTCAGCTGAGCTGTAATGTTAGCAAGCTGAGTGGTGCTAGGTGAGCAAGCAGTAGATGCATGCTTCCTTCTGTAGAAATATAATAATGATTAATTGCTCAAACCAAGGTCTGTGCAGGTTCAGTAGTCTGATTTAGCCGCAACAACTACCTTTTTAAAGACACAAAGACTTTAAAATTCCTGAGTGGGTTTTTTTAATGACTTTGTCGTATGTCGTCGTGCAAAACATTAGTCTATTAAGCTTGTGTTAACCACAGACCTTTTTCAGGCATTTAACCAAAAACCCATTAAAAAAACTCATTGACTTTGAGACGAGGAAACCGTGCTAAAATGTGAACTCATTTCCAGGTTTTAGGACTCATTACTGGAGCACTCTATTTGTTTGATTAATTAAGTCATGTTTCAAGCAACAATTCTGAATGGTTCCAGCATCTCAAAAATGAATTTCACAGCCTTTCTCTTATTTAGATCATTTGAAATGGAATATCTTTGGATTTAAGGACGGTTTGACCAAATTAATAAGTGCTGAAATAAACGGTCAGTTTAGTTAATGGCAAAAAATATTGGTTAGTTGCAGTCCTAAAAAAAACAAAGAAAAGTAGTAACTTCTTACAATCCTCCTCGAGAGGCTAAAACCGGCAAATGTTTGGCATTTATGCTTAAACAATGACAATGAGTTGATTGTTAAAAAGGTTGCAAATTTCTGTCGATTCTTTCAGCTCTTTTTCCTCAAAGCAGTCATCATCATTTCGAAGCTGTTATAGGGAGTGAAGCTGTCAGCTTAAGGTGCAGAAATGAAAGCCTTCATTATATATTCAGAAATGTTTAAGCTTTGTAGTATAAAGTCGGTTTTAAATATTTTGTTCTCCAGTCTGCAGCGTTATCTTGTCAATCTGACTAATATGCACGACTGAATTCCGGCGACATGGCATTTTGATACACCTGTTCTTCGAAAACCACCGTAGACAGTCAGTCTGTGTTTAAATTCCTCAGGTGAATGTCGACTCTGTTTTTCATTCTTGTCGCTTTTACGCACTTACATATTGCTTCATGTTTGTTGATTGTGTTTATACTTGTTGTTATGTACATGAACTCTATATTTCTCTCTGTCTTTCTTCCGTATCATCCCATCCATGTGGGTGATTGTTCCTGCAAAACCTTGGTGATCAATAGAGACTTTTGGTATGCTCATTCCTCCAAAAGATGACCAGAATGGCAGAACGGCATTGGTCTCAGTGTGACTACTTGCTAGATGTGCTTGCTTTTTCTTTCACTGTGTGCTTTGATAATAAGTCTGTGTTTTTGTTATCCACATTCTCTCAATCTGGATTTTTCATACATTGGTTTGTCTTTGATTACCATTTTTTATGCTGTGTTTAATAGCCTTCTCCCAAACTGTATTAAGTGATGCACTAGAAGCTCAGGCAAACCCTCCCTGTGATTCTGAGTTTTGTGTTTCCTCTCCCTGTTTGAGTAAGGCTACTAAATAACAGAAACAAATACTCTGAGTGTCTTAACATTACTTGTCTGCCTGTGGATGTCGTTGTCTTGTGTTTGTGATTTGTCTTAGTATTATTATTTTTTATTATCCCATTTAATGTATGTCCAGATGAGAGTTGACTTTTCCTATGTTCTTCTCCAGTGATTTACAGTTTAATTTCCATCCTAAAAGTTTCTCCCTTTTACCTCTTAGTACATTAGTATCTGGTCTTTTTGACTAAAATCTAAAACCCAAATGTGTTTTTAATGGCAACAATCCAATTAGTTTCACTAGACAAGCGCTAAATGCTAACTGTATCCATCTGTGCTCTTTTTTTAGTGAAAGAGTTTCTAGCCAAAGCCAAAGAAGATTTCTTACGGAAATGGGAATGCCCACCACAGGTAAGTATGATGAAAACTTAATATTTTTGGTAGCTGCACCTAGGGTTGCAGTGATAACTGGTTTCAAGGTATATTGCAGTATTTAAATTGACGGTTATCAGACCATTATCTGTGGTATTAAAAAAAATGCAATCCGATGGAGAGTCTTTCCTGCGCCTGCACATCTCCCTCCCCCCTTGACACATACTTCCATTAAAAAAATGTGTCAAGTTTCAATTACAATAGAGCATTTGCTAGACCCCAAAAACTTCTGTATTCATTCTTTTAAGGCTAATTGTGTAATGCTGTATACCGTGAAACTGTGATATTTTCTGAGATGGTTATCTGTCGTGAAAATTTCATACCGTTGCAACTGTAGAACAGGCCAGGGTTCCCACGGTCAAGAAAAACCTGAAAACCTGAAAGGAACCTGAATGTTTGATTAACCCTCAGGATTGCAATGGTATGAGATTTTCACAGTCAACTCCCATATTAGACATAAGGTTTTTTTGATTGAACAAACGCTTGAGTAGGCCAATATAATTACAATTTTTAAATGAAACTATTTGTAAAAAGTCTCCCTTCTGGAAATAACTGAAATAAAGATGTGATTTCCATCCAATTGTAGTTTTTTTTAATACAGTAGATAAGTAAATGTATATAGTACAGTATTGCCTGAAACCGGTGTATTGCGACACTAACCCTGGGCAAGAACAATAACGTTGTGACAGCGCGATATAACATGTTTCAGTAGGAAGTGCTCATAAAGCTTATTTCTTTTGGAAAGGGCTGTGTATTGACTTTGCACTTTTTAAAAGTATTTGAAGTGAATATGGACATAACCATGTTTTAGATAATGGGAAAGGTTGCCTTTTATTTTTCATATAATAATCAAAATTTGGAGTTAAGTATAGGCCTACTACTCTTACGCTTTGTTTGTGTTATATGTTTTGAATGGTCATGGATATTTTATAATGGGGCTTTTTAAAGTTTTGAAATTTTGATCATGAAAACGTGTGGGAACCTTGACTGGCTAATGTGTTATTTTCACAGAGCACAACGTGCCTAGATGACTTTGACAGATTAAAGACTCTGGGTACTGGCTCATTTGGGAGAGTCATGCTGGTGAAACACAAAGGAACAGAGCAATACTTTGCCATGAAAATACTGGACAAGCAGAAGGTCAGTGGAAGCATGTGTCAAGTGTTTTCAAATGAATAAAAGTGTTGGCATGTGCAGTAATACAAATACAGTCTTATCTCCCAAAAAAAATAACATTAGAACTTGTTCTTGTTGGTTACTAGGGAACACAAGTTAAAAAAAAGAACTAAAAGCTGCCTTTCCGCTCAGTGCTTGCTATCTCTGCTGCTAGTGTAAGTGAGATTTACCCGACAAGGTCATCTTATCTCTTTCTGTCTGTCAGGTGGTGAAACTCAAGCAAATAGAACACACACTAAATGAGAAGAGGATATTACAGGCTGTGAGCTTCCCCTTTCTCGTCAAACTTGAGTATGCGTTTAAGGTAAAGTGTACTTTCTTTTTTTTTTTTTTTTTTAGTAACTGAAATCCCTTTATTCAGTTTGGAGCGTGGTATAAGTGTGTTTTTCCTTTTCTTAGGACAACTCCAATTTGTACATGGTGATGGAGTATGTTCCAGGAGGAGAGATGTTCTCACACCTAAGACGAATTGGAAGGTTCAGGTGAGATTTGTTCAGTAAGATTGTTGATATGTATCAATAAATCAATATTTTTGGCAATTTTAAATATTCCAAATGTTTTAATGTCTCATTTTCGCCAGCATTGATACACTGGTACCAGCTGCTCTTTCTCCCGCTGCCTTAAAGTTAATGTTTACAGTCTGCTGTGCTCTGCTACTAACCAAGAAAAGAAAAGCCGTACTTGTGATGTTATGATGTCGTTATAAATATAAATTTTCATTTTTATGCACTCAATGTCAATTTTTTTTCCCCTGTGGTATCAATATTTTTCTCGGTAGGCTGTTGAGTGTAAAAGGTACTGTCGTAGAACGGACGGGCAGAATTGTCCCTCCTTTAAGCCAGCAATGGAGGTAGTTAAAGTGTCAAATCAAAGTCTGTATAAAAGGGAGAGCTGGCAGGACAGGGGTGACGTTTAAATGACCAGTTATTTGTGTAACCCACCACAGGAGATTTAAAAAGCAACTAGCAGCACTTAACGGCTAACTCAAAGAAGAAAAACAGCAGCCAAAAATCTCTGCAAATGGGGAAAACAATGAGGTCAAGGAACTCCTTAACCTCCGAGCAGAGGGCGAGATCAGCCACTATATAACAGGGATAGTAAATTATTGTTTTTGCCGTGTTTTGAAATTGTTATTACATACAGAGCACTGCCAATGTGTATGTTGTGTGTTGCACTAGTGAATGATGTTGTGTGAAACGTCACACTTGTTGCGCCTCTTTTGCCTCCGCGATGCGCGCATGCTCTCTAAAATAACACACAGGAGATAAAAGATGCAGCTCTTGTTTGGTTTTGTGTAAAAATGTAAAGGAGGCATGAAGAAGGGACTTTGTAGCGGCCCTATAAGCGCTATCGCTGTTTAAAAATCTTCTGCGGTATTATCTGCTGTGTGTCATAACATACATTGATTAGTTTTCAAGATTTAAGCAAGAAGTGACCACACTTCTCTCCTCTTCCTTTGCAGTGAACCACACGCACGGTTTTATGCCGCCCAGATAGTGCTGACATTTGAGTACCTCCATTCGCTAGATCTCATATACAGAGATTTGAAACCTGAGAACCTTCTCATCGACCACCACGGCTACATTCAGGTGAGCTAGAACAACAACGAATAAATAACAAATGCTGTTCTGTCTTCACTTATTCATGTATTCTCTGTATGCTCCCTGAAGGTGACAGACTTTGGATTTGCCAAGCGGGTAAAAGGAAGGACCTGGACGTTGTGTGGGACACCGGAGTACCTGGCGCCAGAAATCATTCTCAGCAAAGTATGGAGGGTTTTTTTTAATGTCAGAACAGATGGATTGATAGATAATGTAATTTTCAATTGCAGATTTCACAATGTTCACTCCACTTTCTCTGTACTCAAGCAAAAACTCCTTTGAAACATATTGCATTTTTGGGAAACAGATTATTATCATTATTCCTCTTGTCAATGACTAGAAAAACATGAACCATGATTAGTTATGTTGACGTTTCGAGCACAGCTTCAAACGAGTTTTAAAGCAGATGTCACATCAATTCAAGTGTCCTTATTAAAAGTCAGTCTTTTTTTTTTAGACTTGCTTGTATTCCTGCTTAACGGAACATGTGAGAAGAGTGGAAAGATATTCTATGGAGCACAGAGCAAATTTGATTTATTTATTTATTTTAAAGTTGGATTATTGCCTCATCTCTGACTCCAATTTCACTTCGGTACTGCTCACACCATGAGTTTGATGCATGCACGGCTCAGATTGCATTTGTGTATTGCGCGCACTCGTTATTTTCTGTTGAAAATTGGCTGCTGTAATTCAACAACAGAGTTTACAAAGTTCTTTCAAAAGGAAAATGGGCTAGCAGTGAGCGGGATAAAATTTGAGTTAAGCGTTGAGCAATGTTTAGCATAGTGGTTTATAACGGGTGAGCAGAGAGGAAACAGCTCTGTGAGCGGAGACAGGAATTTCTTACCCCTCCTCTATGTTCACAAGTTCTCCATGCTGAATAATCATACAGAACAAAATCCACTCAACAAGAAGAAGCAACACCAATTTTGTTGCACTGTTGCCTCAGTTAAACTTCAGTGTCATGCAAAAAAAGACACATTGCATTTGTTTGTAAGGGGTACAGATCTTAATTTTTACCACCTTGTAAAACATCTCTCTCTTCTGACGAAGTAAAACCTACAGCTGCATTCTGGAAAATCAAGGAAATCACCAGCTGAAGTGTATGAGTCAGGCTGAAAAAAGGTGTATTACATAAAGTAAATCAGAACAGAACAATCCAGCATAAATGTATCGTATGCAGACTATAAAAGGGGTAGGTTTTTTATTTTAGTACGTGTCTAAAATGAAGACATTTTGGTAGAAATATCACTAGCAAGTTTGTGTTTTCTTTATACTGTACATTGAGGTTATATTGCGCTCTTGCTCAGTGTTACCTAGTTGAAAGTATAGGAGGAGTTGGGAAGTTTCTTTCTGAATTTTAAAGATGTTACAGGTGTATCTGTCTCAAATCCTTGTAGGGCTATAACAAAGCTGTGGATTGGTGGGCCCTCGGAGTCCTCATCTATGAAATGGCAGCTGGTTACCCTCCATTCTTTGCAGATCAACCAATTCAGATCTATGAGAAGATCGTGTCTGGGAAGGTAAGCAGTTTTTTAAAGTTTTTTTTTAGATATTTCTACATAAAGTCTGTGCTGGGACAGCTATCTATATTCACCCTCAATCTGAGAGGCTCCATTTTAGCGCCCGTCTTTCTGTCTCTGCTATGATTGGTCAGCTTTTCCAGGTCGTCCACATCATGGCATATTTGCACCGTCATTGGAGGGAAAATGACTATAACAAAGAATAGCGTCACTTTCTACTGGGAAAAGAAAAAAACAATATAATTGGACATGTTCCAGGAGAAATATGATCCAAAATTGGACGAAATTAACAACATCAGGAACCATGATTACATGTTTACCTTGTAGCTATATGGAGCTAGTTATAGTTCCACTTTTATTTTGAAATGTGCTTCCAACCTGTAGTTTGAGAATAAGTTAGGTCTAGGTGTGCATGCATAAAACGCATATTTAAACATCTTTCTTCCTCTTTCTAGGTACGGTTCCCATCCCACTTCAGTTCCGACTTGAAGGACCTATTGAGAAACCTGCTGCAGGTGGATCTGACCAAACGTTACGGCAACCTGAAGAACGGCGTCAACGACATCAAGGGCCACAAATGGTTTGCCACAACAGACTGGATCGCAATCTATGAGAGAAAGGTAAGACACCACACACATTTTGTAGTGACACCAAACACTGATACCCCTTTAAGAATCCAAGTTAATTAGATATTGATTTGTTGATATTGATTTTTTTATTTTTATTTTTTTGCTATGCCAGCTATGATGCTCCAACAGCATTGTTTCATACTTTTTGTTGCTGCAAAGTTTTCTGAGGACTTTTAATCAGTTATGGTCCTGTGTTATGGTCATTATTTATATATATTATTATATTTACGAAGTATGTTTTGCTTGAGTGTTAGCAGTGATTTCACAACTGGTCACGCGGATTGTTTTTCATGCTCCACTGCTGACTGTGAGCCATCAGTGCCACGTGCCATTTTGCAGGATGACAATGATAATGGAGTTCTTCGATTAGTCAAAGTAGATAATTAGCTCAGGATTGAAGCTCATTGATCTGTTGGTTCAGTTTAACCTTATCATTATGCAGTCATTCTGTGGTTTTATAAACTTTGGACTCTAGATTAGTCTCTTTTTTTGAAAAGCATCTGTAAATTGCTGTGATTTGTTATGGGATGGTATTAATTTTTTTATTATTAACATAATAAAAGTTGTCTATTTACACCTTTTTATTCAATGAAAAAAAAACATTTTGCTCTTTAAACAGCTGTATGACAACGCTAGACTGTATTTTTTTAGGATATTCTTACTCTTTCACCCTTTCTTATCTTTAGATTATACCTTTGTCTTCACAACATTTATTTTCATTATAGATAGTCTGTTATTGGACCAGCGGTCCAAAATCCAAAGAGATTATATGAGACTTAGTCTCTGTAGTTTTCCATAAAATTTTCGCATTGTACTCATGAAATAAATATAAGAAAATATCAAACTTTGTACATCTGTGCTGCAAAGTAAGCACAAAAACATAACAAACACATAAAAAAAATCATAATTTACATTAAATTCCAATTTAAGCATATATGATGGAACATTTTGAGTCCTGTTTTTAAGACATTTCATTGTCCTGAAAAGGACTTATCTCCAGGTGGCTTGACCAGCAAACAAACACACCCATGCACCGCAGTCATACTCAACTTATGGCCCACAGGCCAAAATCCTAGAAATGTGCAAAAATCCTAGAAAGATGTTGGGGGCTGCTGCGACTGGCCCCTGACCTCCTGTCATTTTACAAAAGGGCCCCCCAAGCAAAGCATGTTGTGTATCCCTGATGTACTGTATGCTCCATATATCTCTGTAGCTTTCCACCTTCATCGTCTTTTTCTCTGACAGCCAAACACACCACATGTTTAGTAAATATGGGGTTGAGGGAGGCTGACTGACAACTTTGACTTAAGTTTGTGTCATGTCAAGCGGTGGCTTCGAAGAATATGACTATTACTTGGTACTTAGTGCTAAGTGTGTAAACATGTACACAGATGTGACAGTGACATTTATCGACACTTGACTGAGTTTCCCTGTAGAAAAGGCTCAGGAACTTCAATGCGAGACCCATATGCTGTTTCATAAACTCTCCCAGTCACAGGGTTTTAATCAATAAAAGGTCAACCAATCACAACTTTCTAACAAGGAGTGTGTACAAGTGAATGCAGAAACACATGATGAGTAATTATCTGCAAAAAATTCAACCGTACAGTGTGACTAAACAGTTGGTTAAAAACAGAGGTATCCATTTAGTCGTGATGGTTAATCTCAATTATCAAAGTCAAGGTTTACAGGCAGGTGCAGAACAAGATCCACGACATTATGTACCTTTCATGCTTAAAATGAACTAGTTCTTCCAACCATGTCTGAAGGCACGTGTTTAAAACTGTTTCTAATGCAGTACTTAAAGGTGGGTTAAAAGGCCTGCTGTCAACAACAAAGGGACACAGAATGTGTTAAAATTGGGATTAAAGTGCACACTTTCTGACAGTCTCTCCTTTAACCAAGAAATTCATGGTGGTGCACTTGTTTTTGATGAGGGAGGATTTCAAAACAAACAAAAAAGATGAGAAAAAATAGTTTCAGAGACTTTGTCAGACTATTTTTTTTGTCTTTGTAGAATATATTTTTTTATACTTGTAAGACGTGTTTGTTTCTGAAGCTTGATTATGTGCGTATTTGTTTGATAGGTACATTTTGCATTTGCAAAACAGCATGCTTTAGTTTGTTAATCATGTTTTTTATTTGCAAACTACATTGTGTTTGTCAGTAAATTGTAGGGCATTTGTAAAACATGTTCTCTTTGTTAAGTTTTGGCAGCATATTAACTTCAAAAACTGACCCCTTAAAAGTTATATTCAGTGTATTTTAGCAGTGTTTTTTATTGCCAGTTTGACAATGAAAGGTACTTGTAAAAAGGAATTTTAAGTTTCTTGAAGTTTCTCTGTGAGACAGTTTGTCCGTCCTCAGAGAAACAGTTACTGTCGTTTTACTGTAATGGGTGTTTTTCTGTTTTGCAGTGTAGACACAAAATATAAAACCTACCTGTTAAAATAAACCGTTCTCTTGCTCTTGCAGGTGGAAGCCCCTTTCATACCAAAGTGCAGAGGTCCAGGGGACACCAGCAACTTCGACGACTACGAGGAGGAGGAGATCCGCGTTTCTTTAACGGAAAAATGCGGGAAGGAGTTTGCAGAGTTTTAGGATGCGAGAACACGGATATATCAGGGAAATAAGGGGATCTTTGCACTCTTCTAAAGACTTGGGATGGAGCAGAGACCATCGTTTTTCAGATCTACTACATAGTCCCTTCATTCCATAAGGCTGAATGAGGTCGCCATGATCCTTGGGTGCCGATAACCTCTCACTGTCACGTACACCTGCGTATTAAAGCAGACACACCACTTTTTTCTTTTTTTTTGTACCTACCCACTGTTTTTTTTTTTTTTTAACTTTGAAGCAGTTAGTCTTGGATGTTGTTATCCCCTTTTAAAATGTGATATTTTTCAATTTATGAGGAAAAACTGCGACAATGGCCAATAATAGTCCACACGTTGTAACTGACTCGTCTATGGCAGTTTGACACACAGTTGAGTGGGTCGTAGGCTTCTCCCTCTAGTCGTCAGCAGTGTATATTAAACGGTCTGTTACAAGTCCACATCACATTGGCTATTGTAAAATTCTGGCCAGCTTCCAGAGGTAGCATTCGTCCTATGTGCATATCTGTCAGTTTTGTAAGACATTTGAACACGTTGAGTGTTGAAAGCATGACCAAATAGAAAACATTGGGTGACACAAGAAGAGAGGTCTTTTCCTTTCTTTGCTTTTTGCCTAGAGAGCCAAGTCCTCTAACCCCCCACAAAAGCATCCATTCACTGTCTTCTTGGTATTCTGACCCTGGCACAGCAAGCCATCGCAGAAAATGACAAACCTTGTTACATTAGTAAAAAGCAAATCGAGTTGTTTGTTTGATCCTTTCGGATCTGTTAGTTACATATTAAATTTGTCATTTGGTATCTAACTCTTCTTTTGTCGCTGTGTCTAACATTATAGTCATATTGTCCCTAGATTTCAGGGCTTCTTCTAAAGGCCCTTTGTTATGAGTCTGTGGAACAATGTGACTTCAGTAAATGGAAAAGAGTGATGTGAAATCCTTTTTAGGATTTTTATTGAGTGTAATGTTACGTTGAGAAGGTCGGTGTGAATAGTGTTGTGGCTCTGTGCCTCAACATTGTCAGTGAAACCTTAAAAAAAAAAAAAAAAGTACAGAATTTTTAATGTATTCAATCAAAGATGATTTAAAATTTTAAGAAACAGGAACACAAAACTGCATACGATATTCTCCCTTTTACCACCCCCGGACAGAATTATGTTTCATTCTTATCAAAGAATGTAGATTTGCAACTTCTAGGTATGCATATTTGAAGGCTTGATTTCAAGGTACAGTTTTCCTCACAATACACTGGCTAAAAATAAAGACTGCTCCTTTGTATCACATGTAACCCTGTTATTGTTAAACTCATTACATCATACGTATATACATTGTTTCATATATGTTTTTATTTATACACATTAGAGATGCTAATAAATTTTATTTTTAAAAGTGTTGAAGTTGTGTAACTCTTCATGCATTGTGAGGCTGACTGCTACAAGAATCTGTTCACTGGCAGCACCTGCATAAAAACCATATTGCCAGGTCCAAATTTTGCCACATAAATAATTTTGATAAATAATGGTAAAATTAATAAAGACGCAGAGTTTGATTTCTTTGTTTCAACACAGTGGTTGATAACGAGTGCATTATTAAATTAAACAGATAAATAAGATATTTAGATGTAATTAATTGATTAAATTTAGATAAAATAATTAATCCAGGGATCCGGAGGGGTCCCCAGGTTATGAAGCATTTACTTTGAAGTCTTCAGAGTCAGAAGAGCAAATACTGACTTTTCACTTAAATCACTGAAAATAAAGGCAGATCACAGTATACAGTTCTGTACGTTGGTACCAACACATGAAGTGGAAAACTAGATAATTATAGAAATGATATGGGTAAATTTGTCCCATTTGGATATCTAGTGGCCCTTGAACAGGTACTTAGGGAGTGGACTTTTCAAATCATATTTTTAAATAATGTACTCACAAATCCAGTGTACAAAAGTACAAAAATGTAGGTTAATACAGTATTTAACAAAAAAGGTTTAGTTGCCAGTTTTGTGGGGATTACCCCCGCCCCCCCTTTTTTTTTTCAGTGCAGAAACACAGAATAATGGAATTAAAATGTCAAAGGTGTAACTTTAAATAATAATCAAAATAAGGATACAACAGTGAGAAAAGTAAATCAGAAATACTTTTTTTGATGAATATATTGGATATTGTGATTTGTGACATTATTAGCCACTCTGATGTAAAAGCACAGACAATTTTAAGTAGTATGTAAAATATAAAAATAAAATATGTTCTTTATGCTACTATGTTAAACACTTGGATGTAAAATAGTAAGAATATAAAATATGTATAATGTGCTGAGTATGTAAAATATAGAAAAATTCATTATGCTACAATACAAAGTATAAAACTAGTATGTAAAAGTTAAGAAATATAAAATATGTTTTATGCTATTCAACAAAACATATACATCAATAGCATTAATTATAGGTAATTTAAAAATGAGTTGCTTGTAGATAAACATACATGTATGTTATTTTATTGAATGATAACTGGATGGCTATACGGGCTATACTAACAAATATATATTTTCATTTGTCGCTAATAAGACAAAATGTATTTTGGGCGTTTAGCCTTGCCGTAGTCCTCCCAGCGAATAGGTTTATGGGTAATGTAGTACAGCGGCAGACACGTGGGTTCGTTACGTCGCTGTTCATTCGAAGTTTGCGGAAACATGGCGGGGATGGAGCTGCTGTCTGACCAGGGTTACCGCCTGGATGGAAGAAAAGCCACCGAGCTGCGGAAGGTTCAGGCCCGGATGGGAGTCTTCGCTCAGGCGGACGGCTCCGCGTATCTGGAGCAGGGAAACACGAAGGCTCTGGCTGTGGTGTACGGACCGCATGAGGTGAGTTAGCAGTGGGCGGAGGGATGCGTTAGCCTGCGGTAATAGTGGGCAGCTATAATAGCGTCAAAACACGGCTGTCTTCATCAGCTCTTGATAATAATAATAATAATAATAATAATAATAATAATAATAATAATAATAATACACTGCAAATGTGTCAGCAGGAGCGTTGTTATTATTTCCAAAGGAAATACCATTGCTTGCTGTTGTTGTTGTCTTGAACAATCTAGTAGTTGACAACAACACTTTCCATAATGCATATCATTAGTTCCTACAGGTCAAATTTATAAGCCAAAGTCGTCTGAACTGCTTAATTTCTCAAACAGCCAAACACATAGTAATGTAGAGTCGACCGATGTTGTTTTTTCAACTGATATCGATTATTAGTAGAAAATGAGACTGATAACCGATATTTGGAAACAATATGCATTTACAATAACAATGAAAAATCTTTCTGTAAGTGTTTAGAATTTGGATTATAACTAACTCCAACACAAAACTTTGTTCAAACGTCTTTAGCAAATGCTTAATCAAAACTAGAACTTTCAATATTGTATAGGCTACAGAAAATTCCCACTAACTTTTTTTTCTGAAGAAGAAATTCAAATTAAAAATTAATAAATAAAAACCCTCCCTGAGGTATCACAAAGTAAAAGTTCCTACCATGCTTACACTTTCTTTGCACTTTTTAACTAACTTTACCGGCGATCATTAAAATAAAACGCTGATACACATAATTGCAAAATGCCAAATATCGGCCCCAATAATAATCTGTCGACCCGTAATGTATAGTAACTAATGGAGGCTGGAAATATGGTCAAAATCGGTTCTTAAAATTCATTGTGTGTGTGTGTGTGTGTGTGTGTGTGTGTGTGTGTATATATATATATATATATATATATATATATATATAGTTAAAATTGTTCTCCCTCTGGCCACTTTATTTAGGACTGTTCATTATTTATGAGAGGTTAAACTGTGAAATATGTTTATTCATGGTGGAGGGAAGGTTATGCAAATCCCTGGCTCTCACGGAGGCTCAAGGAAAAATATTTGTAGCTCCAGCAGGGCCATGATATTAAAAAACACATATTTAAAATGCTCATTTTGATATTTAAGCTGGAACAACATCACTCTCCTTGTGTTGCTCTCAGATGCCTTTCAGAAGAATTTCAACCTTTGAACACTGAGTAAAATTGTTGCATTTTTTACTTGGTAAGAAATGTTTCACAAATTGCATGAAATTTGTAGATTTAGAAAATTATTTTTTTTTAAAAAGATAGGGAATAATGTCTAGGGTAAATAAAAAAAAAAAAACCTAGGGATAACTATATATATAATAATTACATGTCTAAAATTATGTTACAGGACGTATTTTTCTTGTACTTCTTAATTTCTTGCTGATTTTTAGGTGATTTCTTTTGTTGCTTGTTGCCTTCTAACCATGTTTTTCAAAGAAATCATGTGTAATTGCTCAAAGGGTTAATGCCGTACACTGTATTCCCGACTGTAACGATAATTTGCTTTAAATCACTTCTTCGCTAATCGAGTTTTAACATGTTAAAAGCTGCAACAATTCACATTAAGTTTATAAATTGTGATGTCAAACTAACAAGCAGCCCTACTTTAACAGCACATTAGATTTCATTACATCGTTGAATGGGGAAGGCCGGATCAATACGATGTGTTTGTCACTGCTAGATTCGAGGTTCACGCAGCCGCGTTCGTCACGATCGAGCCGTCATCAACTGTCAGTACAGCATGGCCACGTTCAGCACGGCGGACAGGAAGAGGAGACCACATGGGGACCGCAAGTCGACGGAGATGAGCCTCCACCTGAAGCAGACGTTTGAGGCTGCCGTGATGACTCAGCTCTATCCTCGCTCTCAAATAGACATCTACGTAAAGGTTCGTGTTAAGCGGCGAGAGGTGAATTTGATGTGTTAAGATCTCTATCTTGGGAAAAATACTAATAACAGACATTTATTTTGCACTTTTCCTTCCAAACAGATCCTGCAGTCAGATGGAGGAAACTACAGCGTGTGTGTGAACGCTGCCACTCTGGCCGTGATTGACGCCGGCATCCCCATGCGGGACTACGTGTGCGCCTGCACAGTCGGGTTTGTGGATGAGACGCCCCTCGCTGACCTTTGCTATGCAGAGGAAAGTGGCGGAGTGAGCTCTCTGGCCTTAGCGCTGCTCCCCCGGGGCGGACAGATCGCTTTGCTGCAGATGGACGCCAGGCTACACCAGGATCACTTAGAGTCTCTTATCGAAGCCGCCATGACAGCCTGTAAAGGTGTGAGCAAGGTGCTGGATCAGGTGGTGCGACAACATCTCCAAGAAGTTTCTACACTCTCTAGAGAGTGATGCAGTGAGGGGGGGGGCGAACTTCGAGACTGTTGTCTTTGTTGCAGACTGGAAAGTGTTATTGGACTTAATGGAGAGGAGTGACGGAAGAATCTCGGAGTTTTTATGTATTCATGGAAATTATACTTTTGTACAGTTTGTGTGTGTTGCAGCTCACATAAATATGTCAATACTGCACCATTTGTGTTGCTTTTCCGTTTGTGTGTGTTTGCATTTAAGTATTCAAAAGTAAGATCATTAGTCTCAGAGTAAAATATTGGTAGCTTGTAAACAGTAATAAAAAATGTATACATAACCGTTACAATTAATTCTGGAAACGCAAAATACTGAGTTGACCTCTGTAAGTGAAAATCTGAAATTGTGAATGCAAGATGCATACATTATCTTATTTTAAAGCACAATGTAATAGTGTAATATATCATATTATACAATTATAAAAATGTCATAGGATAATATGCCACAAACATCATAAAAATGTAAACAGAATGTCATGTGTATATATATATATATATATATATATAATGATTTAAAGAATCCTTATTTCTAATAGCTCATAAAAATCAGCAATAATGTTCTGATATAGTATGCCATTAATAATAATTTAAAATGTTTAAGTATATTGGATAATATAAATCAATAAAATGGCATAGTATTGTATGTCATAAAAAGTGATTCAAAAGTATTTCAGTATTTCCAAAAAATCACAAAATTTGTAAAAATCTGAATTTCTGGAACATGTGAAATAGAAAATGTGAAATGCATATTGTATTTTATCACAGAAAGTCTGAATTTAGCTTTTAATACACAGAAATCACATGGTTGAGGCTATTTTAAATAGCTGAGGAAAGGCAATATAATAACCTTAGATTCAAAACTAATAAGTTTATATTTTGGGGACAATTTAATAAATTCATATTTTTTGCTATGCTAAGTTTATTTTCAATTAATTCTGTTGGATTTAATGTATACTTTATTTTTGTTGTATTTTATTTTGTTCCGCTTCTTGACCGGAAGTCAGTCCGCCGCAGTAATGTTCCCGCAGGAACAAGGAAGTTGTGAAACACTTAGCAGCGGTTGATGAACAAGCTCCATCTCTGCAGGTGGATGTGACCGGCTTTGCACTGGAAAAAGGTACGATTTCATACAGATAATGTTAAATTGGAAGCAAATAGCCGTGCATCCTTTAATAATAACTACCGTCTTTGAGAACAACAGTCTAAAACATTGTCGATCACGCGAAAGTGATGAGCTAAGTATGCTAGCTAGCAGCAAGCTAACCTCAGCTGTCAGTAGATGCTGCGATAATGGAGGCAGGAAAACGATTTCTCAGCTTTAGCTGTGTGGAAACACATATCGTGTATCATCAAGTGTGCTTGTGTTGTCTTCAGGGTCCAGTGTGTCCAGGCTTCACGTGACAAGGGACAACAACATGGGACTGCTGTCGGACCCAAACAGGAGACGGGCTTTGATCAGCCTGCTAACTCGCCTCAATGCTCCAATCTGGTGAGTTTTTAGTCACTGAAAGACTAATGTGCCGAAATGAAATCACAAAATCAGTGCACACGAGTTTTGTTACAGTCGCCATGCGTGAAGGAAGTATTCAGATCCTTTACTTAAAGCTTTGCATCAACTGTAGATTTGTAAAATGTATTCTTCACTGTACAATTCAAGTTTTGCAAGAATACTGGTCATATATTATTTTGTAACTAGATTTATTTTATGTACCTACTTTTTCTGTTTGCTGATAAATGTAAAAATGTAAAATGACACATGCTTTGTATTGTGATGGTGTCTTGTAATCCCATGTGGAGTGGGCCAGAAATGGCATGACACAGAAATAAAAACTAATAAACATTAATAATTCTGTAACATCATTTTCAGTGTGTAATTATCTATGAATATAAATCTTTTTTCCCTAGCTTTTCTAAATTCATCTTCTAAATCGACAAATTTTTGCAGTTTATGAGACATTTCTTAGTAAGTTGCTTGTTGCCTTTTTCCCCATGTTTTTGAAAGAAATTGCAATAATGTGCTCAGGATTCATAGGGTTAAATACTTATGAACGGCAACTGAAAGCAGCACAAAAAAATGATGTCGCCCCAGATTTCAAAGGGTTAAGTAAAAGTACTAATACCACACTGTAATACTCTGTTATATGTAAAAGTTCTGCACTGAAAACCTTACTTAAGTAGAAGTATCTTAGTAAAATCAGTAAAATGTATGTTAAGTATTAAATGTACAGGTACTCAGTGCAGACAAATTAAAATCAATTTAATCTTTTAAAATAATTAAAGGAAATGCAGCTGGAAAAATAAAATGTTTTTGCATGAAAAATGACTTAAAATATTATCAGACTTGATATCAATAAATTTTCTGTCCATCAATTCACTAATCGTTTAAGATGAACATATTTGTTTTCATGAAGTTCTGTGAATAAATCTGAATTTGTAAATAGAACAGAATAGAAATACTTTATTAATCCTGTGAGGGGAATTGTTTTGTTGCAGCAGCAAATAAGAGAATAGCAACTGAATTAAATAGTTGTGAAAAAGGGCAAAATAGTGCATATATATATATATATATATATATATATGAAGGAAAGCACTTAACATAGAATAAAATAAAATAATAATAATAATAATAATGATAATGATAATAAAGATATGTACAGTATGATATGTACAGAGAACAAACAAAAAAAACAAACAAATTAAGAGCAATAAAAAAGAAAAAACGTGCAAATAAGTGTGAAAAAGTGAAGATGGAAAGTAACCAGTAACTAAAGTAATCAGATAACTGTAGTGGAGTTAGTACAATATAACCCTCTGAAGGGTAGTAGAGTAGAAATACAAAGTGGCATGAGATTAAAATGTTCAAGTGGTGTACAAGTACCTCAAATTTGTATTTAAGCACAGTACTCGTGTTAATGTACTTTGCTACTTTTTACCTCTAAAAATACCCAATGTACTGTGCATCGGCATATAACTTGTTTGATTTCTGTCTTTTTCTTCCATCTCTGCATCTTAGTGTGGTCTGCTACTTTGCGGGTTTGGCCTGGTTCATGGGGTTGTCGTTTGAGCCGTTCACTCTGCGGACGTACATGTCCGAGAATGCCATGGGGTCCACCATGGTGGAGGAGCGCTTCCCCGCAGGGGAGAGGGCGCTGGCCACAGGCAGAGAGTTTGCAGCTCATAAGAAGAAAGCAGGGTAAGAAACACAGACACAGAAGACACAACGTGAGTGGAAAAGTCAGTTTAAAGCACTGATTTAGACTTTAATGTCAGTTTTTGTCGAGAGCACTGATCTGTGCCAAGTAGGATGGAGTATTTTGAACAGCCCGCACTGGTTATTCTGTAGCATTCGGTCAGACTGTTTATACACTAAAAGCTTAACGTGTATATTTTCAAAGGTTGATATAAAAAGTTTCTTAGCACGTTTTTTGAAGGGATCAGTCTAATATTTTGTGTGTACAATAGTGACTGAAGGCTCAAGCACGTCATGTGATGGTGGTGATTCACAGTTGTTCAAAAAATGGTTTTATTGACTGTTTTGCACAGTAATTAACTGATGACTCCTCAGTCCTCTTAACTGGCTGGTAAGGGCCGTAACGTTTTTTGGAAATTAGTTTGGCTAAAAACATCAAGCCTTGTGTGTTGCAGGCCACATTTTGGCCTTCGTTGTGGCTCAAAAATTGGCACCCATAGAAAAGTTTGGTCACAGGGTCTCACCAGTGAGAGCCTGTGTTGATGTGGTCACTTTTCCTTGATATTTGTGCCAACCCACAAATAACTAAGTAGGTTTTGTTGTTTAATTATTTCTTTGTTTTGTGTTTATTGTTTTTATTCCCCTCTTAGTTGTTCTGTAGCCTACGAAAAAAGTTAATACTACTAAAATTCCAGTTATGGATGACGTGGAATAAGATCTGTGGCTGTTTTTCTTCTTGAAATACATTCATTTTCACAGTTATATTGTACTTTCTGAAAGGTGTTGTGCTACATCTGCTCGACTTACAACAATAGTCTAGAGTGGTCATGATCAGCAAGGCAACCGCCTGGTGGAGATCTGCTCTCGATATACCAGTTTCAACGTGTATATTAAAATTGACAGTTATAATACCTTGTACATTTGTTGTTTAATGGTTTTGTAAAAATGCAACTGTAAGGAGAATCTCACCTTTACTTTAGTCATTTTCAAAAGGGAGACTTTTTATGGACTCAAGTTTCAATTATAATAATGAAACTTTTGTATAATTTACAAAAGCCTTTCTGTTTTTATTCATTTAAGGGTCATGTCAATGATAAAAATAATAATTTTTGAATACTTTGATACCAGTCATTGTACCATGAAAATCTCATACTGTTGCGACCCTACTGTAAGCACTTTTCTCATTTTTATTTAAGCCTCTAAGCAGGTCCAGTAATATTTGCCCTTGTTACACCAGTCTAATGTGACCAGTTGCTTCTCTGCAGTGGGATGCCAGTGGACTGGCTGGTGAAGACCATGCAGGCTCGAGGGCTGGAGGTGTTTACCCAGAGGTTCTCCCGCACACTGCCCTTCCCCGATGAAAACAAAGAGAGATATGTGAGTTTGTGATTGAAAAAATAGGGACACCTTTTTTTCTCAAATTCCTGCTCTCAACAAGAGATTGACTGGTTTTTATATACATTTTCTTCATATTCCTTTGCTCCTTTTTATCTTACTGTCTCCTCTCAGATAGTATTGGGCACAAATGTGTATGGGATCCTACGGGCCCCGAGAGCTCCGCGGACTGAAGCCCTGGTCTTGAGTGCCCCCTGTTCCCCAGGCGATAACAACAACCAGGCAGTGGGGCTGCTGCTTGGCTTGGCACAGTACTTCAGGAGTGAGTACAGAAACCAAACGGCCATCTCCACCATTTGAATATCTTAAAATAGCCTAAAAAGAGGAGAGCTTCTTGAAACTATTAATAGTATTAAAAAGCTGGTGCTCTTTGGTGAAGGGCGTGAATAAATCGAGAAGAAAACAGGAAGGAACTTGGCAGGTTCTAAAGGTAGAGCAAGATTAAAAACTATTACTTTTTTGACGCATTCCAGCGTCCAGCCTTCTTCAGGAAGTTACTTCAGTTTCGTAACTTCCTGAATAAGTATGGACAGCAAAACACGTTTTTAATCATGTTCTACCTTTAGAACCTGCCAGTGTAATGAAGGCATTTTACTTTTTTCCTAAAGATGAGTGCCTTGGTTCCTTCCTGGTTTTTGTTGAATAATTCATATCACGTTTTAACAACTGATCGTCAACAGGTCAGGTTTACTGGGCCAAGGACATCATCTTCCTCGTGAATGAGCATGATCTGATTGGTATGCAGGCCTGGCTGGAGGGCTACCACCACACCAACACTACAGGTAATCACCAGCATTCGCTCAGTTACAAAACACACCGCTCAATATCTCCTGAATCATCTGCATTACAAGACTGCATTCCTCAGTTGACTTTTATTCATTGGTGGTGCATCCAGGTATGGACTGGTCTCCACTTCAAGGCCGCGGCGGTTCGATCCAGGCTGCTTTGTCCCTGGAGCTCAGCAGTGATGTCATCACCAGTTTGGACCTGGTGCTGGAAGGCCTCAACGGCCAGCTTCCCAACCTGGATTTAGCTAACCTCTTCTATGCTTTCTGTCAGAAGATTGGAGTCCTTTGCACCATCCAGGGCAAGGTGAAGGCTTGTGATGAGATGGAGTAGAAACCAAACACAATTTGTCAATAGATACCTGATGGTGTTTTGGTTTTTATTTGACTTTTCCTCTGTGGATGTCTCTGCAGCTGCAGAGGAATGACTGGGACAGCGTGTCCGGCTACAGCCATGCAGTCCAGACCATGATGCTTATGGTGCTGAAGCAGGCTAGCGGGCGGCCCTGGGGGGATCATGGCCTTTTCCTGAGATACCACATCGAGGCCGCCACCGTTAAGGGTATCAACAGTTTCCGGCAGTACAAGACCGACACCACCACCATTGGGAGGTCAGAGCCAGTGTTTGTATTGGAAAGGAAAACTTCACCCCCAAATGACAGTTTATATGCCTCTTACTCACCACATTACACTGATTTGTGAAAAACATCTTTGCTTTTCTTGCACGCTCCAGTAAACAGATAATCCAATATAAAATTCTTGACGAATTGGAGTAAAAGGGGTCCATGTCAATAGCAAAACTTAATCAAAACATCTGATTATGATGTCTCACACAACTCGTGCAGCGTAATTCAGGTCACATATATCCAGATACACATCACATTACCATGCCATCAGAAAGACTTTACCAACAGGGAACTTCACTAAAAGTAAAACTTATCTACGCTCTCTTCATAGCCGAATTCCTTTGACAAAACAGTAATTTTACCTCACAGAACAGGGGAGCTGCTGGTCTACCGCTGCCTTGATTGGTAGTTGGTTTGCATTATTGTGTGGCTTCAGTGAATCTGAACTATCCCTAAAAAACACAGAAGACACACAACAACACAAAATACATTTAACTGGCTGAGGCAGCAGCTTCTGTGTTCAGTGAGATAAAATTACTGTTTTTGTCAATGGAGTCTGGCTTTTAAGTGAGCAAAGTTTCAATTTAAGTCTAGTTCTCTGTCAGAAAGGGCCGTCTGTTTGGGAAGTATTGAGCTTTTGACTGAATGAACGAGACTTGGATTATACTGTATAAGTTGTGTGCGAGTTGGAAACTGATATTTTGATTCAGCTTTGCTGTTCTTAATCAGGAGCCCTTATACTTCAATTTATTAAGAATTTTCCCTTTTTTGGATTCTCCATCCACTCTGGAGGCATGCACAAAAATACAGTTTTCCACAGGAAGTTAAAGTAACACAAGATGAGTAATTGATATCAAATTGGTCATCTGGGGTAGGTGAAGTGTCCCTTTAAGTCTTTGTGCGCTTCTTTTTTAGATCTCACCTTCATAAGCTGACACTTTTTAATGATTCTCTTTTTCTACTATTTTTTGTCTCATTGATTATCCTTTAGGCTCCTGGAAGGAATGTACCGTAAACTGAATAACCTTCTAGAGCGCCTTCACCAGTCGTACTTCTTCTACCTCATGCCGTCCCTCTCCCACTTTGTCTCCATTGGTTACTACATGCCGGCCTTTGGCCTCCTTGCCGTCATCCTGCTCCTTCGTGTATCCTTTCAGTTATTTTACTGTCAGTTTGACTTTATCTAAAAATACGATGGAGATAAAGCAAATTAATCGCATGCATGTATGTAGACCTATCGTGATTGCAGCACAGGTTATTGATGACACATTGTTATTGATACTGTGCATGATTTTCAGATTTGCCCTTGACTATGACACAGGCCTTAGATCTGTGGGTTCAGCTGTCGACACCACCGGCAAGAACAGAAGATGGAGTCGCTGACCCTGAGCAGGTAAGATGCACATCACGACAACAGGCCAGAAATAAAACTATTCACATGAGGCAGTTAAATCACCAGTTTAGTTTAATCTGCTTCCTCTCAGATGTCCAGTCCAGGTGTGCTGTCCGTGTTGACTCCTCTGGTGATCAGCCATCTGACTGGAGTAGCTCTGTACAGCCTGCCCATACGTTTTCAGGAGATGGCTGTTGAACACTTCCCAGTGTCTGAGACCGAGGCTGTGGTCCTGACGGCAATTGCTGTTTACACAGCAGGCCTGGCTTTGCCTCACAACACGCACAGGTAGCTACTCACACCTGCAACACATGTATTGTACATTTCTTCACCAGTGTAGTATGTCATAAAAATAATCATTCATAAAAGATCGTGAAAAATGCCAAAGTATAATATGTCATACAAAAAGTTTAAAAAAATGTAACAGTATTAATAATGAAGCAATTATTAAAGTATAAAGTATATTATAGTATTTCATAAAATCATTAAAATTTCATAGTATAGTATGTAAAAAAAATCATTAAAAAAATTAAAAATAGCGTAATATAATTTGGCACTATCTTATAAAAAGATTAAACAAGGGATTGTTAAGTATTACATGAAAAAAATCATAAAACGTAGTGGAATTTGTCAGAAAATAATCATTTAACATGAAATATTGTACAATGTCATGAAATAAGTAACAGAAAATATCACAGAATAGCATGTCATTAAAAATAAACGTAAAAAGTCTTATAGTTTTGTATGTGGTTCTAAATAGAATAAACTAGTCATGGTATACTATGTCATCCGATATAGCATAAAAAGTCATAACATAGCATGTCCTTCAAAATAGTATTAAATATTATATCATGTTCGCACTATAATAAATTGTCTGACAAAGCATTAAAAAAGTTATAGAATAAAATGCTGTCAAAAATAGCATAAAAATGTCATAGTCATCAGAAATACCATAAAAAACATTCTATAGCATGTTGACCAAAATAACACAAAAATATCAACCAACAGCATGTCATTTCAAATTGCATAAAAAAAGACGTAATATAATATGTTACCCAAAATAGAATGAAAAAGTCATATTACACTATGTCGACAAAAACAGGATAAAAAAGCCAAAGTACAGGTGCATCTAAAAAAAATTAGAATATCTTGAAAACTTTCATACATTGTTTATTCGTTGCCCATAAATTGAAATATTTAAAGCCTTTTTTGTATTAATTTTTATGATTATGGCTTATAACTTATGAAAATCAGAAATCCAGTACCTCGAATTATTAGAATATTTCCTTGGACCATTCAAAGAATGATTTACAAAACAAAAATGTTCAACTTCTGAAAGGTATGTTCATTTATACACTCAACACTTGGTTGGGGCTCTTTTACTCGGGCTCGATTCCTGCATCAACGACGGCACGGAGGCGATCAACCTGTGGCAATGTTCAGGTGTTATTGAAGACCACTTTGCTTTGACAGCAGCAGCTGGTCTGTATTTTTGCGTCGTTTTTTACCCCAATACTTCATTAAGAATGCGACTGTTGTAGCCCTTTCTCTCGAAGACGTCTGTGTGTGGTGGCTCTTGATGCACCGACACCAGCCTCAGTCCACTCCGTGTGAAGCTCCTCCAAGTTCTTGAATCGACTTTCTTGACAATCCTCTCAAGCCTGCGGTCATCTCTGTTGCTTGTACACCTTTGCTTACCGCATTTTTCCCTTCCAGTCAACTTTCCATTAATACTCGGCACAGCACTCTGCGAACAGCCAGCCTTTTCAGCAGTGACCTTCTGTGACTTACCCTCCCTTGAAGGGTGTCGATGATCGTCTTCTGGACAACTGTCAAGTCAGCAGTCTTCCCCATGATTGTGGTTGCGTAAACTGAACTACACTTAGAGATACACAGTATTTATACTGTTTGAAAAGTAATTACTCAAACTTGAAACGAAATATTCTAACATTTTGAAACATGCATTTTCAAATTTTTCTAACTGTAGGCCATAATCATCAAAATGAAAACAGAAAAATGCTTGAAACATTTAAGTTTACAATTTACAAAATAATGAAGAAGCCATAGCTTGTCAGAAATAGTCATGGAAAGTGTCATAGTAAGGTAAGTCATAAAAATGCTATTAAAAATATAGCACATTATCAAATAGGTCATAGAAAATGTCAAAGTATGGTAAGTCATAAAAATGGTCTTAAAAATATAGTATATTATAAAATAAGTCATAGAAAAAGTCATTGACATACAGAAATGTCATAGTATATTTAGGCGTAGAAAAAAAATATTAATTATTATTATCAATACAGGTTTATTAAGGGTGTTGGAAATCCACAACATTAAAAATGCTGTCAATTATCTGAAAATAAGCATGACATGATTGAGACGGTGTGGAACTTGTTGAAGGCTCCTGTCAGGCGAGGGGACGGAGCAGGGCTGGAAAGTGCTGAAGCTGGTGGCTGTGCTGTACCTCGCCGTGCTGCTGGGCTGCACCGCCCTCATCAACTTCTCCCTGGGCTTCATCCTGGCTCTCACGCTGGTGCCTGTGGCTGCCTTCATCACACCCCACGTACCAAAGTAATATACCTGCACAGAGTCGTTGATCTTAGCTTGATCTTAGTGTTTGTTAAATGGAAGTAAACCTTTACTCTCCTCCTTTTCTCCCCTCAGGATTTTGTCAGCCTTCGTCCTGGTCATCCTCAGCCCTGCCTGCACACTCCTCTTTTCTGTCTTTTTCTTTCAAGAGCTGCAGGAAATGCCCATCAGCTTCATGGATGGATGGTTGCTCTACCTGTCAGTCATCTCGCAGGGCATCCTGGACCACTTCCTGTACGGCTCTCTGGTTTACCCGCTCATAGCCCTGCTTGTCTATCCTTGCTGGCTGCTTTTCTGGAACATCCTCTTCTGGAAGTAAATTCAAAGTCATACAGGACTACTGAAGGCTTTCTTTGGGAGAGAAAAAAAAAAACCCTGAGGTGTTTTCAGGTGTTTGTCTTCACCGGAGGGAAATGTGAGTAACAGTTAAATGCACTGGAGAGATTGGAAATGAAGATAAATATCAACGGTTGACTTGGAAAGAATGCAGTAACTTTTTTGGACATTTTCTTGGCATGTCACTCTTAAAACTGGAGAAAAAACAAGCTTTCTTGATAAACTCAGCAGATTGTACTGTTTTGTTGTGAACATCTCACTCAGAAATCAAGTTGTAGAAGGGACGATCTTTTCACAGGTAGCTGTAAATTTTATGGTTCAGTTGCTTCTGGTAAAATAATTTGTTTTAATGACTGATTTCTGTTTGTGGTACATAAAAAATGATTGCAATTTGTTTTTTTAGCTCTTTTTTTATCAGGCAGGGAGGTAATAGATGAAAGACGACAGCACCAACACGGTTTATTCTAAAGCCTTGTTCACACCGAATGCGATAAACATTTTTGTGTCATGTTACTCTAGTGTATATGGCGGCTGGAGTATTTTTGAAGCATTTTGCAGCTCATTTACCCTCAGAAGCCGTGGTTGTGTTTGCGTTAGCTAGGAGGGGAAGCTAGTGGCTAACTTGGTTTGCAGTGAAATACAACAGAAAGCTGGACGTAAACACAGAGTCTCCATGCCCAGACGCGAACACTCTTTATTATTGAATAGACTCTTAGGGCAGCACATCTGTGGTTTACTCTCCAAAATAAAAGACCAACTTATTACTCAGCATTTTGCTAAGAAGCAACTTAACAAAAATAGCTTACTCAAGACACAGGTGTATTTTCACAGCTTACCATGTAATGTTATAGCTTTGCTCACTGATGTCCGAGTCCTGCAGGTCCTTATTTGTTGTATCTCTGTGCTGAGTGTAGCTCCGTGTGTCCACTGACAGTGACATAGTTTATCCTTCATTTTTGGATCTCAGTAATGTCAGCAAAAATCTCAGCTAGACTTAATGCTGATAGGCTATCACAACAAAACACAACACAACATTCTTGCTCAAGTTAAAAAATGTCAAATTGCGTGAAGGACGCAAGGACCTGAAATACGCATTTTCGCTTCCGTCACATTGCTACCAACAAGTCCGTTGTGCCACCCACCATGAATTTGCATCTATTCGCGTCTTTGCATTAACTTTGTATGTAAATTCGCCATGCAATACACTCACATCGCGTTCGGTGTGAACAAACCGTGACGGATGAAACAGATGAAACTACCTGGCTGCTTGGTCGTCTGCCTCCATTAAGATTTCATCACTGCATCTGATATTTTTATACTTTTTGATAACTTACTTTTTCCTTTTTTTAAAAAAACATTTTTATTTCATATTTATTAATACCAAATTAAAAAAGTGAAAAAAAGTTCCTTGTGTTAAGGATAATACTGTTCTTAATCTGTCATTGAGGAGTCATGAAACTGGGAAAAGCTTTCAATGATTTCAACTTTCAGAGTTGGTCATCTGAGGGTTAAAATAATGACCAAAAATGCCATCACATTTGTCATGCAATTTTGGACAACATATTATACTATGACTATTTTATGCTTTTTTGAACAGCACACAATATTGTGACGTGTTTATGGTATTTATAGTATGACTTTTTTGTGATATTTCAAAGACATACCATACTATGATATATTTGATGCAAAACATTCAACATACTATATCATGACTTTTTTAAGGTATTTCATACAAAATAATATACTATGACGTTTTATGGTATTTCAGATGACATACTATGCTGTGATGTCTGTGCTTTTTCGGACGACATACTATACTTAAGCAATTTTGGATGACAAAGTTTTGTATGACTTTTTAAGCAATTTTGGACGACATACAATACTATGACTTTTTTAATGCTATTTCCGATGATATACTATACTATGACTCTTTATGCGGTTTCAGATGACATAGTATACTGTGACATTTTTTATGCAATTTTTTTGTGATTTTTGACAGCAAATTATAAAATTATACTGTGACATAATATACATTTTTATATATTGAATAGAAAAGTATGTCATCCAGAATCATGCAAAAATGTCATAGTATAGTATATCGCCCAAAGTCATTAAAAATGTCATAGTAAAGTATGTCGTCCAAAATCATGAAAAAATGTTGTAGTATAGTATGTCTTCTAAAACCATGAGGAAATGTCGTAGTGTAGTATGTTGTCCAAAGAAAAGTGTGCTAAATAAAATGACATTGGGTAAAAATCAAACTTAATAAAACCACCTTGTGATAAGACACATAGATATCCTTAGTCATAGAATTGCCTAAATGAGATTAAAAGATTCCAGAATACCTATAAAATCATTGACAAAAGTCTAAGAAGGACAGTAGACATGCATGTTAAAGTCACCAAAATAAGAATTTTATCTTGCTTGATAAAACGTGATTCAAAAGTCAGAAAAACTCTTAGAAAAAAAACACCATTTGGACTGCATTATTTAAATTTATGAAGATTCTTTGCAATAATAGCATAGCATGTTGAAAAAGGGTTGGAAAAAAGGCCAAAAAGTCAAAATATAGCATGTTGAAAAATTGAGCAAAAATCGCATAGTATAGTATGGCAAAAATCTCAAATTTTGACCTGTCTCAAAAATGGCTGACAACCGCTTATTATACTTCATAAAAATGCGCAATAGCATAGCATGTGTAAAAAATGTCCAAAAGAAATCCAAAAAGTCAAAATATAGTATGTTGAAAAAATTGAGCAAAAATCGCATAGTATAGTATGGCAAAAATCTCAAATTTTGACCCGTCTCAAAAATGGCTGAAAACCACTTATTATAGTTCATAGAGACGTGCAATAGCATAGCATGTTGAAAAAAGATCCAAAAGAAGGCCAAAAAGTGAAAAAATAGCATGTTGAAAAACTGAGCAAAAATCGCATAGTATAGTATGGCAAAAATCTCAAATTTTGACCCGTCTCAAAAATGGCTGAAAACCACTTATTATAGTTCATAGAGACGTGCAATAGCATAGCATGTTGAAAAAAGATCCAAAAGAAGGCCAAAAAGTGAAAATATAGCATGTTGAAAAATTGAACAAAAACCGCATAGTATAGTATGGCAAAAATCTCAAATTTCGACCCATCTCAAAAATGGCTGAAAGCCACTTATTATAGTTCATAGAGACGTGCAATAGCATAGCATGTTGAAAAAAGATCCAAAAGAAGGCCAAAAACTGAAAAAATAGCATGTTGAAAAATTGAGCAAAAATCGCATAGTATAGTATGGCAAAAATCTCAAATTTTGACCCGTCTCAAAAATGGCTGAAAACCACTTATTATAGGTCATAGGGACGCGTAATAGCATAGCATGTTGAAAAAAGATCCAAAAGAAGGCCAAAAAGTGAAAAAATAGCATGTTTAAAAACTGAACAAAAATCGCATAGTATAGTATGGCAAAAATCTCAAATTTTGACCTATCTCAAAAATGGCTGAAAACCGCTTATTATAGTTCATAGGGACGCGCAATTGCATAGCATGTTGAAAAAAGATCCAAAAGAAGGCCAAAAAGTCAAAATATAGCATGTTGAAAAATTGAGCAAAAATCGCATAGTATAGTATGGCAAAAATCTCAAATTTTGGCCCGTCTCAAAAATGGCTGAAAACCGCTTATTATAGTTCATAGAGATGCGCAATAGCATAGCATGTTGAAAAAAGATCCAAAAGAAGGCCAAAAAGTGAAAATATAGCATGTTGAAAAATTGAGCAAAAATCGCATAGTATAGTATGGCAAAAATCTCAAATTTTGACCCGTATCAAAAATGGCTGAAAACCACTTATTATAGGTCATAGAGTGCAGCGTAATAGCATAGCATGTTGAAAAAAGATCCAAAAGAAGGCAAAAAAGTCGAAATATAGCATGTTGAAAAATTGAGCAAAAATCGCATAGTATAGTATGGCAAAAATCTCAAATTTTGACCCGTCTCAAAAATGGCTGAAAACCACTTATTATAGTTCATAGAGACGTGCAATAGCATAGCATGTTGAAAAAAGATCCAAAAGAAGGCCAAAAAGTGAAAAAATAGCATGTTGAAAAACTGAGCAAAAATCGCATAGTATAGTATGGCAAAAATCTCAAATTTTGACCTATCTCAAAAATGGCTGAAAACCGCTTATTATAGTTCATAGGGACGCGCAATTGCGTAGCATGTTGAAAAAAGATGCAAAAGAAGGCCAAAAAGTCAAAATATAGCATGTTGAAAAATTGAGCAAAAATCGCATAGTATAGTATGGCAAAAAATTCAAATTTTGGCCCGTCTCAAAAATGGCTGAAAACCGCTTATTATAGTTCATAGAGATGCGCAATAGCATAGCATGTTGAAAAAAGATCCAAAAGAAGGCCAAAAAGTCAAAATATAGCATGTTGAAAAATTGAGCAAAAATCGCATAGTATAGTATGGCAAAAATCTCAAATTTTGACCCGTCTCAAAAATGGCTGAAAACCACTTATTATAGGTCATAGGGACGCGTAATAGCATAGCATGTTGAAAAAAGATCCAAAAGAAGGCCAAAAAGTGAAAATATAGCATGTTGAAAAATTGAGCAAAAACCGCATAGTATAGTATGGCAAAAATCTCAAATTTCGACCCATCTCAAAAATGGCTGAAAACCACTTATTATAGTTCATAGGGACGCGCAATTGCATAGCATGTTGAAAAAGATGCAAAAGAAGGCCAAAAAGTCAAAATATAGCATGTTGAAAAATTGAGCAAAAATCGCATAGTATAGTATGGCAAAAAATTCAAATTTTGGCCCGTCTCAAAAATGGCTGAAAACCGCTTATTATAGTTCATAGAGATGCGCAATAGCATAGCATGTTGAAAAAAGATCCAAAAGAAGGCCAAAAAGTGAAAATATAGCATGTTTAAAAACTGAGCAAAAATCGCATAGTATAGTATGGCAAAAATCTCAAATTTTGACCCGTCTCAAAAATGGCTGAAAACCACTTATTGTAGGTCATAGCGACGCGTAATAGAATAGCATGTTGAAAAAAGATCCAAAACAAGGCCAAAAAGTGAAAATATAGCATGTTGAAAAATTGAGCAAAAATCGCATAGTATAGTATGGCAAAAATCTCAAATTTTGACCCGTCTCAAAAATGGCTGAAAACCACTTATTATAGTTCATGGAGACGCGCAATAGCATAGCATGTTGAAAAAAGATCCAAAAGAAGGCCAAAAAGTGAAAATATAGCATGTTGAAAAATTGAGCAAAAATCGCATAGTATAGTATGGCAAAAATCTCAAATTTTGACCCGTCTCAAAAATGGCTGAAAACCGTTCATTATAGTTCAAAAAGACGCGCAATAGCATAGCATGTTGAAAAAAGATGCAAAAGAAGGCCAAAAAGTCAAAATATAGCATGTTGAAAAATTGAGCAAAAATCGCATAGTATAGTATGGCAAAAATCTCAAATTTTGACCTATCTCAAAAATGGCTGAAAACCACTTATTATAGGTCATAGGTACGCGTAATAGCATAGCATGTTGAAAAAAGATCCAAAAGAAGGCCAAAAAGTGAAAATATAGCATGTTGAAAAATTTAGCAAAAATCGCATAGTATAGTATGGCAAAAATCTCAAATTTTGACCCGTCTCAAAAATAGCTGAAAACCACTTATTATAGGTCATAGGGACGCGTAATAGCATAGCATGTTGAAAAAAGATCCAAAAGAAGGCCAAAAAGTGAAAAAATAGCATGTTTAAAAATTGAGCAAAAATCGCATAGTATAGTATGGCAAAAATCTCAAATTTTGGCCCGTCTCAAAAATGGCTGAAAACCGCTTATTATAGTTCATAGAGATGCGCAATAGCATAGCATGTTGAAAAAAGATGCAAAAGAAGGCCAAAAAGTCAAAATATAGCATGTTGAAAAATGGAGCAAAAATCGCATAGTATAGTATGGCAAAAATCTCAAATTTTGACCCGCCTCAAAATGGCTGAAAACCACTTATTATAGGTCATAGGGACGGCGTAATAGCATAGCATGTTGAAGAAAGATCCAAAAGAAGGCCAAAAAGTCAAAATATAGCATGTTGAAAAATTGAACAAAAATCGCATAGTATAGTATAGTATGGCAAAAATCTCAAATTTTGACCCGTCTCAAAAATGGCTGAAAACCGCTTATTATAGTTCATAGAGGCGCGCAATAGCATAGCATGTTGAAAAAAGATGCAAAAGAAGGCCAAAAACTCAAAATATAGCATGTTGAAAAATTGAACAAAAATCGCATAGTATAGTATGGCAAAAATCTCAAATTTTGACCCGCCTCAAAAATGGCTGAAAACCACTTATTATAGGTCATAGGGACGCGTAATAGCATAGCATGTTGAAGAAAGATCCAAAAGAAGGCCAAAAAGTCAAAATATAGCATGTTGAAAAATTGAACAAAAATCGCATAGTATAGTATGGCAAAAATCTCAAATTTCGACCCATCTCAAAAATGGCTGACAACCACTTATTATAGTTCACAGAGACGTGCAATAGCATAGCATGTTGAAAAAAGATCCAAAAGAAGGCCAAAAAGTGAAAATATAGCATGTTGAAAAATTGAGCAAAAATCGCATAGTATAGTATGGCAAAAATCTCAAATTTTGACCCATCTCAAAAATGGCTGAAAACCACTTATTATAGGTCAAAAATGCAGCGTAATAGCATAGCATGTTGAAAAAAGATCCAAAAGAAGGCCAAAAAGTGAAAATATAGCATGTTGAAAAATTGAGCAAAAATCGCATAGTATAGTATGGCAAAAATCTCAAATTTTGACCCGTCTCAAAAATAGCTGAAAACCACTTATTATAGGTCATAGGGACGCGTAATAGCATAGCATGTTGAAAAAAGATCCAAAAGAAGGCCAAAAAGTGAAAAAATAGCATGTTTAAAAATTGAGCAAAAATCGCATAGTATAGTATGGCAAAAATCTCAAATTTTGGCCCGTCTCAAAAATGGCTGAAAACTGCTTATTATAGTTCATAGAGATGCGCAATAGCATAGCATGTTGAAAAAAGATCCAAAAGAAGGCCAAAAAGTCAAAATATAGCATGTTGAAAAATTGAGCAAAAATCGCATAGTATAGTATGGCAAAAATCTCAAATTTTGGCCCGTCTCAAAAATGGCTGAAAACCGCTTATTATAGTTCATAGAGATGCGCAATAGCATAGCATGTTGAAAAAAGATCCAAAAGAAGGCCAAAAAGTCAAAATATAGCATGTTGAAAAATTGAGCAAAAATCGCATAGTATAGTATGGCAAAAATCTCAAATTTTGGCCCGTCTCAAAAATGGCTGAAAACCGCTTATTATAGTTCATAGAGATGCGCAATAGCATAGCATGTTGAAAAAAGATCCAAAAGAAGGCCAAAAAGTCAAAATATAGCATGTTGAAAAATTGAGCAAAAATCGCATAGTATAGTATGGCAAAAAATTCAAATTTTGGCCCGTGTCAAAAATGGCTGAAAACCACTTATTATAGTTCATGGAGACGCGCAATAGCATAGCATGTTGAAAAAAGATCCAAAAGAAGGCCAAAAAGTGAAAATATAGCATGTTGAAAAATTGAGCAAAAATCGCATAGTATAGTATGGCAAAAATCTCAAATTTTGACCCGTCTCAAAAATGGCTGAAAACCGTTCATTATAGTTCAAAAAGACGCGCAATAGCATAGCATGTTGAAAAAAGATCCAAAAGAAGGCCAAAAAGTGAAAAAATAGCATGTTGAAAAACTGAGCAAAAATCGCATAGTATAGTATGGCAAAAATCTCAAATTTTGACCCATCTCAAAAATGGCTGAAAACCACTTATTATAGGTCATAGGTACGCGTAATAGCATAGCATGTTGAAAAAAGATCCAAAAGAAGGCCAAAAAGTGAAAATATAGCATGTTGAAAAATTGAGCAAAAATCGCATAGTATAGTATGGCAAAAATCTCAAATTTTGACCCGTCTCAAAAATAGCTGAAAACCACTTATTATAGGTCATAGGGACGCGTAATAGCATAGCATGTTGAAAAAAGATCCAAAAGAAGGCCAAAAAGTGAAAAAATAGCATGTTTAAAAATTGAGCAAAAATCGCATAGTATAGTATGGCAAAAATCTCAAATTTTGGCCCGTCTCAAAAATGGCTGAAAACCGCTTATTATAGTTCATAGAGATGCGCAATAGCATAGCATGTTGAAAAAAGATGCAAAAGAAGGCCAAAAAGTCAAAATATAGCATGTTGAAAAATGGAGCAAAAATCGCATAGTATAGTATGGCAAAAATCTCAAATTTTGACCCGCCTCAAAAATGGCTGAAAACCACTTATTATAGGTCATAGGGACGCGTAATAGCATAGCATGTTGAAGAAAGATCCAAAAGAAGGCCAAAAAGTCAAAATATAGCATGTTGAAAAATTGAACAAAAATCGCATAGTATAGTATGGCAAAAATCTCAAATTTTGACCCGTCTCAAAAATGGCTGAAAACCGCTTATTATAGTTCATAGAGGCGCGCAATAGCATAGCATGTTGAAAAAAGATGCAAAAGAAGGCCAAAAACTCAAAATATAGCATGTTGAAAAATTGAACAAAAATCGCATAGTATAGTATGGCAAAAATCTCAAATTTTGACCCGCCTCAAAAATGGCTGAAAACCACTTATTATAGGTCATAGGGACGCGTAATAGCATAGCATGTTGAAGAAAGATCCAAAAGAAGGCCAAAAAGTCAAAATATAGCATGTTGAAAAATTGAACAAAAATCGCATAGTATAGTATGGCAAAAATCTCAAATTTCGACCCATCTCAAAAATGGCTGACAACCACTTATTATAGTTCACAGAGACGTGCAATAGCATAGCATGTTGAAAAAAGATCCAAAAGAAGGCCAAAAAGTGAAAATATAGCATGTTGAAAAATTGAGCAAAAATCGCATAGTATAGTATGGCAAAAATCTCAAATTTTGACCCATCTCAAAAATGGCTGAAAACCACTTATTATAGGTCATAGGTACGCGTAATAGCATAGCATGTTGAAAATAGATCCAAAAGAAGGCCAAAAAGTGAAAATATAGCATGTTGAAAAATTGAGCAAAAATCGCATAGTATAGTATGGCAAAAATCTCAAATTTTGACCCGTCTCAAAAATAGCTGAAAACCACTTATTATAGGTCATAGGGACGCGTAATAGCATAGCATGTTGAAAAAAGATCCAAAAGAAGGCCAAAAAGTCAAAATATAGCATGTTTAAAAATTGAGCAAAAATCGCATAGTATAGTATGGCAAAAATCTAAAATTTTGGCCCGTCTCAAAAATGGCTGAAAACTGCTTATTATAGTTCATAGAGATGCGCAATAGCATAGCATGTTGAAAAAAGATCCAAAAGAAGGCCAAAAAGTCAAAATATAGCATGTTGAAAAATTGAGCAAAAATCGCATAGTATAGTATGGCAAAAATCTCAAATTTTGACCCGTCTCAAAAATGGCTGAAAACCGCTTATTATAGTTCACAGAGATGCGCAATAGCATAGCATGTTGAAAAAAGATCCAAAAGAAGGCCAAAAAGTCAAAATATAGCATGTTGAAAAATTGAGCAAAAATCGCATAGTATAGTATGGCAAAAAATTCAAATTTTTGCCCGGGTCAAAAATGGCTGAAAACCGCTTATTATAGTTAATAGAGATGCGCAATAGCATAGCATGTTGAAAAAAGATGCAAAAGAAGGCCAAAAAGTCAAAATATAGCATGTTGAAAAATTGAGCAAAAATCGCATAGTATAGTATGGCAAAAATCTCAAATTTTGGCCCGTCTCAAAAATGGCTGAAAACCGCTTATTATAGTTAATAGAGATGCGCAATAGCATAGCATGTTGAAAAAAGATGCAAAAGAAGGCCAAAAAGTCAAAATATAGCATGTTGAAAAATTGAGCAAAAATCGCATAGTATAGTATGGCAAAAATCTCAAATTTTGACCCGCCTCAAAAATGGCTGAAAACCACTTATTATAGGTCATAGGGACGCGTAATAGCATAGCATGTTGAAGAAAGATCCAAAAGAAGGCCAAAAAGTCAAAATATAGCATGTTGAAAAATTGAACAAAAATCGCATAGTATAGTATGGCAAAAATCTCAAATTTTGACCCGTCTCAAAAATGGCTGAAAACCGCTTATTATAGTTCATAGAGGCGCGCAATAGCATAGCATGTTGAAAAAAGATGCAAAAGAAGGCCAAAAACTCAAAATATAGCATGTTGAAAAATTGAACAAAAATCGCATAGTATAGTATGGCAAAAATCTCAAATTTTGACCCGCCTCAAAAATGGCTGAAAACCACTTATTATAGGTCATAGGGACACGTAATAGCATAGCATGTTGAAGAAAGATCCAAAAGAAGGCCAAAAAGTCAAAATATAGCATGTTGAAAAATTGAACAAAAATCGCATAGTATAGTATGGCAAAAATCTCAAATTTCGACCCATCTCAAAAATGGCTGAAAACCTCTTATGATAGTTCATAGGGACGCGCAATAGCATAGCATGTTGAAAAAAGATGCAAAAGAAGGCCAAAAAGTCAAAATATAGCATGTTGAAAAACTTAGCAAAAATCGCATAGTATAGTATGGCAAAGAATTCAAATTTTGGCCCGTCTCAAAAATGGCTGAAAACCGCTTATTATAGTTCATAGGGACGCGCAATAGCATAGCATGTTGAAAAAAGATGCAAAAGAAGGCCAAAAAGTCAAAATATAGCATGTTGAAAAACTGAGCAAAAATCGCATAGTATAGTATGGCAAAAATCTCAAATTTTGACCTATCTCAAAAATGGCTGAAAACCACTTATTATAGGTCATAGGGACGCGTAATAGCATAGCATGTTGAAAAAAGATCCAAAAGAAGGCCAAAAAGTGAAAATATAGCATGTTGAAAAATTGAACAAAAACCGCATAGTATAGTATGGCAAAAATCTCAAATTTCGACCCATCTCAAAAATGGCTGAAAACCACTTATTATAGTTCATAGAGACGTGCAATAGCATAGCATGTTGAAAAAAGATCCAAAAGAAGGCCAAAAAGTGAAAATATAGCATGTTGAAAAATTGAGCAAAAATCGCATAGTATAGTATGGCAAAAATCTCAAATTTTGACCCGTCTCAAAAATGGCTGAAAACCGCTTATTATAGTTCATGGAGACGCGCAATAGCATAGCATGTTGAAAAAAGATCCAAAAGAAGGCCAAAAAGTCAAAATATAGCATGTTGAAAAATTGAGCAAAAATCGCATAGTATAGTATGGCAAAAATCTCAAATTTTGACCCGTCTCAAAAATGGCTGAAAACCACTTATTGTAGGTCATAGCGACGCGTAATAGAATAGCATGTTGAAAAAAGATCCAAAAGAAGGCCAAAAAGTGAAAATATAGCATGTTGAAAAATTGAGCAAAAATCGCATAGTATAGTATGGCAAAAATCTCAAATTTTGACCCGTCTCAAAAATGGCTGAAAACCACTTATTATAGGTCATAGGTACGCGTAATAGCATAGCATGTTGAAAAAAGATCCAAAAGAAGGCAAAAAAGTCGAAATATAGCATGTTGAAAAATTGAGCAAAAATCGCATAGTATAGTATGGCAAAAATCTCAAATTTTGACCCGTCTCAAAAATGGCTGAAAACCACTTATTATAGTTCATAGAGACGTGCAATAGCATAGCATGTTGAAAAAAGATCCAAAAGAAGGCCAAAAAGTGAAAAAATAGCATGTTGAAAAACTGAGCAAAAATCGCATAGTATAGTATGGCAAAAATCTCAAATTTTGACCTATCTCAAAAATGGCTGAAAACCGCTTATTATAGTTCATAGGGACGCGCAATTGCGTAGCATGTTGAAAAAAGATGCAAAAGAAGGCCAAAAAGTCAAAATATAGCATGTTGAAAAATTGAGCAAAAATCGCATAGTATAGTATGGCAAAAAATTCAAATTTTGGCCCGTCTCAAAAATGGCTGAAAACCGCTTATTATAGTTCATAGAGATGCGCAATAGCATAGCATGTTGAAAAAAGATCCAAAAGAAGGCCAAAAAGTGAAAATATAGCATGTTGAAAAATTGAGCAAAAATCGCATAGTATAGTATGGCAAAAATCTCAAATTTTGACCCGTCTCAAAAATGGCTGAAAACCACTTATTATAGGGCATAGGGACGCGTAATAGCATAGCATGTTGAAAAAAGATCCAAAAGAAGGCCAAAAAGTGAAAATATAGCATGTTGAAAAATTGAGCAAAAACCGCATAGTATAGTATGGCAAAAATCTCAAATTTCGACCCATCTCAAAAATGGCTGAAAACCACTTATTATAGTTCATAGGGACGCGCAATTGCATAGAATTTGAAAAAAGATGCAAAAGAAGGCCAAAAAGTCAAAATATAGCATGTTGAAAAATTGAGCAAAAATCGCATAGTATAGTATGGCAAAAAATTCAAATTTTGGCCCGTCTCAAAAATGGCTGAAAACCGCTTATTATAGTTCATAGAGATGCGCAATAGCATAGCATGTTGAAAAAAGATCCAAAAGAAGGCCAAAAAGTGAAAATATAGCATGTTGAAAAACTGAGCAAAAATCGCATAGTATAGTATGGCAAAAATCTCAAATTTTGGCCCGTCTCAAAAATGGCTGAAAACCGCTTATTATAGTTCATAGAGATGCGCAATAGCATAGCATGTTGAAAAAAGATCCAAAAGAAGGCCAAAAAGTGAAAATATAGCATGTTGAAAAATTGAGCAAAAATCGCATAGTATAGTATGGCAAAAATCTCAAATTTTGACCCATCTCAAAAATGGCTGAAAAACACTTATTATAGGTCATAGAGAGGCGTAATAGCATAGCATGTTGAAAAAAGATCCATAAGAAGGCCAAAAAGTGAAAATATAGCATGTTGAAAAATTGAGCAAAAATCGCATAGTATAGTATGGCAAAAATCTCAAATTTTGACCCGTCTCAAAAATGGCTGAAAACCGCTTATTATAGTTCATAGGGACGCGCAATAGCATAGCATGTTGAAAAAAGATCCAAAAGAAGGCCAAAAAGTGAAAATATGGCATGTTGAAAAATTGAGCAAAAATCGCATAGTATAGTATGGCAAAAATCTCAAATTTTGACCCATCTCAAAAATGGCTGAAAACCACTTATTATAGGTCATAGGTACGCGTAATAGCATAGCATGTTGAAAAAAGATCCAAAAGAAGGCCAAAAAGTGAAAATATAGCATGTTGAAAAATTGAGCAAAAATCGCATAGTATAGTATGGCAAAAATCTCAAATTTTGACCCGTCTCAAAAATGGCTGAAAACCACTTATTGTAGGTCATAGCGACGCGTAATAGAATAGCATGTTGAAAAAAGATCCAAAAGAAGGCCAAAAAGTGAAAATATAGCATGTTTAAAAATTGAGCAAAAATCGCATAGTATAGTATGGCAAAAATCTCAAATTTTGGCCCGTCTCAAAAATGGCTGAAAACTGCTTATTATAGTTCATAGAGATGCGCAATAGCATAGCATGTTGAAAAAAGATCCAAAAGAAGGCCAAAAAGTCAAAATATAGCATGTTGAAAAATTGAGCAAAAATCGCATAGTATAGTATGGCAAAAATCTCAAATTTTGACCCGTCTCAAAAATGGCTGAAAACCGCTTATTATAGTTCACAGAGATGCGCAATAGCATAGCATGTTGAAAAAAAGATCCAAAAGAAGGCCAAAAAGTGAAAATATAGCATGTTGAAAAATTGAGCAAAAATCGCATAGTATAGTATGGCAAAAAATTCAAATTTTGACCCATCTCAAAAATGGCTGAAAACCACTTATTATAGTTCATAGTGAGCGTAATAGCATAGCATGTTGAAAAAGATCCAAAAGAAGGCAAAAAGTCAAAATATAGCATGTTGAAAAATTGAGCAAAAATCGCATAGTATAGTATGGCAAAAATCTCAAATTTTGACCCGTCTCAAAAATGGCTGAAAACCGCTTATTATAGTTCATAGAGACGCAATAGCATAGCATGTTGAAAAAGATCCAAAAGAAGGCCAAAAAGTGAAAATATAGCATGTTGAAAAATTGAGCAAAAATCGCATAGTATAGTATGGCAAAAATCTCAAATTTTGACCCATCTCAAAAATGGCTGAAAACCACTTATTATAGGTCATAGGTACGCGTAATAGCATAGCATGTTGAAAAAAGATCCAAAAGAAGGCCAAAAAGTGAAAATATAGCATGTTGAAAAATTGAGCAAAAATCGCATAGTATAGTATGGCAAAAATCTCAAATTTTGACCCATCTCAAAAATGGCTGAAAACCACTTATTATAGGTCATAGGTACGCGTAATAGCATAGCATGTTGAAAAAAGATCCAAAAGAAGGCCAAAAAGTGAAAATATAGCATGTTGAAAAATTGAGCAAAAATCGCATAGTATAGTATGGCAAAAATCTCAAATTTTGACCCGTCTCAAAAATGGCTGAAAACCACTTATTATAGTTCATAAAGACGTGCAATAGCATAGCATGCTGAAAAAAGATCCAAAACAAGGCCAAAAAGTGAAAATATAGCATGTTGAAAAATTGAGCAAAATCGCATAGTATAGTATGGCAAAAATCTCAAATTTTGACCCATCTCAAAAATGGCTGAAAACCACTTATTATAGTTCATAGAGATGCAATAGCATAGCATGTTGAAAAAGATCCAAAAGAAGGCCAAAAAGTGAAAATATAGCATGTTGAAAAATTGAGCGAAAATCGCATAGTATAGTATGGCAAAAATCTCAAATTTTGACCCGTCTCAAAAATGGCTGAAAACCGCTTATTATAGTTCATGGAGACGCGCAATAGCATAGCATGTTGAAAAAAGATCCAAAAGAAGGCCAAAAAGTGAAAATATAGCATGTTGAAAAATTGAGCAAAAATCGCATAGTATAGTATGGCAAAAATCTCAAATTTTGACCCGTCTCAAAAATGGCTGAAAACCACTTATTGTAGGTCATAGCGACGCGTAATAGAATAGCATGTTGAAAAAAGATCCAAAAGAAGGCCAAAAAGTGAAAATATAGCATGTTGAAAAATTGAGCAAAAATCGCATAGTATAGTATGGCAAAAATCTCAAATTTTGACCCGTCTCAAAAATAGCTGAAAACCACTTATTATAGGTCATAGGGACGCGTAATAGCATAGCATGTTGAAAAAAAGATGCAAAGAAGGCCAAAAAAGTGAAAAAATAGCATGTTTAAAAACTGAACAAAATCGCATAGTATAGTATGGCAAAATCTCAAATTTTGACCTATCTCAAAAATGGCTGAAAACCGCTTATTATAGTTCATAGGGACGCGCAATTGCATAGCATGTTGAAAAAAGATGCAAAAGAAGGCCAAAAAGTCAAAATATAGCATGTTGAAAAATTGAGCAAAAATCGCATAGTATAGTATGGCAAAAATCTCAAATTTTGGCCCGTCTCAAAAATGGCTGAAAACCGCTTATTATAGTTCATAGAGATGCGCAATAGCATAGCATGTTGAAAAAAGATCCAAAAGAAGGCCAAAAAGTGAAAATATAGCATGTTGAAAAATTGAGCAAAAATCGCATAGTATAGTATGGCAAAAATCTCAAATTTTGACCCGTATCAAAAATGGCTGAAAACCACTTATTATAGGTCATAGGTACGCGTAATAGCATAGCATGTTGAAAAAAGATCCAAAAGAAGGCAAAAAAGTCGAAATATAGCATGTTGAAAAATTGAGCAAAAATCGCATAGTATAGTATGGCAAAAATCTCAAATTTTGACCCGTCTCAAAAATGGCTGAAAACCGCTTATTATAGTTCATAGGGATGCAATAGCATAGCATGTTGAAAAAGATCCAAAAGAAGGCCAAAAAGTGAAAATATAGCATGTTGAAAAACTGAGCAAAAATCGCATAGTATAGTATGGCAAAAATCTCAAATTTTGACCCGTCTCAAAAATGGCTGAAAACCACTTATTGTAGGTCATAGTGACGCGTAATAGAATAGCATGTTGAAAAAAGATCCAAAAGAAGGCCAAAAAGTGAAAATATAGCATGTTGAAAAATTGAGCAAAAATCGCATAGTATAGTATGGCAAAAATCTCAAATTTTGACCCGTCTCAAAAATGGCTGAAAACCACTTATTATAGTTCATAAAGACGTGCAATAGCATAGCATGCTGAAAAAAGATCCAAAACAAGGCCAAAAAGTGAAAATATAGCATGTTGAAAAATTGAGCAAAAATCGCATAGTATAGTATGGCAAAAATCTCAAATTTCGACCCGTCTCAAAAATGGCTGAAAACCACTTATTATAGTTCATGAGACGTAATAGCATAGCATGTTGAAAAAAGATCAAAAAGAAGGCCAAAAAGTGAAAATATAGCATGTTGAAAAATTGAGCAAAAATCGCATATAGTATAGTATGGCAAAAATCTCAAATTTTGACCCGTCTCAAAATGGCTGAAAACCGCTTATTATAGTTCATAGAGACGCGTAATAGCATAGCATGTTGAAAAAGATCCAAAAGAAGGCCAAAAAGTGAAAATATAGCATGTTGAAAATTGAGCAAAAATCGCATAGTATAGTATGGCAAAATCTCAAATTTTGACCCATCTCAAAAATGGCTGAAAACCACTTATTATAGGTCATAGGTACGCGTAATAGCATAGCATGTTGAAAAAAGATCCAAAAGAAGGCCAAAAAGTGAAAATATAGCATGTTGAAAAATTGAGCAAAAATCGCATAGTATAGTATGGCAAAAATCTCAAATTTTGACCCGTCTCAAAAATGGCTGAAAACCACTTATTATAGTTCATAGGGACGCGCAATAGCATAGCATGTTGAAAAAAGATCCAAAAGAAGGCCAAAAGTGAAAATATAGCATGTTGAAAAATTGAGCAAAATCGCATAGTATAGTATGGCAAAATCTCAAATTTTGACCCATCTCAAAATGGCTGAAAACCACGTATTATAGTTCATAGAGATGCGTAATAGCATAGCATGTTGAAAAAAGATCCAAAAGTAGGCCAAAAAGTGAAAATATAGCATGTTGAAAAATTGAGCAAAAATCGCATAGTATAGTATGGCAAAAATCTCAAATTTTGACCCGTATCAAAAATGGCTGAAAACCACTTATTATAGGTCATAGGTACGCGTAATAGCATAGCATGTTGAAAAAAGATCCAAAAGAAGGCCAAAAAGTCAAAATATAGCATGTTGAAAAATTGAGCAAAAATCGCATAGTATAGTATGGCAAAAATCTCAAATTTTGACCCGTCTCAAAAATGGCTGAAAACCGCTTATTATAGTTCATAGAGATGCGCAATAGCATAGCATGTTGAAAAAAGATCCAAAAGAAGGCCAAAAAGTGAAAATATAGCATGTTGAAAAATTGAGCAAAAATCGCATAGTATAGTATGGCAAAAATCTCAAATTTTGACCCGTCTCAAAAATGGCTGAAAACCGCTTATTATAGTTCATAGAGATGCGCAATAGCATAGCATGTTGAAAAAAGATCCAAAAGAAGGCCAAAAAGTGAAAATATAGCATGTTGAAAAATTGAGCGAAAATCGCATAGTATAGTATGGCAAAATCTCAAATTTTGACCCGTCTCAAAAATGGCTGAAAACCACTTATTATAGTTCATAGCGTAATAGCATAGCATGTTGAAAAAAGATCCAAAAGAAGGCAAAAAAGTGAAAATATAGCATGTTGAAAAATTGAGCAAAAATCGCATAGTATAGTATGGCAAAAATCTCAAATTTTGACCCGTCTCAAAAATGGCTGAAAACCACTTATTATAGGTCATAGGGACGCGTAATAGCATAGCATGTTGAAAAAAGATCCAAAAGAAGGCCAAAAAGTGAAAATATAGCATGTTGAAAAATTGAGCAAAAATCGCATAGTATAGTATGGCAAAAATCTCAAATTTTGACCCGTCTCAAAAATGGCTGAAAACCACTTATTATAGGTCATAGGGATGCGTAATAGCATAGCATGTTGAAAAAAGATCCAAAAGAAGGCCAAAAAGTGAAAAAATAGCATGTTTAAAAACTGAACAAAAATCGCATAGTATAGTATGGCAAAAATCTCAAATTTTGACCTATCTCAAAAATGTCTGAAAACCGCTTATTATAGTTCATAGGGACGCGCAATTGCATAGCATGTTGAAAAAAGATGCAAAAGAAGGCCAAAAAGTCAAAATATAGCATGTTGAAAAATTGAGCAAAAATCGCATAGTATAGTATGGCAAAAATCTCAAATTTTGGCCCGTCTCAAAAATGGCTGAAAACCGCTTATTATAGTTCATAGAGATGCGCAATAGCATAGCATGTTGAAAAAGATCCAAAAGAAGGCCAAAAGTGAAAATATAGCATGTTGAAAAATTGAGCAAAAATCGCATAGTATAGTATGGCAAAAATCTCAAATTTTGACCCGTATCAAAAATGGCTGAAAACCACTTATTATAGGTCATAGGTACGCGTAATAGCATAGCATGTTGAAAAAAGATCCAAAAGAAGGCCAAAAAGTCAAAATATAGCATGTTGAAAAATTGAGCAAAAATCGCATAGTATAGTATGGCAAAAATCTCAAATTTTGACCCGTCTCAAAAATGGCTGAAAACCGCTTATTATAGTTCATAGGGACGCGCAATAGCATAGCATGTTGAAAAAAGATCCAAAAGAAGGCCAAAAAGTGAAAATATGGCATGTTGAAAAATTGAGCAAAAATCGCATAGTATAGTATGGCAAAAATCTCAAATTTTGACCCATCTCAAAAATGGCTGAAAACCACTTATTATAGGTCATAGGTACGCGTAATAGCATAGCATGTTGAAAAAAGATCCAAAAGAAGGCCAAAAAGTCAAAATATAGCATGTTGAAAAATTGAGCAAAAATCGCATAGTATAGTATGGCAAAAATCTCAAATTTTGACCCGTCTCAAAAATAGCTGAAAACCACTTATTATAGGTCATAGGGACACGTAATAGCATAGCATGTTGAAAAAAGATCCAAAAGAAGGCCAAAAAGTGAAAAAATAGCATGTTTAAAAATTGAGCAAAAATCGCATAGTATAGTATGGCAAAAATCTCAAATTTTGGCCCGTCTCAAAAATGGCTGAAAACTGCTTATTATAGTTCATAGAGATGCAATAGCATAGCATGTTGAAAAAGATCCAAAAGAAGGCCAAAAAGTGAAAATATAGCATGTTGAAAAATTGAGCAAAAATCGCATAGTATAGTATGGCAAAAATCTCAAATTTTGACCCGTCTCAAAAATGGCTGAAAACCACTTATTATAGGTCATAGGGACGCGTAATAGCATAGCATGTTGAAAAAAGATCCAAAAGAAGGCCAAAAAGTGAAAAAATAGCATGTTTAAAAACTGAACAAAAATCGCATAGTATAGTATGGCAAAAATCTCAAATTTTGACCTATCTCAAAAATGTCTGAAAACCGCTTATTATAGTTCATAGGGACGCGCAATTGCATAGCATGTTGAAAAAGATGCAAAAAGAAGGCCAAAAAGTCAAAATATAGCATGTTGAAAAATTGAGCAAAAATCGCATAGTATAGTATGGCAAAAATCTCAAATTTTGGCCCGTCTCAAAAATGGCTGAAAACCGCTTATTATAGTTCATAGAGATGCGCAATAGCATAGCATGTTGAAAAAAGATCCAAAAGAAGGCCAAAAAGTGAAAATATAGCATGTTGAAAAATTGAGCAAAAATCGCATAGTATAGTATGGCAAAAATCTCAAATTTTGACCCGTATCAAAAATGGCTGAAAACCACTTATTATAGGTCATAGGTACGCGTAATAGCATAGCATGTTGAAAAAAGATCCAAAAGAAGGCCAAAAAGTCAAAATATAGCATGTTGAAAAATTGAGCAAAAATCGCATAGTATAGTATGGCAAAAATCTCAAATTTTGACCCGTCTCAAAAATGGCTGAAAACCGCTTATTATAGTTCATAGGGACGCGCAATAGCATAGCATGTTGAAAAAAGATCCAAAAGAAGGCCAAAAAGTGAAAATATAGCATGTTGAAAAACTGAGCAAAAATCGCATAGTATAGTATGGCAAAAATCTCAAATTTTGACCCATCTCAAAAATGGCTGAAAACAACTTATTATAGTTCATAGAGATGCGCAATAGCATAGCATGTTGAAAAAAGATCCAAAAGAAGGCCAAAAAGTCAAAATATAGCATGTTGAAAAATTGAGCAAAAATCGCATAGTATAGTATGGCAAAAATCTCAAATTTTGACCCGTCTCAAAAATGGCTGAAAACCACTTATTATAGGTCATAGGGACGCGCAATAGCATAGCATGTTGAAAAAAGATCCAAAAGAAGGCCAAAAAGTGAAAAAATAGCATGTTTAAAAATTGAGCAAAAATCGCATAGTATAGTATGGCAAAAATCTCAAATTTTGGCCCGTCTCAAAAATGGCTGAAAACCGCTTATTATAGTTCATAGAGATGCGCAATAGCATAGCATGTTGAAAAAAGATCCAAAAGAAGGCCAAAAAGTGAAAATATAGCATGTTGAAAAATTGAGCAAAAATCGCATAGTATAGTATGGCAAAAATCTCAAATTTTGACCCGTCTCAAAAATGGCTGAAAACCACTTATTATAGGTCATAGGGATGCGTAATAGCATAGCATGTTGAAAAAGATCCAAAAGAAGGCCAAAAAGTGAAAAAATAGCATGTTTAAAAACTGAACAAAAATCGCATAGTATAGTATGGCAAAAATCTCAAATTTTGACCTATCTCAAAAATGTCTGAAAACCGCTTATTATAGTTCATAGGGACGCGCAATTGCATAGCATGTTGAAAAAAGATGCAAAAGAAGGCCAAAAAGTCAAAATATAGCATGTTGAAAAATTGAGCAAAAATCGCATAGTATAGTATGGCAAAAATCTCAAATTTTGGCCCGTCTCAAAAATGGCTGAAAACCGCTTATTATAGTTCATAGAGATGCGCAATAGCATAGCATGTTGAAAAAAGATCCAAAAGAAGGCCAAAAAGTGAAAATATAGCATGTTGAAAAATTGAGCAAAAATCGCATAGTATAGTATGGCAAAAATCTCAAATTTTGACCCGTATCAAAAATGGCTGAAAACCACTTATTATAGGTCATAGGTACGCGTAATAGCATAGCATGTTGAAAAAAGATCCAAAAGAAGGCAAAAAAGTCGAAATATAGCATGTTGAAAAATTGAGCAAAAATCGCATAGTATAGTATGGCAAAAATCTCAAATTTTGACCCGTCTCAAAATGGCTGAAAACCGCTTATTATAGTTCATAGAGACGCAATAATAGCATAGCATGTTGAAAAAAGATCCAAAAGAAGGCCAAAAAGTGAAAATATGGCATGTTGAAAAATTGAGCAAAAATCGCATAGTATAGTATGGCAAAAATCTCAAATTTTGACCTATCTCAAAAATGGCTGAAAACCACTTATTATAGGTCATAGGGACGCGTAATAGCATAGCATGTTGAAAAAAGATCCAAAAGAAGGCAAAAAAGTCGAAATATAGCATGTTGAAAAATTGAGCAAAAATCGCATAGTATAGTATGGCAAAAATCTCAAATTTTGACCCGTCTCAAAAATAGCTGAAAACCACTTATTATAGGTCATAGGGACGCGTAATAGCATAGCATGTTGAAAAAAGATCCAAAAGAAGGCCAAAAAGTGAAAAAATAGCATGTTTAAAAATTGAGCAAAAATCGCATAGTATAGTATGGCAAAAATCTCAAATTTCGACCCATCTCAAAAATGGCTGAAAACCACTTATTATAGTTCATAGAGACGTGCAATAGCATAGCATGTTGAAAAAAGATCCAAAAGAAGGCCAAAAAGTGAAAATATAGCATGTTGAAAAATTGAGCGAAAATCGCATAGTATAGTATGGCAAAAATCTCAAATTTTGACCCGTCTCAAAAATGGCTGAAAACCGCTTATTATAGTTCATGGAGACGCGCAATAGCATAGCATGTTCAAAAAAGATCCAAAAGAAGGCCAAAAAGTGAAAATATAGCATGTTGAAAAATTGAGCAAAAATCGCATAGTATAGTATGGCAAAAATCTCAAATTTTGACCCGTCTCAAAAATGGCTGAAAACCACTTATTGTAGGTCATAGCAACGCGTAATAGAATAGCATGTTGAAAAAAGATCCAAAAGAAGGCCAAAAAGTGAAAATATAGCATGTTGAAAAATTGAGCAAAAATCGCATAGTATAGTATGGCAAAAATCTCAAATTTTGACCCGTCTCAAAAATGGCTGAAAACCACTTATTATAGGTCATAGGGACGCGTAATAGCATAGCATGTTGAAAAAAGATCCAAAAGAAGGCCAAAAAGTGAAAAAATAGCATGTTTAAAAACTGAACAAAAATCGCATAGTATAGTATGGTAAAAATCTCAAATTTTGACCCATCTCAAAAATGGCTAAAAACCACTTATTATAGTTCATAGGGACGCGCAATAGCATAGCATGTTGAAAAAAGATCCAAAAGAAGGCCAAAAAGTGAAAATATAGCATGTTGAAAAATTGAGCAAAAATCGCATAGTATGGTATGGCAAAAATCTCAAATTTTGACCCATCTCAAAAATGGCTGAAAACCGCTTATTATAGTTCATAGGGACGCGCAATAGCATAGCATGTTGAAAAAAGATCCAAAAGAAGGCCAAAAAGTGAAAATATGGCATGTTGAAAAATTGAGCAAAAATCGCATAGTATAGTATGGCAAAAATCGCAAATTTTGACCCGTCTCAAAAATGGCTGAAAACCGCTTATTATAGTTCATAGAGGCGCGCAATAGCATAGCATGTTGAAAAAAGATGCAAAAGAAGGCCAAAAAGTCAAAATATAGCATGTTGAAAAATTGAGCAAAAATCGCATAGTATAGTATGGCAAAAAATTCAAATTTTGACCCATCTCAAAAATGGCTGAAAACCACTTATTATAGTTCATAGAGACGTGCAATAGCATAGCATGTTGAAAAAAGATCCAAAACAAGGCCAAAAAGTGAAAAAATAGCATGTTGAAAAACTGAGCAAAAATCGCATAGTATAGTATGGCAAAAATCTCAAATTTTGACCCGTCTCAAAAATGGCTGAAAACCGCTTATTATAGTTCATAGAGATGCGCAATAGCATAGCATGTTGAAAAAAAGATCCAAAAGAAGGCCAAAAAGTGAAAATATAGCATGTTGAACAATTGAGCAAAAATCGCATAGTATAGTATGGCAAAAAATTCAAATTTTGACCCATCTCAAAAATGGCTGAAAACCGCTTATTATAGTTCACAGAGATGCGCAATAGCATAGCATGTTGAAAAAAGATGCAAAAGAAGGCCAAAAAGTCAAAATATAGCATGTTGAAAAATTGAACAAAAACCGCATAGTATAGTATGGCAAAAATCTCAAATTTCGACCCATCTCAAAAATGGCTGAAAACCACTTATTATAGTTCATAGAGACGTGCAATAGCATAGCATGTTGAAAAAAGATCCAAAACAAGGCCAAAAAGTGAAAAAATAGCATGTTGAAAAACTGAGCAAAAATCGTATAGTATAGTATGGCAAAAATCTCAAATTTTGACCCGTCTCAAAAATGGCTGAAAACCGCTTATTATAGTTCATAGAGACGTGTAATAGCATAGCATGTTGAAAACAGATCCAAAAGAAGGCCAAAAAGTCAAAATATAGCATGTTGAAAAATTGAGCAAAAATCGCATAGTATAGTATGGCAAAAATCTCAAATTTTGACCCATCTCAAAAATGGCTGAAAACCACTTATTATAGGTCATAGGAACGCGCAATACCATAGCATGTTGAAAAAAGATCCAAAAGAAGGCCAAAAAGTCAAAATATAGCATGTTGAAAAAATTGAGCAAAAATCGCATAGTATAGTATGGCAAAAATCTCAAATTTTGACCCGTCTCAAAAATGGCTGAAAATCACTTATTATGGTTCGGAAAGACCTGCAATAGCATAGTATGATGAATAAAGGTCAGAAAAAATGCCAAAAAGTCAAAATCAGAATCAGAAATACTTTAATGATCCCCGAGGGGAAATTGCCTTTAATTACAGATGCTCCCATTCTAAAGTTTTAAAAAAAAGTAGGAAAGTGCAGAATATATCAACCAAATTTAAACATACGTAGTAATACAAAATTAATATATCTAAACACTAAAGTGTAATATAAACGTACATTTGTTCTTGTTACTACCATGTGATAAATAATACAAAAGATTAATAACATTTGAATATAGAATAATAGACATGGATGTAGTTATTGCACTGGATTATTAAACATCAAAGTAGTTACTGCACACTATTAAGAGTCCAGAGTAGACTAAATGAGTCAGAGTGTCTGACATTCATAGTGAGGAGTTGTACAGTCTGATGGCCACAGGCAGGAATGATTTTCTGTGGCCCTCTGTGGTGCATTTTGGTGTTATCAGCCGTGTGCTGAATGTACTCCTGTAGCTGACCAGCCGTTCGTGGAGTGGGTGGGACACATTGTCCAAGATGACACGCAACTTGAACAGCATCCTCCTCTCAGACACCTCCGTCGAAGAGTCCAGCTTTGCTCCCACAACGTTACTGGCATTACGGATCAGTCTGTTTAGTCTGCTGGTGTCCGCTACCCTCAGCCTGCTGCCCCAGCACACCACCGCATACAAACTATATATGTATATAATATATATAATATATATACTATATGAAATATAGCATGTTGAAAAATTGAGCAAAAATCGCATAGTATAGTATGGCAAAAATCTCAAATTTTGACCCGTCTCAAAAATGGCTGAAAACCACTTATTATAGGTCATAGGGACGCGCAATAGCATAGCATGTTGAAAAAAGATCCAAAAGAAGGCCAAAAAGTCAAAATATAGCATGTTGAAAAATTGAGCAAAAATCGCATAGTATAGTATGGCAAAAATCTCAAATTTTGACCCGTCTCAAAAATGGCTGAAAACCGCTTATTATAGTTCATAGAGACGCGCAATAGCATAGCATGTTGAAAAAAGATCCAAAAGAAGGCCAAAAAGAGAAAATATAGCATGTTGAAAAATTGAACAAAAATCGCATAGTATAGTATGGCAAAAATCTCAAATTTTGACCCGTCTCAAAAATGGCTGAAAACCGCTTATTATAGTTCATAGAGACGCGCAATAGCATAGCATGTTGAAAAAAGATCCAAAAGAAGGCCAAAAAGTGAAAATATAGCATGTTGAAAAATTGAGCAAAAATCGCATAGTATAGTATGGCAAAAATCTCAAATTTTGACCCGTATCAAAAATGGCTGAAAACCACTTATTATAGGTCATAGGTACGCGTAATAGCATAGCATGTTGAAAAAAGATCCAAAAGAAGGCAAAAAAGTCGAAATATAGCATGTTGAAAAATTGAGCAAAAATCTCAAATTTTGACCCGTCTCAAAAATGGCTGAAAACCGCTTATTATAGTTCAAAAAGACGCGCAATAGCATAGCATGTTGAAAAAAGATCCAAAAGAAGGCCAAAAAGAGAAAATATAGCATGTTGAAAAATTGAACAAAAATCGCATAGTATAGTATGGCAAAAATCTCAAATTTTGACCCGTCTCAAAAATGGCTGAAAACCACTTATTATAGTTCAAAAAGACGCGCAATAGCATAGCATGTTGAAAAAAGATCCAAAAGAAGGCCAAAAAGAGAAAATATAGCATGTTGAAAAATTGAACAAAAATCGCATAGTATAGTATGGCAAAAATCTAAAATTTTGACCCGTCTCAAAAATGGCTGAAAACCACTTATTATAGTTCATAGGGACGCGCAATAGCATAGCATGTTGAAAAAAGATCCAAAAGAAGGCCAAAAAGTCAAAATATAGCATGTTGAAAAAATTAAGCAAAAATCGCATAGTATAGTATGGCAAAAATCTCAAATTTTGACCCGTCTCAAAAATGGCTGAAAACCGCTTATTATAGTTCATAGAGACGCGCAATAGCATAGCATGTTGAAAAAAGATCCAAAAGAAGGCCAAAAAGTCAAAATATAGCATGTTGAAAAAATTGAGCAAAAATACATAGTATAGTATGGCAAAATCTCAAATTTTGACCCGTCTCAAAAATGGCTGAAAACCGCTTATTATAGTTCATAGAGATGGCATAATAGCATAGCATGTTGAAAAAGATCCAAAAGAAGGCCAAAAAGTCAAAATATAGCATGTTGAAAAATTGAGCAAAAATCGCATAGTATAGTATGGCAAAAAATTCAAATTTTGACCCATCTCAAAAATGTCTGAAAACCGCTTATTATAGTTCATAGAGACGCGCAATAGCATAGCATGTTGAAAAAAGAACCAAAAGAAGACCAAAAAGTCAAAATATAGCATGTTGAAAAACTGAGCAAAAATCGCATAGTATAGTATGGCAAAAATCTCAAATTTTGACCCATCTCAAAAATGGCTGAAAACCGCTTATTATAGTTCAAAAAGACGCGCAATAGCATAGCATGTTGAAAAAAGATCCAAAAGAAGGCCAAAAAGTCAAAATATAGCATGTTGAAAAATTGAGCAAAAATCGCATAGTATAGTATGGCAAAAATCTCAAATTTTGACCCGTCTCAAAAATGGCTGAAAACCGCTTATTATAGTTCATAGAAATGTGCAATAGCATAGCATGTTGAAAAAAGATCCAAAAGAAGGCCAAAAAGTCAAAATATAGCATGTTGAAAAATTGAGCAAAAATCGCATAGTATAGTATGGCAAAAATTCAAATTTTGACCCATCTCAAAAATGTCTGAAAACCGCTTATTATAGTTCATAGAGACGCGCAATAGCATAGCATGTTGAAAAAAGATCCAAAAGAAGACCAAAAAGTCAAAATATAGCATGTTGAAAAATTGAGCAAAAATCGCATAGTATAGTATGGCAAAAATCTCAAATTTTGACCCGTCTCAAAAATGGCTGAAAACCGCTTATTATAGTTCAAAAAGACGCGCAATAGCATAGCATGTTGAAAAAAGATCCAAAAGAAGGCCAAAAAGTCAAAATATAGCATGTTGAAAAATTGAACAAAAATCGCATAGTATAGTATGGCAAAAATCTCAAATTTTGACCCGCCTCAAAAATGGCTGAAAACCACTTATTATAGGTCATAGGGACGCGCAATAGCATAGCATGTTGAAAAAAGATCCAAAAGAAGGCCAAAAAGTCAAAATATAGCATGTTGAAAAAATTGAGCAAAAATCGCATAGTATAGTATGGCAAAAATCTCAAATTTTGACCCGTCTCAAAAATGGCTGAAAACCGCTTATTATAGTTCATAGAAATGTGCAATAGCATAGCATGTTGAAAAAAGATCCAAAAGAAGGCCAAAAAGTCAAAATATAGCATGTTGAAAAAATTGAGCAAAAATCACATAGTATAGTATGGCAAAAAATTCAAATTTTGACCCATCTCAAAAATGTCTGAAAACCGCTTATTATAGTTCATAGAGACGCGCAATAGCATAGCATGTTGAAAAAAGATCCAAAAGAAGGCCAAAAAGTCAAAATATAGCATGTTGAAAAATTGAGCAAAAATCGCATAGTATAGTATGGCAAAAATCTCAAATTTTGACCCATCTCAAAAATGGCTGAAAACCGCTTATTATAGTTCATAGAGACGCGCAATAGCATAGCATGTTGAAAAAAGATCCAAAAGAAGACCAAAAAGTCAAAATATAGCATGTTGAAAAAATGACCGAACATCGCATAGTATAGTATGGCAAAAATCTCAAATTTTGACCCATCTCAAAAATGGCTGAAAACCGCTTATTATAGTTCAAAAAGACGCGCAATAGCATAGCATGTTGAAAAAAGATCCAAAAGAAGGCCAAAAAGTCAAAATATAGCATGTTGAAAAATTGAGCAAAAATCGCATAGTATAGTATGGCAAAAATCTCAAATTTTGACCCGTCTCAAAAATGGCTGAAAACCGCTTATTATAGTTCATAGAAATGTGCAATAGCATAGCATGTTGAAAAAAGATCCAAAAGAAGGCCAAAAAGTCAAAATATAGCATGTTGAAAAAATTGAGCAAAAATCGCATAGTATAGTATGGCAAAAATCTCAAATTTTGACCTGTCTCAAAAATGGCTGAAAACTGCTTATTATAGTTCATAAAGGCGTGCAATAGCATAGCATGTTGAAAAAAGATCCAAAAGAAGGCCAAAAAGTCAAAATATAGCATGTTGAAAAATTGAGCAAAAATCGCATAGTATAGTATGGCAAAAAATTCAAATTTTGACCCGTCTCAAAAATGGCTGAAAACCGCTTATTATAGTACAAAAAGACGCAATAGCATAGCATGTTGAAAAAGATCCAAAAGAAGGCCAAAAAGTCAAAATATAGCATGTTGAAAAATTGATCAAAAATCGCATAGTATGACAAAAATCTCAAACTTTGACCCGTCTCAAAAATGGCTGAAAACCGCTTATTATAGTTCAAAAAGACACGCAATAGCATAGCATGCTGATAAAACATCCAAAAGAAGGCCAAAAAGTGAAAGTACAGCATGTTGAAAAATTTAGAAAAAATCGCATAGTATAGTATGGCAAAAATCTAAAATTTTGACCCGTCTCAAAAATGGCTGAAAACCACTTACTATAGGTCATAGGGACGCGCAATAGCATAGCATGTTGAAAAAAGATCCAAAGGAAGGCCAAAAAGTCAAAATATAGCATGTTGAAAAAATTGAGCAAAAATCGCATAGTATAGTATGGCAAAAATCTCAAACTTTGACCCGTCTCAAAAATGGCTGAAAACTGCTTATTATAGTTCATAGGGACGCGCAATAGCATAGCATGTTGAAAAAAGATCCAAAAGAAGGCCAAAAAGTCAAAATATAGCATGTTGAAAAATTGAGCAAAAATCGCATAGTATAGTATGGCAAAAATCTCAAATTTTGACCCGTCTCAAAAATGGCTGAAAACCGCTTATTATAGTTCATAGAAATGTGCAATAGCATAGCATGTTGAAAAAAGATCCAAAAGAAGGCCAAAAAGTCAAAATATAGCATGTTGAAAAAATTGAGCAAAAATCACATAGTATAGTATGGCAAAAAATTCAAATTTTGACCCATCTCAAAAATGTCTGAAAACCGCTTATCATAGTTCATAGAGACGCGCAATAGCATAGCATGTTGAAAAAAGATCCAAAAGAAGGCCAAAAAGTCAAAATATAGCATGTTGAAAAATTGAGCAAAAATCGCATAGTATAGTATGGCAAAAAATTCAAATTTTGACCCATCTCAAAAATGTCTGAAAACCGCTTATTATAGTTCATAGAGACGCGCAATAGCATAGCATGTTGAAAAAAGATCCAAAAGAAGACCAAAAAGTCAAAATATAGCATGTTGAAAAATTGAGCAAAAATCGCATAGTATAGTATGGCAAAAATCTCAAATTTTGACCCATCTCAAAAATGGCTGAAAACCGCTTATTATAGTTCAAAAAGACGCGCAATAGCATAGCATGTTGAAAAAAGATCCAAAAGAAGGCCAAAAAGTCAAAATATAGCATGTTGAAAAATTGAACAAAAATCGCATAGTATAGTATGGCAAAAATCTCAAATTTTGACCCGCCTCAAAAATGGCTGAAAACCACTTATTATAGTTCATAGGGACGCGCAATAGCATAGCATGTTGAAAAAAGATCCAAAAGAAGGCCAAAAAGTCAAAATATAGCATGTTGAAAAAATTGAGCAAAAATCGCATAGTATAGTATGGCAAAAATCTCAAATTTTGACCCGTCTCAAAAATGGCTGAAAACCGCTTATTATAGTTCATAGAAATGTGCAATAGCATAGCATGTTGAAAAAAGATCCAAAAGAAGGCCAAAAAGTCAAAATATAGCATGTTGAAAAAATTGAGCAAAAATCACATAGTATAGTATGGCAAAAAATTCAAATTTTGACCCATCTCAAAAATGTCTGAAAACCGCTTATTATAGTTCATAGAGACGCGCAATAGCATAGCATGTTGAAAAAAGATCCAAAAGAAGGCCAAAAAGTCAAAATATAGCATGTTGAAAAATTGAGCAAAAATCGCATAGTATAGTATGGCAAAAAATTCAAATTTTGACCCATCTCAAAAATGGCTGAAAACCGCTTATTATAGTTCATAGAGGCGCGCAATAGCATAGCATGTTGAAAAAAGATCCAAAAGAAGACCAAAAAGTCAAAATATAGCATGTTGAAAAATTGAGCAAAAATCGCATAGTATAGTATGGCAAAAATCTCAAATTTTGACCTGTCTCAAAAATGGCTGAAAACTGCTTATTATAGTTCATAAAGGCGTGCAATAGCATAGCATGTTGAAAAAAGATCCAAAAGAAGGCCAAAAAGTCAAAAAATAGCATGTTGAAAAATTGAGCAAAAATCGCATAGTATAGTATGGCAAAAAATTCAAATTTTGACCCGTCTCAAAAATGGCTGAAAACCGCTTATTATAGTTCAAAAAGACGCGCAATAGCATAGCATGTTGAAAAAAGATCCAAAAGAAGGCCAAAAAGTCAAAATATAGCATGTTGAAAAATTGATCAAAAATCGCATAGTATGGCAAAAATCTCAAACTTTGACCCGTCTCAAAAATGGCTGAAAACCGCTTATTATAGTTCAAAAAGACACGCAATAGCATAGCATGCTGATAAAACATCCAAAAGAAGGCCAAAAAGTGAAAGTACAGCATGTTGAAAAATTTAGAAAAAATCGCATAGTATAGTATGGCAAAAATCTAAAATTTTGACCCGTCTCAAAAATGGCTGAAAACCGCTTACTATAGGTCATAGGGACGCGCAATAGCATAGCATGTTGAAAAAAGATCCAAAAGAAGGCCAAAAAGTGAAAATATAGCATGTTGAAAAATTTAACAAAAATCGCATAGTATAGTATGGCAAAAATCTCAAATTTTGACCCGTCTCAAAAATGGCTGAAAACCGCTTATTATAGTTCAAAAAGACGCGCAATAGCATAGCATGTTGAAAAAAGATCCAAAAGAAGGCCAAAAAGTCAAAATATAGCATGTTGAAAAATTTAACAAAAATCGCATAGTATAGTATGGCAAAAATCTCAAATTTTGACCCGTCTCAAAAATGGCCCAAAACTGCTTATTATAGTTCATAGAGACGCGCAATAGCATAGCATGTTGAAAAAAGATCCAAAAGAAGGCCAAAAAGTCAAAATATAGCATGTTGAAAAAATTGAGCAAAAATCGCATAGTATAGTATGGCAAAAATCTCAAATTTTGACCCGTCTCAAAAATGGCTGAAAACCGCTTATTATAGTTCAAAAAGACGCGCAATAGCATAGCATGTTAAAAAAACGTCCAAAAGAAAGCCAAAAAGTCAATATATAGCGTGTTGAAAAATTGAGCAAAAATCGCATAGTATATTATGGCAAAAATCTCAAATTTTGACCCGTCTCAAAAATGGCCTAAAACTGCTTATTATGTTCATAGAGACGCGCAATAGCATAGCATGTTGAAAAAACATCCAAAAGAAAGCCACAAAGTCAAAACATAGCGTGTTGAAAAATTGAGCAAAAATCGCATAGTATAGTATGGCAAAAATCTCAAATTTTGACCCGTCTCAAAAATGGCCCAAAACCGCTTATTATAGTTCATGGAGACGCGCAATAGCATAGCATGTTGAAAAAATGTCCAAACGAAGGCCAAAAAGTCAAAATATAGCGTGTTGAAAAATTGATCAAAAAACGCATAGTATAGTGTGTCAAAAATCTCAAATTTTGACCCGTCTCAAAAATGGCTGAAAACCGCTTATTATAGTTCATAGAGACGTGCAATAGCATAGCATGTTGAAAAAAGGTCTGAAAAAAGGCCCAAAAGTGAAAATATAGCATGTTGAAAAAATGACCAGTCAGGATGCTTTCTATTGCTCCTCTGTACAAGTTAACCAGGATCTTGCTCTGGAATTTAGCCATTCTAAGTTCCCTAAGTAGAGCCTTTTCTTTGCTTTTTTAACCTGGTTGGTAATGTGTGAATACCAAGATAGGTTCTCAGTGACCGTAATTTCAAGGAACCTATAACTCTTCACCTGCCCCAATTTGGCTCCTGATGAAGACAGGGGTGTCTTTGCCGCCCTCTTTCTAAAATCAATAATAAGCTACTTGGTTTTGCTGACGTTGAGCAGGAAGTTGTTCTCCGTGCACCACTTTGCAAGACTGTTGATTTTCTCTCAGTATGAACTCTCAACGTTGCTTGTAATACAGCCGATAATGGTGTTGTCGTCCACATTCTTCAGTTCAGAGATTTCCTGATGTCTGGGAGTACAGTGTGAACAGGAGGGTCTGAGCACACAGCCCTAGGGGGCTCTGGTGTTGAGCGCTAATGTAGAGAAGGCGTGACTGCCAATCTGAACTCTCTGGGGTCTGCAAGTCCAGTATCCAGTTGCAGAGTGTTGTACTGAGGCCCAGAGTGTTAAGTTTTTCACTCAGCTTCCTGGGAGAGACTGTGTTGAATGCTGGACTGAAGTCAACATCAGCATCCTAATGTAACTGTTTTTATTCTCCAGGTGCGTAAAGACTGAGTGGAGAGCAGTAGATATGGCATCCTCTGTGGATCTGTTGTTCTGAAAGCCTACTGGTGAGGATCCAGGCTGGTAGGGATGTTGTCTTTGATGTGCTGGAGAACCAGTTTCTTGAAGCACTTCGTTAGGATGAGGGTAAGAGCCACAGAGACACAGCAGACTCTTTCAGTACAGAAACATTGATGGCTGTCTTGAGGCAGGAGGGTCTCTTGTGAGAGTGAGATGTTAAAAATGCCAGTTATAACATTAACAAGCTGATCAGAACACGTTTTTTCGTAAACGTCCTGGAATGTTGTCAGGGACGGCGGACTTGCTTGTATTTACTTTCAGCAGTTTTTCAACATCAGCTGTGGTCGCTAAGAGTGGCCGGTCCTCTGGCGGCAGAGTACACTTCGTAGCTGAGTGTTAATTGAGGAGGTCAAAGCGAGTGTAAAATGTGTTCAGCTCGTCCGACAGCGTGGTCTCACATATGATGGGGGAGCACCTGCTTTTGTAGCCTGTGACATTTTGAATCGCCTGACACAAATCTTTAATGCTGTTATTGTTGAAGCCTCTCTCCAGTCTCTGCTGATGTCTCCTCTTAGCCTCCTTGATGCCAGCTCTAAGTCGTGCTCGGGTAATGACGTATGCCTCTTTGTCACCTGACTGAAACAGCTTTTTCTGTTTTCTAGTTGGGGAATGACATAGCTGTCTTTGTGATCACCAAGTCATCAACACATTTGCTGATATATGATGTCACAGAAGATGCATATTCTTCAAGACTGATCTTGTTATCTTGAGTTGCAGCGTTTTTAAACATTTGCCAATCTGTGCGCTCAAAACAGTCCTGTAGAGCTGCTGTGGTTTTATCTTTCCTCACTTTAACAGTTAAGTACACCGGAGTACAGAGCAGTACACCTTTTGATGAGTGAATTGAATTTTATCTGTTAAAACAATGGATTACTTCTTTAAACTGTGCACTAAACTATATTTGTCCATGAGTTACTGCAACTTTTTGTGGGCCAATTATCAAAAGAAAAACATAATTGTTTAATTTCTGTTATGTTTATTCAGCTAATGCAAGTTTTTACAGTATTATGTACGGAAAAATGATCATTCCATTGCTGTCACAACTCAGAGGGAATTGAGTAAAATTAAATCAAATGCTAAAATGTACATCAATTACTCAATGCATCTTGTTAAAAATAATACACTTAATACGATGTTATAAAAAAATAAAAGCACTTGACAACCCTGTAAACGCAACACACCTTCTCTTTTCAGCCATAGCTTTCTTTTTTTTCTTTTTAAAACAGCCAAGATTATTTTGGTAGATGACACTTTAACAATCAGAAAAGGGCACCACCTTTCCTCTCACTTCACAGCTGGCAGAAACTGAAAGTATGACATTCCCTCAACTTTAGCTGCAATCGAATGCAAACAACTCGTATCAAGTCTGTCTCACCTAAAATAAATATCAGGCTGTCTGTGTCATTTGCATCACACAACCACACACACACACACATACACACACACACACACACACACCTACATACAGACACATACACACACACACACACACACACACACACACACACACACACACACACACACACACACACACACACACACACAACCACACAAACACACACAAACACACACACACAGTAAAATAAATAAAGAGCCAAATTCAGATGTATGTCATGGTCATGTCCATATAACTGGTTCAAGCTGGCGCACTCTGTCTGCAGTTCATCGTCTGAGTCTAGACCTGTGCAGCTCTGTGTCATGCTACAGTGCTTCAATCGCTCCAGCTGTCAGAGGACTCTCAGTGCAGTCTTTATGTGAGTATTTTGTTGTTTAGCATCCTCCCTCTGTGTGTGTGTGTGTGTGTGTGTGTATGCGTGTGTGAGTGAGTGAGACATGGCAACCTCACAGCGATGATGGGCAGTCAGCTGCTGCTTAAACCGGACTCTCCTCGATCCTCTCTCCGTCCTTTCTCCTTTGTGAAAGAATAAAAGGAGGCAACTGTTAGTGAGGAAAATGTTATAAAGACTTGTACAAAGAGACATTGATCACTTGACACTATGCAGTACCTGCTGGATGTGTGTGTCCGGTCTAGCTGTAGCACAGATTTCACAGCCTGGACGGGACGGCTTGTTGATGAAAGTGCATGAGGGACAAGCCCACTCTGTCTGCTGAGAGGAAGTGAGATGAAACAGATTTAAGAGGGAATAATTTGGCAAATGATCCATCTTATTGCTGAAGGTGCTACTCAAGAAATTATTATGGGTACAACTTCCAGTAAGGTAGCGGTAATAGCTGTAAGACTGTTAATTGCAAGACTGTCCATGGTTAGTCCCAGTGACTAATCTTGGTGGCTAATCGCTAATGGTGGCAGTTTTCTTTTTTGCCTACAATTTAGCAAGCCCTGCTTTGTTTTGTAACAGGTATTTATTTGACTTTAAATGAGCATTTTCTAAAATGTCCTTGCATAGCTTTGGTACCTGATGCACTGTCTTTATCTGTAACATTACTAACAACCAGACTAAGCTAAATTTGTGGCTCAACAACAGTGTGTTGAAAATGCAACCACAACAAAAAGGAATTGTTCCTGTAACCAACGGTGCAGTTTCCATTGCCTGCACACAGAGAGGAAAAGATTGCTATCTGTCCCATAAATAACACGAGATCATCCCATACTGAAATGAGCTGTCCCTTACTGAATTGTTAGAGGACATGATTTGTCCTGTATTATCATGCACAGAGCACAGTTGGAAAACACTGGTTCTGGTTCAGCGCTAGAGGTTGTGCCTGTAATTCAAGCAAGGTATCATGTGGTGTAGAACAGTGGCTCCTAGCTGGTCCAGCCAGGTGGATACTATTTTTAACATTTACCCAAAGTCAGTCTGGCTCATAGATGCATACAGTATCTTCATCTATGTCTATATCTATATCTATCTACCTTTATTTGGTTCAGGGTACCATAAAAATGCACACAGATATAAAAAAAATACAACAACATGATTTTTGTCAAAATATGTAGGTAGGTTTTGTGTAATTTCCACAAAAATCACATTATTATATATATTTACTCCTGTTGTCTCTACTGCTTCAACAAAATATACTACTGACATACCTGTGTTTTACTGGCTTTGTTGGGATGATCATTCAGCTGCAGGTTCTTAATGTCGAGGACATCTTTGATTTCACCTGGTCTATCAACTCCACCTGTGCCTCCTGACAAAAACAATCATACAATATATTTACAGAACTGAACTTTCTGTAGTTTGCACATATGACAATAAGTCCATCCATCCATTTTCTAACGCTTATCCAGGGTCGGGTCGTGGGGGCAGCAGCCTAAGCAGGGAAGCCCAGACTTCCCTCTCCCCGGCCAATTCGTCCAGCTCTTCCCGCGGGATCCCAAAGCGTTCCCAGGCCAGCTGGGAGACATAGTCTCTCCAGCGTATCCTGGGTCTTCCCTGGGGCCTCCTACTGGTGGGACGTGCCCTCAACACCTCACCAGGGAGGAGTCTGGGAAGCATCCTAATTAGATGCCAGAGCCACCTCATCTGGCTCTTCTCAGCATGGAGGAGCAGCGACTCTACTCCGAGCTCCTCCTGGATGACCGAGCTTCTCACCCATCTCTAAGGGAGAGCCCAGCCACCCTATGGAGGAAGCTCATTTCGGCTTGTACCCACGATCTTGTTCTTTCGGTCACTACCCAAAGCTTGTGAACATAGGTGAGGGTAGGAACGAAGATCGACCGGTAAATCGAGAGCTTTGCCGTTCGGTTCCGCTCCCTCTTCACCACGACAGATCAGTGCAGAGTCTGCATTACTGCAGACGTTGCACTGATCCGCCTGTCGATTTCCCGCTCCATCCTTCCCTCACTCATGGACAAGACCCCAAGGCACTTAAACTCCTCCACTTGGGACAGGATCTCTTCCCCGATCTGGAGAGGGCACTCCACCCTTTTTCGGCTAAGAACCATGGCCTCAGATTTGGAGGTGCTGATTCTCACCTCCGCCGCTTCACACTTGGCTGCGAACCGATCCAGTGAGAACTGAAGGTCACGGCCTGATGAAGCCAACAGGACCACATCATCTGCAAAAAGCAGCGACCCAATCCTGAGGTCACCAAACCGGACCCACTCAACGCCCTGGCTACGCCTAGAAATTCTGTCCATAAAAGTTATGAACAGAATTGGTGACAAAGGGCAGTCCAGGCTCACTGGAAACGAGTCTGACTTACTGCCGGCAATGCGGACCAAGCTCCGGCACCGGTTGTATAGGGAACGGACGGCCCGTATCAGGGGGTCTGATATACCATACTCCTGGAGAAGCCCCCCACAGGACTCCCCGAGGGACACGGTCGAATGCCTTCTCCAAGTCCACAAAGCACATGTGTACTGGTTGGACAAACTCCCATGCACCCTCAAGGATCCTGCCAAGGGTCCAAAGCTGGTCCACAGTTCCATGACCAGGACAAAACCGCGCTCCTCCTGGATCCAAGGTTGACTATCCTGCAGACCCTCCTCTCAAGTACCCCTGAATAGACCTTACCAGGGAGGCTGAGTTGTGTGATCCCCCTATAGTTAGAACACACCCTCCGGTCCCCCTTCTTAAAAAGAGGGACCACCACCCCGGTCTGCCAGTACAGAGGCACTGCCCCTGATGTCCACGCAATGCTGCAGAGTCGTGTCAACCATGACAGCCCCACAACATCCAGGGCCTTAAGGAACTCTGGGCGGATCTCATCCACCCCTGGGGCCCTGCCATCAATGGGTTCGGGTGTTGCCGCCACGACAGGCCAGGTCTGACCGGAGTCCTCCCCCACCATCGGAGCCAACTCATCACCAGGTGGTGATCGGTTGACAGCTCCGCCCCTCTCTTCAGTTTCCAAGACATGCGGCACAACTACAAAGTCAATCACTGAACTGCGGCCAAAACACCACTGATCACACCACTCCAGGTCTCACTGTTGCCACGAATGTGAGTGTTGCAGTCCCCCAGCAGTTTGGACCATAGGCACAAACAAGATATACACCGAGCCGGGGGGCAATAAGTATTGCCACCCCTGCCTGGCAACTCTCACCAGTGGCAACTCCAGAGTGGAAGAGAGTCCAACCCCTCTTTCGAAGACTGGTCTGGAGCCCATACTAAGTGTCGAGGTGAGGCTGACTATATCTAGTCGGAACTTCTCAACCTCAGCTCCGGCTCCTTCCCCACCAGAGAGATGACATTCCACGTCCCTAGATCGGACCGCCAAGGTCCCTGCCTTCGGCTGCCGCCCAACTCACATCGCATCAGACCCCTTTTGGCCCCTCCTATGGGTGGGGAGCCCATGGGAAGGAGGTCCCACGTTGCCACGGGGGGGGGGGGGTGACCCGCGTCCGTTTATCTCTTTCATCATTTCATCAGAAGAGATCTGGTGAGCTACGCTTTGTGTGTTCCCTCCCCTAGGACCTGTTTGCCATGGGTGACCCTACCAGGAGCATAAAGCCCTCGAGAACTGAGCTCCTAGGATCATTGGGACACGCAAACCTCTCCATCACAATAAGGTGGTAGCTCAGGGAGGGGTACCACATAAGTCTTTCGATAAGTCACCTGAACAGTGACATTTTTTTTCGGCATTGTGAGCACCAAAGGCCGAAAGCCATCTTCTTTCATTACATTTGAGAGAAGGCAGACATTTCTATGGCCGATATCTCCAACATGCGGCAACTCACATCAAAACAATCTAGATTGATAAACAGCACTACAGGTAAGAGGAAAAATAAGTAAAAATTTGTGACTTTGGGGTGAACTGTCGCTTTAGCTCAATTTCTAGAGGCTGTTTATGGTTGTTTTTACTAACAGTGAGGAGGTTTTTAGTGTTTATTGTTGCATTTATTTTTACATTTAGTGTCTGCGATCACAGAGAAACACTTTCATTCAGCTTGGCATGTAAGTGTATAGCAAAATGACTATACAGCTGAATTGAACTGAACTAAATAGAGCTGAGAAGCAACACTTAAACCTTATAAGAATGAGAAACATTTCACTACTGTCATACTTCCTGCTTGAACTATGACAGAAAATTTGCGTTTGTTGATCTCACCCTGGTTATTGTGGGGTAACCTCGAGGGCAGGGTGCTGTAACCCCTCCAGTCTTGGGAGGTGGGGCCGTTGCCCAGTGGGAGAGGTGGTGCAAGGAGTGCGCTCTCCAGGTCCTGCTGGAACAGCTGGCGGGTGATGCGGGCTTGTCGGGCAGAGATCAGGTAGAGGTACGCCGTATCACCGTCTTTCTGCACCCCGTAGGAGGCCAGCGACCTTGGCTCTGTGCACAAGCACTGACCAATCACCCAGCGCTGCACACGAGGATGGAAACCGTACTCAAGAAACACCTGAAGAGCCGTGGGAGTTAGTGAATGAAAACCTTCTAAAGCTATTAAATCATTAGTTAGTGACAATTTTCTAACCTGTTGCTTGAGTGCAGCCACAGTCATGTAAGGAAAGACTTTCACTGTGACACAACAGGATGATGAAACGTCCTCCACTACCACAGATAAACTGCAACACAGATATTCGGCACTGTAAGCTGCAAAAACACACAACCTGGAAGCGATAAATCTTCAGCTCAACACTTTGCATTTCTCACCCGATCTCTCCCTCTGCGTAGTTCTTTTCAGACAGCTGAATCGTCAGCACTGCTTTTTGCCGAGCCAGAGCGGACGCGTGCTGTGAAGCGGCTTGAGTGTCGCCTGCTTCAATCGCCCTGGCGAGTTCCAAGCATAGCTCTTCTGCAAAGCAAAAAAAAAAAAGCCATCAAAAGTGACATTTTTAGAGCATGTTCTGAGCAGAGAAATAAAATCACGAGACGGTAAACACAGATACCCACCGGTGAGTGGCAGTGACGCTGAGCTCCACTGCTCCATGGCTGCTGCTGTGTCGTTGTGTCTGCCGTCTGATTCACATGTGTTAATATTTGCAACTGTCAGACGAGAAACAAGACACGTTGTTACAATAGTGCTTAACACAAGCTTAGTGAGCAAGCACTTACATCAACTGATAACAGTACTTATTTTAAATACTATACTTGGCTGATAAAGACCAAACATAAATTATTATTATTATATATTATTATTATTACCTTTTGAAACCAGAGTAAATAGATTTTTTTTTCAAAAACATGGGGGAAAAAAGGCAATGGGACACTTAAGGAGAAATGACACAAAAAATAGCAAAAATAAAATTGAAAAAAGTACAAGAAAATTACCTGAAAATCAAAAACAAAAAACAATGAAAAGAGTTAAATAATAACAACAACTATACAAGAAAATGACCTGAAAAAGTACTTCAAAATAATAATAATTATGTAAAATAACTTTAAATACAAATTTCCTGCAATTTGCCAATCTTGCAAAGTTTGTGGTTGTCTATTAAGTTGAAATACTTGTGAAGCCGTCAGAACAAAGCACAAAAAAGTGATATCAATCCAGGTTTCAAAGGGTTAGACAAATAATTCCTTAATATAGGCTTAAGTCCCTGTTCACAGTTGCAACTGGATCAACCTTGAGAGACTATTGACAAAACTGTGCCTGGCCAAATGAGACTTTACTTCCTTCTGTTAATTCTGGTTTGCTTTTCCTTCACCTCTTGGATTTGCCTTCATAGCTTATGCCTGCAAATCGACCTAAAGCACCCACAGTGCATTTCATTCAACCTTGAAAAATGGTCTTAACTGTGTTTCTATGGAGCCTAAAGAACTTATGGTGCATTGCATCTGGTGTCTTCATTTTATATCTGACAATTACAATCTGTCCATCCCACTTTTTTTTTCTTTTTTTTTTTTGCTCCCAGGCAAAGTTTTTTTAACTTTTCGCAAATTTCTTGATTTATCCCTTTTCACCTAGGGCCACAGATGGTATGCCCTGTCGCTTATATTTTTTTATTGTATTTTATAATATTTAGAAAGAGAACAACTCAACAAACAATTGGCTTAATAGTTTAAACATGTATCTATGTAGATAAAGGGAATAATTATGTTTTCCTTATTTTATGTGTCCTTATTTTAATTTTACAATGTCTGATGTGTAAATTGAACATAGAAAGAATGTACCTCTATGTGCCTCTCTGAGCGAGGACATCACTACAGTGGCCCACTCCTCGGCTTCGCGGTCGCAACGGAAGTTGAAGCGGATGCAGTCGTGGGGCGGTGCAGCGAGACGCATCTCATGGCAACGAGGGGATTTGACCTCGTACTGCACCGAGCGCAGGTCAAACTCTGCAATGAACTGAGGAGAAGAAACAAAAACAAGTAAATCTCATATGGCTAATAATAATAATACAGGGACAGTTTGAGAAAAAACAACAAAAACAACTAAATAATGTATACAAACATAAAAGACAGAAAAGTTGGATAAAAGTCAATTAGTCAAAAAATGTATTTGCCATTTGGCATTGTGCGACTAACAACTACCAAGTATTTTCATTATTGATTAATCCGAAATTTTCAAGTTTACTGTTTTGTCACAGTCCAAAATCAAAATTATATTCAACTTCCTGGCAAATCTTAACATTTGAAAAGCTGTAACTACTGATTGTTATTTTTAAAGCTAAAGCTATGAATCTGTTATCAAAAACTGTAGCTGCAGATTAGTTTCTGTTTACGATATAATCGATTAATTAACTCTTCATTTTAGCTTAACAACAATGAGGCAGCCTCTGGTATTTGCAAATGCACATTGCTGACATTTCTTAATTATTTATATCCACCATTAAATTTGTCATGAACATGGAAAAAAATAAAGTACAAAATGTGGGCTCAAACAGCAATATATTTTGTAAGAGTATTAGTATGAGAGAAAGGAAATAATCCCCTGAAATACTGTAGAAAGCAAATGAGATTATACATAATCTGCTCACTGTAGCATCATTAGGGCATTGAAATCTGTTGTGGGTAGACAAAAGCAGCAAAGAGGGATTTTCCACCTGCCAGAGAGTGTATTTATACTCTGATATGACTGTGTACGAACAGTCTGCCAGCTCAGTCAGACAACTAAAAGAAGCTGGGATCAAAGTAAAAGTATGCAAATCAAGAGGCAACTCAGTCGTCAGGGGGAAATCTGTCTGACTTGAGATTTCACCGAGATGAAAAGCCGAAACTGAGCCTGTCAGGTTTTTCAAGATAACAGTTCACAGTGAACTCCACAAAACAAAGGACATAAAGTTTGGATGAGCAGTGAGACCGGCAGAGTTCAAAGTAAGGTCAACTTCACATATGATCAAGCATGTGTATCTGCAGTTAAGGACTAATGTGTCCACTGACAGTAATCACCTCTGATACTGAAGGAGAGGAAGAACTTGACTTTGTATCAAATTGTGTCTCAGCAGTGGCACTGAGGTTACCTTAATGTAAGAGAAACTTAAGTTGGTAAATGGACTTCCATAACGCCTTTCTAGTCCTCTGACCCCAATACTGTCAAAATTACAGACGCTCTGGTTTCTATTGCACTGATACAGAGATGCTGTGTTCAACTGATACTGTAGTGCACAGCACGCACCACCAGCGGTCGGACTCTACTGGGGGAATGGGCAGCTGAGCTGATAAAGATAGCGAATGCAAGTGGTGGGGATAACGTTACAGGACCAGTGAAAAAGAAAAATGTGTCTGCACAAGTTTGGGAGTACTGGCACAAATAACTTGAGAGGACTGTACTTTTTGGGGGTTTTTTATATGTTGGCATGCAAAAAACATACAGTAGGTGTGTACTTATACTAACACCTCCCCCATTTTTTTCCCATACATAAACCTACCCACCCCAGCTTACTTTTATAACAACTACAAAAGCATTTTAAAAGTCACATGATTTTATTCTAAACGTCATCTCTGTTCAGTCTATTAATCCATCGCTGCAGTAATTCATAGCATAGGAGCAAGAAGGGCGTCTATCCCTATCTATTCATTTTTCTATGGGTCATAAGTTTTTCACCCAGAAAGACTTTTGTAAGAAGTCTCGTTGCATATAAGAAACACAGCATTATATTCTAGATAGGATCATACATTCCTCAGGGACCTCAATCACCAAAAGCTCAGCTTTTTGTTTTTGTCTATGGCAGAAACATTGTCATGTACCACACACCCCAGTAAAAAGTCACTAAGGTATGAAGGCAAGAAAAAAATAGATACCACAGAAGCCTAAACTAAGGGTACTTCGGCCTCTGCTGCTTCAGTTGACTCCTTTATTTATTATTTTTATTTATTTTATTTGTTTTTAAGATTTAGGGAGGTTAAGTGTCATTTAGTTCTGAGGCATCAAGCGTTGAAAACATCAATGGCAAACATCAGTCCTTTCCTTTTTCTTTTAAATGTGTGTGTCCCTTTGTAGGACACACACATTGTGTATTTGTGGCATAAGATGTGTGGATTGTCGCAGGCCACCATAAATAAATGAATGTGTGTGAAAGCCTGCATCACTACATCAAAATAAACTAAATAATCAGGTTGAAAGACTGAACTTTGTATAAAAAAAATAGTGGAAACTCTCTGAGGTTCATCTCGACCATTAAAGGTGCAAAGTGGTTTAATCCACCTCTGCACTGTAGGATTTGTCATACAATGCAGCTAAACCTGAGAGTAACTGCTTATGGACTGCCAACCTACACTGCCCTGTCTTTCCCCAAGAAAGGGAAAAAGAAAAGAAAGCAAAGTGACTTTGTTACGAATACAAATTAAAATGAAAAGGTATGCTAGACACCGTATTTAGCCCCCTAAATGTAATGAGGAGCTGAAAAGTTATTACAAAACCTCCTATTGCGAGAGAGTTCCTAGGACCAAAATGTCCCTCTACTCAACACATGCTTTCATCATCAAGTATATAGTCTGAAGGGATGAGTAGAGACTTTGAATAAGATGAAGAGTGACAAGTGTAATATACGGTTATTAACAGCTTGTCATGCTACTTCTGCCAAAAATACTCAACAGAAATTTAAAAGCAGCATTTTTGTTTTTGCTCCCATTTTTCACAGCTTTAAATTAAAAGTCTAATACTTTTTTCATGAACGACTACTAAACAGGTGTGCCTTGTCACAATAAGTGCCTACTCTAAAATGTGCAGTTTTATCACACAACATGATGCCAAAGATGTTTTGAGGGAGCCTTTCATCTGCATGTTTGCTGCAGGAATGTCCACTGGGAATCTGCCTGTAAAATGAATGTAATTTCACAACTATAAATTGCCATTTCTAATAAGTTGGCAGTGCATCCAAACAGCCTCAGAACCACAACACCACAATTAACCACATGAGTTCAGGACATCCACATCAAGTGTCAAAACTGACGAATTTCTCAACACACCCTCAGAAACTGTCTCAGGGAAGCTCATCTGCATGCTCGTTGTCCTCACAAAGATTTTGAGCAGACAGCAGTTTGTTACTGTAACTGATTTGTGTGGTTGTGAGGCCAGTTCAATGCACAGCCAAATTCAGGGGAACAGCAATGTAGACCGCTCACAATAGAAAATAAACATGAACTTCATTGGCAATATGAACAAACTTTGGGACATCTGTAGCATTGTGTTGTGTGATCTAACTGCATGTTTTAGAGTGACCGCCTGTGTGACAGTGATGCTGTTTAATCAGCATCTTGATATGCCATACCTGTCTTGTGGAATGGATTATCTTAGAAAAAGGGTGGTCACTAACACAGATTTTAACAAATTGGAACTAAAATTTGAGAGAAATATATCTATTGGGCGCATGAAAAAAAAGTCTGAGAATAAAACCTGTGGAAAATGGGGGCAAAAACAAAAACAAGTGTAGCATTTTTATCTGGACTGATAACTGGTAGAAAATTCCCACCGGTCTTAACGTTAAAACCTGGAGAGTGAGTTTGCCACTGTGCATAGCTGAAGGGTTTCCCCTGATTATGTTTAATCTAATGAAACTGAGTGTGTAGTGGTTATGAAACAACTGAAAATGAAAGTGAAACTAAAAAAACATCTTAACTGCAGTATAGATAACTAAAACAAGTTCTCTATCATAGATACATATCATAGTAGATCATTAAAACACATGGGAGAAAGTCTTGGGCTGTTTGTCTTTACGTCTACATGCAGTCGGTGTTGTGATTTTATCCCAAAATATGAATGTGTGGAGCTGCAGTGCAGTGCTCCTTAAAATGGCGTGTACAGGCCTATACTGCTATAAAATATAAATGTGTTTCAGCAAGGTGGTTCATCACAAGCATATCTGAGCGGGTAACACACCCTCTGAGCACACAGGTGTATGCGTGAAATCTCACCACACTGCGGTTCCCGCTAGTGTCTCGCAGCGCCAGTCGGAACTCTCCGGCCCGGCTCGGGTCCATGCTGAGCTGCAGCCGCAGAGCCTCGCTGCCTGCTCCGGGGAGGCACAGAGGCCGGATCCCGGAATGACACACGGAAACCCGGACCGACATTAAAACAGTACTGCAGCAAGGCGTCAGCGCAGACCCGCCGCATGCAGCCTGTTGGGACGAGGCAGGGACCGGGGCTGGAGGAGCCCAGCCGCCCGAGCTGAGTGCCATGTCGCGGACAGTACAGGCGGAGTGAGGGAGTCTGGAGCCCCGCGGCAGGTGTTACTACTGCCCGCTGCTTCTGTCTGGTTTATAAGGTCCACCGGTATCTAATAAGAGCGCGTTTCTTCACGGGTAGGCTATGGTCGTCTCCCCGACCCGCAAATTCTTCCATTATCTACCCTACCCGAGCAGGAGCAGACACGGAGCGAAAGAAAAACAAAACAGGAAGTACACCGGTACGTCTTTTATTTATGTTCGTAGAGAAACTCGGCCGTAAAACATCCAGCACTACTCAAAGGGATATATAAGGCACACGTGGAGAAAAATATGAACAAAAAAGTTTATTTCTATTATATTTTAATGTATATTTTTAAAAGTAGAGCAACAGGAAAAAATGTTGTAGTTCAAAAAAGATTTCTAGATTTCTAAAACTAACAAATTAAAAATAATCTTCTGCAAATACCATGGCAACAACAATAATATTTAAAAGGTTATATTTGATTTATAGGTGCAGTAGGTCATTCTGTCAGGTACAAAAATCTATCAGAATGTACTACTTCCTGTATAAATGTTGTTAAATGTGGCGTAGGTCATTCTGTCAGGTGGATTAGGCCATTCTGTGGGGTACAAAAATCTATCTGATGCAAATTCAAAAAATGCACTGCAGGAATTGTATGATGCCATCAGCAGCAACCAGATGGAATCTTCATAGCATGTCAGATCCCCACCAGAGGAAGAAATATCCTGGACCACGTGTAAACAAATATTCCTGACAGCTACAAAGCCCTGAAAAACAGCAGCCACCCCAGCCACAGCCTGTTCACCCCGCTGCCATTTGCAAAAAGATACAAAAGTATCTGCTGCCGAACCACCAGAACCAGAACCGAACCAGCAGCTTCTTTCCCCAGGCTGTGAAACTCCTCAACTCCTCCTTTGACACCAAAAAGATGTAGGAGGATTTAGGATCAGCTTTTATTACATTTCTTGTTAAACCACGTTTAAGAAAAATGATAATAAATCTACCTTGTACCTTAAATGTGGCCTAGGTCATTATGTCAACTGCAAATATCCTTCAGACTAGACTGCTTCCTGTTTACATTTAGATAGTGTGGATGCTTTCAGCAGCCACACTATTGCTATCCAAATCTTTATTTTCTTTTTTTTTCAACCTTTTCAGTTAACATCAACTTCCTCCTTGTCATTCTTCCAGTTCTGCTGGTAACTCGTTTAGTTTAAAGCAGTTCAGCTTTCATTTTTTTTCCACTTTTTCAGATATTTCCGGCAATGTGTAATATATTTCACCATTTTCAGCCATGGTTTTGAATTCATTTCGGCTTTAAGCATCAACAAGCATGTTCCGCAGGAAATGCATTTTCTAGTTTATTTCTAGACTTTTTGCAAACACCTGTAAGCAAAGCATTTCAGTCATTAAGCTTATTGTCATGATGTCAGAAGTCTATGAGGACCTACTTATAGATTCAGCAGGTGTCACACACAGTCAGGACTAAAAGTTAATAAATAGCAAAAAAGAAAATATTCCCTCAGTTGGTGTTTTAGAAGTAGGTGATGGACTTACATTAAATATTAACATTTCAGGTTGTCCTAAACTGCAGTCTGTTAATAAGGCACTTATATCACCTATCTTCTACATGCACTGAACTTGCAGCAACAGACACAGTTCAGCTCAACATAGCGCTTGTCTTACAGAAGCGAACGTTATTTTAAGGAGATGTCTGCCCTGCAGGAAATCAGTCAAAATGTGAGGAGCATGAAGCAATTAGATTATAGCGCTCTGGCCAGACGAGCAAACCAGATCAAGGAACAGCTCAGACAGGTAAAGAGGAAAAAACTTATTGATATATTTGCAATGCGGATTCTAGACTCCGTTTTCAAACTTGTGTTTCTTTAAACTCACCACAGAAGGTGAAAAAGCCATACAAAGACGTGATAGATGTCTCCTGGGGGGACCCTCACAGGGCAGGTGTGAAGCCTCTGTCATTTGTCCGACAGGTAATCCGTGACCTTCAAAGACTACTCATCTTTATTAAAACCAAATGTGCATGTGAATGCGTCTTGTTTTGTCTAAAATCTTACTCAACTATATGTCTCCATATTTTGCAGGTTCTTGCAGCTTGTCTTTACCCTCAGGTTATGAGCAGCGACAAACTGCCAGTGGACGTCAAACAGAGAGCTCAGAGTCTGCTAAAGGAATGTGTTGGAGGAGGTGTAGGTAAGGCCAGACTGTGTATGGGCTGTTATTACAATTAACGAATCAGTTCTTTCAAATTACCCAATAATTTCTACTTTTCCTCTGACTTCTACTGGTACTTCACAAAGCAGGTAGTTTTGGTTATATTTGCTGCAGGTTTTGAGATTTGTCTTTTAGATATCTGCAACCAGTCCAAAAGAATAAAGGTGGACTGAATTCAATATTATGTGCTCAAAGCATAAATTAGACTAGTTTATTTTTTAAGTGTAATTTAATTTGTTTTGTGCACCACAAAATAAATTCCCTTCACATTCGTGCCAAACATTTGATTTTTTTTTAGTTTTTCAAATGTGGGAATGTGTTTCTTGTTTTAGACTGTTGGACAAAATAAGCTTTTTGAAGGGTTCACTTTTTGTTGTTAGCACTGGTTCACAACCTGGGGGCCCCGACCCCCACCAAGGGTCGCCAAAGCTTTACAGTGCGGCCTTCCTAATTTTAAGGGGTGCAAAAAAAACCCCTTTTTTTATATGGTAGGCCTATATTTCAGGATTTTATTTATTTTTGTGAAGAATTTGTTTTCTGCTAAACAGGCTCGTCCTACATCCAAAAAGTACACATTTAAAAACCAAAAAAAGGCCTCTTAAGTCTGTATGACTGTGAAAAACATAATTTAAGGACTGGCTCTAGCTCACCTGGTGGAATGTGTGCCCTGTTTGCTGAGTCCTTGCAGTGGCCTGGGTTTGATTTCAGTCGTGTCCCTTTGGTGTGTCGTCTCCCATCTCTCCGCTCCCTTTTCTGTCATTCTAGAGCTGTCCTATGATAAAGCAAAAAATCCCCACAAAATATTAAAAAACAAACATAATTTAAACCAACAACTGTATATAACGTACCTAAACATATCAAGAGAACTCCCCTCTGGTGCAATATACTGTTCTGCATTTTATATTGACCAATAGTTACAGCCACTAAGACATAAAAGAAAATTAGAGGGATTAAACTGTACATTACAATACCGAAGACTAGTGTGTATAAATGACTTGTGAAAGTATATGTGCAAAAAATTGCATTTTGCAACTCTGGCAGTAAGGTATGTAAAATTAGGGATGTTTAGATCGGATCAGAAGGACCCTTTTAATTGATTGGGATATTTCGAGCTCGTGCCGCGCCCGACCCTTTATTTATGTCATTTATGTCCACCATCACACAGGTGTTGTAATCAGAGAGCTACTCCAATGACAAAAAAAAGAAGTTTCATATTCCTGAAGCTGCTACATCACCTCAAGTGGAATAGAATTTTTTATTTTTTTATTTTTTATTTTTAGTGAACTAGTTTTACTCTAATGCTGTAACAAGTTAAATTGTGACCAATCATTTGTTGTGACTTGAAAATTTCAGCTTTAACTTTGAAGTGGAGTTGTGATTATAGTCAAGTCAAGTCAATTTTATTTATAAAGCCCATTTTCACAGTTTGCCTTAGAGGACTTTACACCAGACAACATCCCTCTGTCCTTAAATCAACTAAAGAAAAACTCCCCAAAAAGCTGCCATTCACCAAAGTTGAGAACTTATTTAAAACATGGAAAACATGGAGTGGGTGTGTGTGTGTTGAACTGTGGGCTTCAACTTGTCATTATGCTTCGCTCCGACAGTCACTCAGCGTCCCGGCTGCGGGGGGGTTGCCGGGGGACGGCCAGCAGAGACTACGCTATGTCGGTCCGCACCGGCTACAGGGGGCTTGCAAAATACCGCAGCTAGTGGGTTTTTCCACGGTGCGGAACCGCGCTTCCAGGTCGCTAAGCCTCTCTTCCAACGCAGCAAACAAACGACACTTAGTAGCATTAAGGAGGCAGATGAGTAACTAAACTCCTGACACAGAAGCAGGAGGGAGCAATCATTAAACTCCTGACACAGGAGCAGGAGGGAGCAATCATTAAACTCCTGACACAGGAGCAGGAGGGAGCAGCAGAGGAGGGAGAGCCATCGCTAACCACAGCTAAAGCTAAAGAAGCTAACGAGCTAGCAGTGAGTGAACGGCTATGTGATTAAACAGGAAACCCGCTGAGGGAAGAAGACATCAGTGAGTGCTTGAGTAAAACTTGAGTGAGTTTAAATCACAGGCAAATAATAAGCAGCCGGAGTAAGGAGCAAATCACAAGATTAGCTGGGAATCGTTCGCAGGAGCTGCACAGAGACGCTACCAGAAACACACAAGGGATCACCGGAAGTGACGAAACACGCTTACCGCAGTGCGTCAGTAGTACGTCAGCACGTCATGAGGTGTTGAACGCATGGGTGTATTATAGCGGCTGAATCAATACATCCATGGGCCCAATGACTCTATTCTGTACTTTTATTACAATGCTTAGACATTTGAGTTTGTTTACTGTTATTTTGTTGAAAAAACAAATGCTGCACTAAGTGGAATTGGGATAAGAGCCATATACATTTTTTTTAGTTTGTTTACTTTATTTTGTAAAAAAATGAAATAAAAATAAAAAAAACCTTTATGAACCGTTTGGATGCAGACTTGAAGTGTGCATTGTACAACTGTTTTATCCAGGTAAATACAAGTATCCGATCAGGACTTGGTATTGGCAGATACTTTATATCAAATGACTTGGATTGGGGGCGAAAATACTTGTCTGGGACATCCCTAAATAACACAGTGACACGGCACACTATGTAGGTAGATTTTTTTCTAAATGGTAATATTATTAGTCTGCTACAGTGTCATCTCAGCTTTCCCATGTTATTCTTTCAGGTTCTTATACTGCTACAGCAGGTATATCAGAAATAGTCCACAGAGTATCTGAATTCATCACAAGACGAGATGGAGGGGTTCCATGTCACCCTGACAACATTTACATCAGCCCCGGCTCACAGTGGGCACTCCAGGTAAAAATCACTATTGCTCCTATCATAGTATAATCTGTGTGTCTTTCTCCTGTAGATTTTCATTGGCATCTTTGAGTAAAACTTTTCCCGTATTAATCAGAACATTTTCAAGGTCTTGGTGAATGGTGAGGTGTCACCCAGAACAGGTGTGTTGATTCCAGTGCCATGCTACTCCACCACCTCTTTGTCCATAGTGGGGTTGGGAGCAGTCACTGTTCCCTACCACCTCATCGAGGAGCAGGGCTGGGAGCTGCAGGTGGAGGAGCTGCAGCGAGCACTGGAATCTGCAAAGGGTGTCTGCAACCCTGTGGCTCTGTATGTTGTCAACCCTGGAAATCCCACAGGTTGTAAAACCTCCCCAGATTTTTTTAAAGTATATTTTTGTGTCATAGAATATGTATCACAAGGTTGTTTTCATGCCTGTAGGTCTGGTTCAAAGCAGGAAATCAATGCAAGAGGTGATCCGGTTTGTTTCAGAGAAGAGACTCTTCCTTCTGGCTGATGAGGTTAATTTATTAAAGCATTATCATCTATTCAGAGAAATTCATTAATTTTAACTAATATATGTAAATAAATGCTTGGATTTTCTGTCTTTGCTCCTCCACAGGTCTATCAGGACTTTGTTTATGGGGAAGAGAGCAAGTTTGTCTCTTACAAGAAGGTTCTAGCTGAGATGGGTCCTCCTCTTTCAGACACAGTGGAGATGGCATCTTTTCACTCAGCGTCCAAAGGCTTCATGGGAGAGTGAGTCCTAATGAGTATTTAAGATTGTGCTGAGGGGTCCTAACAAAAGGTACAGAAATGCAACATAAAGGGACAGTTCACCTCCAAATCATTTTTTCCTCTTACCTGTAGTTCTGTTTAATCTGGATTATTTTGGTGTGATTTGCCATGTTGAAGGTAACGGACACACAGATGTCTGCCTTCTCTTGAATAAAATGGAACTAGACTACACTCGGCCTGTGTTCTCAAAAGCTAAAAAAAATGATAAACTGAAAAACTCAACAGCAAACATGACACAGTTACTCAAGATAATCCACAGAACTTGTTCTGAGCAGTTTCATGTAGGAACTATATTCTTTCTACCAAACTATACCTGCCAATTGCAGTGACACAAGGGTTCCCCACACATGCATTTATTTGTGGCAACATCTGCTGCCAGAAAGTTTTTTGGGGCGCTTGACCGTTCATTTGTATTGGAATATATATACCATTTGCTTATTTATAGCGCACTCGGAGCAGAGGCGGCGAATGTCAGACGCATTTACAGTGAAATTTAACGGTTCATTTCGCTGAGTCTAAAAGCTTGCTTTCACTACCAAACAGCTGCTCCTCTCATTCATCCATGTAGTGTCATCATCAACAGATCAGTTATCCACCCTGTCAATGACAAACAGCTGCATAGGAAAAAGGAGTCATGAAGAACTCTGTCTGAGCCGCATTCATGGACCCACAAAACCCTCCAAATTTAGAGAGAGGACATATGAGGTCTGTGGATTATCTTGAATAAACGGGTCATGATTTGATGATTGAAAATTGGTTACAGTATCATAAAGAGAAGGAAGCGTCTTAAGAGACAAGAAGTCCTAAAAGTGCTCCCAAAACTTAAATTTTAACATTCATTTCCATGAGATAGCGATAATGATAGCTTTTAATTGGGCTCTCTCTCTCTCCCACTAGGTGCGGTTTACGTTGTGGATATGTGGAGCTGGTAAATCTGGACCCTGCTGTTCTGAAATACATCTACAATTTGTTCTCGATAGACTCCTGTGCACCTGTGCTGGGTCAGTTTGCCCTGGATCTGATGATAAATCCTCCAAAACCAGGAGATCCCTCATACCCACTTTATAGTGAGGTCAGAACAGATGTGCACTTCAGATTACTATTTTGCAGGATGCTTCTCTTAGGCAATTTCAAAATGGCAGAACTCTAGGCCCAATTTTTATATATATATATATATAGCTGATGCCTTTAACTTCTGCAGGAGACACAGCACATCAGGACCACGCTGGCTCGTAATGTGAAAAGAGTCTTTGAGGTGGTTAACAGTCTGCCGGGTGTCTCCTGCCAGCCAGTGAAAGGAGGAGCATTCGCGTTCCCCAGACTGCAGCTTCCACCTAAAGCTATTCAGAAAGCAAAGGTTACAATATCTCACAGAACCAGAGCAATATCATTTTTTCATAAAAATGTCACATCTAGTGATATCATTTATGCCTGGCTTTATTTTTGCTTATTTCAGGAAATGGAAATGCTACCAGACCTGTTCTACAGTTTGAAACTACTGGAGGAGGCCGGTGTGTTAGTCAGTCCTGGCTGTGAGTACGGACAAAAGGAGGGCACACACCACATCAGGTAAAATACATCATATAAACTGTAGTTTGCAACCTTTTCCTTTCACAAACCCCTTTTCTGTCATTCACTGAACTTACCAGCCCAGACTAAGCAACATATTTTATGGATATCTTGTATTATATTCCAAGCATAATAGCCGTATACAAGTGATAAACAACTGACAACAGTTAAATAACTGATAAACTGTACAATTAGCCAAAATTGTGATCTCAGGCACCGCAGGACGTTTTTGTAAAACAAGCAATTTTGGTTGAATTTCGGGCAGATTTTTGTGGTAACTTTTAATATTGTAGTGTACATTATGTGTTTATTTTTGATTTTTTACAATAATGCATATGTAAGAGTCCTCTTTGAGACAAATTCAGTGTTTTGATCTAACAGATTCTTGGCAATTGTTTTATTAGCTTTTTGGTTGTTTTAACCGCATACGTTTCTATTTCTTCATGGTGCCCTTATTCTGTGAGATAACTTTCAAGGTTTTATCTTGAATAACAATCTTAATATATAATAACAATTTAAATTTAGTTTTCATATCCTAAGCCTATTGAGTTTTCCATTTTTTCAAAAGGGTACGTATTATAAAAACTGATTTCCTTATCCATTTTCATTAAAAAGCAGGTATAGCGGCAAAATAAATTCTGTGCAAATATCAAAAGGTTAAATCTGCAGAGAAATGCGTAATTGAAATACAGAAACCGTATTCAGGAATCATGCATTTAAATGAGCAGTCAGGACACGTTGTGATGTCACAAGTACACTATATAAAAGCTAAAAAAGTGCTCCCACCGTGCAGCTAGAGTAAATTCCCTGATAGAATGATGGTGCAACGACACTAAGGGCAAAGATGTCCAAAAACACTAACCAATACAAGCAGACTGGGTTTTTTTGGGAGGGGGTCTTAAAGAGACAGGTGCTAACAAAGAGCATTTTAGACAGAGGGTGAATACAGGTAAATTCAAGTAGACAGTGTAAGATAATGCATTTTTCTTTAACCTTACAGCATTTAATTATGCTGTCATAGAGACCCAAAATCAAGTATAAACCTGCAATGAACATAAGGGACATCTCAAACAAGAAGGCCTCACAACCCCCCTATGCAGCTTTGGTGACCCCTAGTGGAGGTTGTGACCCCCTGGTTTGGAACCAGTGGTATAACAAAGCATTGTTATTCAGATCATAGGTTTTACTGTGGATATTTTAGTAAAAAAAGACATGGTTTAAGAAGATTTAAGTTGAAAATTTCACCTTTAACCTAACTTTATTTCTGCAGATTTTGCATCACAACCCCTGAGGACACTATGGAAGAATTACTGAGGCGCCTGACCGACTTTCACACACAGTTTATGAAGGACTTCTCTTAAACCAAAGGGGGGGGGGGTTCACTTTTGTCGATCTGCAGTTCAATAATTCATTCCAATCATAAAAAGGTTCCAATGATTTTCCTCACGTTGGCATGTGAATTTTTATTGCAATACATTTGACATTTATTGCATGCGGGCTGTTTTAATGGCCTTACGCCAATGATTCTCTTCTAAGTAAAATTCAACTTCTGCTTTTGTGGAAGCAAATAACCATAAATAATAAACCGTGGTCCAAAATCCAAACGGATGGAATTCCTCACATATAGCAGTTCATCATTTACCTCAACATAACAGAAGCAGACTGCAGTCCACTGTTGATTTCTGCTCTTCAAGAGTCCTGTTTAGTTCAGCACATTAAAGTGATAGTTTCGGGATTTTTGAAGTGGGGATGTATGAGATATTTATGCATAGTATACAGTTGCTGGTGGCTGCGCATTGCAAAAACAGACAGGGCATGCATCAACCCTTTACCATTGTGTATAAAAGGGTTGATATAAAAATGTGTTTTGGCCACTTTAAATGTCTACCTAAAATATACAGTATCAGTATAAGTAGACGCTGTATTGAGATTCTTTTCAACATGAAGTTTTGTTTAAGTCGAATCACATAACAGCTGCAAATAGCACTTTCTGACCAAAACACATGACCTGCGGCAGATGAGAAATGTAGTGCCCAAGGAAAAGGCTGTGTGACAGCGAGGTAAAGCGGTGAAAATACTTTAAATATAGCATCCAGTTAGACTGTTATTGTTTTTTTGAAAGGCCTTTTTTTTTTAAAGTGGCTAAAATATGTTTTGATATTAACCCCTGTGGCATGCACACCATGTCTGTTTCTGCAAACCAGGAGTGCATCAACTACCAGCTACTGACTGTAATACACTGACTATACATAAGCATCTCATACAGCTCCAGTTAAAAAATCCCCAACTATCACTTCAAGCACCGAAAACATCAACATACAAATGAGATACCATCATCCTCTTTGGTTCCTCTGTACCAGCCAGCAGATCCAACACACACGTAGAAAGTGCTTAATGTCATTAATCCACCTCACTGTCACTGTCGTGGCTCTGGGCCAAAGGGTTTGGGTCTGTATTATTGAGCAGCTCTACCAGTAAGGAGATGAGCTTCCCATCTTGATAGGAGCTGGTGACTGCTCTGTCAGGATTGCTGAGGTTGCGGTGGAGCATGGTCTGAATGGAAGTGCGAAGCTCCCACAGCAGCTCCCAGGTGTTCTGTGACAACTCACAGCGCACCAGAGAGCGTCCAGGAAATGATACTTCCACTCGATCTCCAATCACTGGGAGAGATGACAGAGCGTTATTACTGAAGGGAGGATTTACCACAAATCTAGTAATCTAAGAGGGTGATAAAATTTAAGTTACATATTTTTTATTGCACAGTCCTGAAATAAATAGATAAATGATGATGACGGCAGCGATGGTGCGAGGGTGTGTTAGTGCCCGTGGCATCATGGGTAACTTGCACATCTCTGAAGGCACCATGAAGACTGAAAGGTACATACAGGTTTTGGAGCAACATGTGCTGCCATCCATTTAAGTCCCCATGAAATGAAAAATACATTTTCCCAGTTTTAATCCCAAGTCAACTGATCACTTATTTCTTGTTATATGCCAAAAATATGAAAAAGAAACTCGGTATCAAGAGTTGTTCTCTCTCTTCTTTAGCACAAGCAGCTCCTGTCACAATGTCACATGGTCCTTAGATACATTATAAGAAAAATATCACATATAGAAAAAATCTTCCCAAATGGTACACACAGCACAATGTCAAACAAGGAAATTACAATTCAGTCTGATTAGCAGTGCATTTGCTATTAAAGTCCTCTTTATGAAGAGCAGCACATGTCCTACCTGTCTCTGTGACATCACAGTCTGTGAGCAGCAGCAGGGCGAGTGGATGGACTGTAGAAGAGTCTCTGATGAAAACGATCCCATCGGACTTGACAGCGCTGAAGAAGGTCAACCAGCGACTAGGGAGCTCTTTTTTATCTCTACAAAACAGAGGCAGACAATATGTTTATGTATGCACTGTAAAAATAACAATCTGCTGCTGCTGAATTTTGGAGTGTGTTCAAACCTGTTCACTGAGGATCGATGAAGCACTACTGGCCCAGTGACTGTGCGCAAAGATATATCATTTGGGCGAAAGCGCCCTGTTTTGGTCACAATACCTTTCTTCACCTGAGAAAAAAAGGAAATGTTGTAAGTAACGGTTTTCATCCATGTGGCACTGGAACGTCTAGAGGTGCAAGTGGGGTTTCGAAAGACAACATAACAAGTTCTGGATCTAACTTTATTAAAATAAAATAATGTTTGCAACAAAGAGGACAATCAAAGACATACAATACCTCCAATACAACAGTAACAGCTCATATAGATATCTCACACTCTTGGCTTCACCTTTGATGGAGCACACCAGAAAATAGACTGTTTAAAGTAATATTTTAACAGACCCCTTTGTTGCCATGTACCTGAATAAGGTTGGGATAGAGTCCAGCCAGCAGTACAGCTTTAAGTAGCTCCTCTTGGTCGCTGTGCTCGTTGTAGAGAGAATTATAACGCTGGCAATCACTTGCATTAGACACCAGCCTGGCATCATGCAGGTTGTCGCTGAACTGAGAGATGAGACCTGCAGCACAACAGCAAAAGAACAGAAATTGTTTTGTGAAAAGTAAAAAAAAAAAAAGGTAAGAATGAGTAATTTAAAAGGTACACTATGCTGGACTTCCCAATACAACAATGTGTAATCCCTCTCAATCTGCAGAGATTCTGCCCTTTGTCTGTATATTAATCCTTTTTTTCACTTTGTTCCAGGTGTTACTGGGCGGAGCGTGCAGGTGAGGTCAGGAACAGGTGCCAGACCATAAGCAGCTCACATTCATGGCGCAGAAAAAAATGCAAATGAAGCAAGGTGAAAGGCCAACTGGGGTGAATCTGGGACTGATTTTTACTTTTGCTGGTGATACTGTTTACAATTTCTTTTAAAATATTTGATGATTTTAAGCACTTAATTTATAATTTAAACGGTTTTAAATGTCCTTATATGCTGAATTGCCTTTCTGGCCTATTATATGTTCATTCTTTCTGTTTTCAAGCGAAGCACTCTGTTCTTACAATGTCCTTATTGTAAAACACTTTGTGCTGCATTTCTTGTATGAAATGTGCTATATAAAAAAGTGTATCATTATTATTATTATTATTATTATTATTATTATTATTATTATTATTATCATCATCATAACAAACAATAATTGAAATTTCCTGTAAAATATACCTTTAAAACCCCAACATTGTATTGAGACAATGTCTAAATGAATGTGTCTGCACAGACTAACCATTAATGAATCGGAGGCTGAACTTGGACAGACAATATTTCTCCAGATGTTTGTCCCTGTTTTCTCTGGCCCCCTCATACTGAGCTTTCCTCCAGCCCAACACAGCTCTGACAAACACCATATAGTCGCTGTAGCTGGCGGCGCTCAGAGCCGCTTTCGCCTGGACAAACAGAACACAGACTGATTATTAATTACTGCATAGTTTACACTTTGTTCTGTTTGTCAGATATGGTATTTAAAAAAAAAAACACACTGATCAACATCAAACCTTAGTGACAAGAGGCCTGTTCAGCTGGCTGTTGTGAAAAGGATCTCTGGTCAGGCAGGCAGTTACAGACAGCAGGGGCAGAACACATCGGAACATGGCACTCAGGACCAGCACTTTGCCCAAACGAGGGTCACATGACATGCAGGCGACACGCTCTCCTAAAGGCGTCAGGGTTTCTGTCTTGTCCAGGACTCCTGCAAAAGTTAAATTGACAGTTTAGACATTCATTTAATCATCTGAATCTGTAAAAGGTACACACATGATGGCTAAATCTCACCACATGATCATATCGTCACTCACCAATTCCTTGTAGATTTCGGACAGCATCTCTCACAGCTTCTTCCCCTGGACTGTCCAACACTTGAGATAAAAAATCTACAGCCTACACACACACACAAAAAATGACCATCATTCAATAAGTCAGATATACAAAAAATTATAGGTATATGAAAAATATCAAGGCATTTTTCTCTTTATTGAAGCCCATTTTCACCAGTGGGAGGGGAAAAAAGCCTGCCAAGTTATTATCATTATAAGAAACTGTATTGAAATAATGAGTTTGTATCTTAATATAATGACTCAAGGCAATATTATCGAATGCGTTTTGTTAATCTGTCAGCTAACTGCAGATTTCAGGCAGATGTGTTTTATTGTTTAGTGTATTGTTTCTATTTGTGTCTGAATTTGCAAAAGGAGACAAAATATATAGACGCTTTTGCTCCATTGCTTCTCTCCACTGGAAGTACGTCCTTAGCTGGTGCCACTCTGTCCCTGTGTCCCACTGTGGGTACATGAAGGTTCTGAGCTGTCTTTTCTCTCTCTCTCTCTCTCTCTCTCTCTCCATCCTCTTCCTCATCATCATAATCCACCTGATTATTACTATCTGACCTGTTGAAAGGTGGCTGAGTTATGAAATGATACTGTGCACCCTGTTGCTGAACCTTTAACAGATCTTTTTTTTTTATTACACTGGCAGAAATGGGCTTCCATACTATGCTCTATCAATACCTTGCAGTTGGGACTGTGGATTTTGGCTTGCACTACTAAACTCTCCAGTGGCGTGCGCAGGATCTCTGGTATGGGGAAAGGAGTCATGGACTCAATCTGCTTTTGTGGGAACAGGTGGTAAGACTGTCCTGGCTGACATCGCCCTGCTCGCCCTTTTCTTTGAGTGACATTGGAATGAGAGATCCAAACTGTGTCCAGACAGGAGACCTGGAAAACCAAAATGTACTTATTATTATCACAAGCTTAATTTTTACAGATCTGAAATGGTTTACAAAGAATACTTTGATACAAACCTTGGTGCGTGGATCATACTTTTGTTCTTTGTGAGTTCCGGTATCCACCACATGGACGATGTCATCTATGGTGATGGAGGTCTCAGCAATATTAGTGGTGAGGACTATCTTTCTCTGGCCCACTGGCGGGCGCTGGAACACAACCTGTTGGTCTGCAACTGATAAACTAGAGTGCACTGAGAGAAAAGGGGAAAGAAATTATAAATAAATGCTATCTGCAGGGAGAAACCCTACTTGGAGGGCACAAAAGAAGTCTTTATTAATCTCTCTTACACGGCAAGATCATCTGTGAGCCTGAGGAAAAGTGCTGCCTGCTCTCCAGTATCTCTTGAACAGCCTTGATGTCCTGCCATCCAGGGAGGAAACATAACACTGCACCTGAAGCATGAACAAGAAAGAATTTCTGAATCAGAGCCATCATCTTAAACTCTGCTACAAAAGCAGTAATTTAAAAAAGCAAAAAGGTGAGTGTTTGGCTGTTACCTGGCTCTCCATGTTTGTCAATGTGCTCGATTACATCAGCTACTAAATCTACATCTGGCGCAACCTCGTCTCTTCCTCCCTTAAACAAGATACAAAGTCAGGAGACATGGGACAAAAACAAAAAAGAAACAGAATACTAAAGTGGTAACACATAACAGACTCACCTGCTCGTCTTTTTCCGCACTTGTTTTGACCTGCGGTGGGCGTCCAATCTCTCTCAGCACATCCTCCAGGTATCTGTCCTTCACTGGGTGCATGAATCCGGGCACTTTAACTATGGGGCAGCCGCCAAAGTAGTCGGACAGCCTCTGCTTGTCCCCGGTAGCGCTCATAAGCACCACTCGTAGGTCGGGGTTTTCCTTTAAGCTGGAGTGCAGCAGAGCCAGCAGCAGGTCCGTGTTTATGTCCCTCTCGTGAACCTCATCCACCACCACATGGCTGATTCCCTTCAGGGACGGGTTCGACTGCAGCTTCCTCAGCAGGACGCCCACTGTGAGGAAGAGCAAGGCTCCTCCGCTATGCTCTGGTGGTCGGCTCTCAAGTCTCACCTAAGCACAGGAAAGAATTACTCACTTTAGATTACAGATTTTAATTACAGAATACTTCAAGTGTAGATTTAAAATATTTTCGGTATGATATGATAATAATAATAATAATAATTTAAATTCAATTGTAACAGTTTATGCGGTTTGGAAAAAAACAGCATAAATTTCTTGAACAGCTTATTGAAAAGTTTGTTATTAATTTCAACAAAATATTTAAAAGTTTAAAAAAGGTGGTAGAACCAACAGTAGTACCAATAATATTGTTATGAAAAAGATATGATATTTCTGCTTCTCTACTTTTACACCACTACTTCAACAGCACAAAACAGAAGATGGCGTCCTCTCCAGGTTTTACCTGATTATTGTAGTAAAAATGGTTCTAGACAAAATATGTACATACAGTAAATTAAAAAAAAAATACAGTGAACTATAAACTTGTATCTACCTGATATCCCACAGATTTTTTTAGAGCTGGACCCATCTCATGGGCAACACGATGGGCCACGGACACGGCGCTGATCCTGCGGGGCTGGGTCACCAGGATGTTGCACTCTGCCCCCTCGCCACCTCTCACGCTCTCCTCCAACAGGAAGCGGGGAATCCGTGTTGTTTTTCCGCATCCTGTTTCACCATCGATCACAACCACCCTGGATGACTGCACCGCCGAGATCACACGCTCACGGTGGGCATCGACTGGGAGCTCCATGCTCAGCCCAGGATTCGCTGTCTCCCATTGCTGCTGCAGATGGGCACTGAGCTGCTGCGCCTCATGGTCAGACAGAGGTCTGTACGGCCGGCCTGTGATGGCGTCTGTCAACTCCTCCTCTTCCTCCTCCTCATCCTGGTTTACTGTCTGCTGTCCTTTCATCTCTTCCTCCTCCCAAAGTTTCTGAACTTCCATTGCCACCGGATACTGTTAAAAAGACAAGGCATTAGTTTAACGTCATGGCCAAAAGTATGTGAACCCTCAAACTTTACAACCACATGAGAATAATGAACATTTAAAGCCAAAGCAATATAGCAATATTCTTTAGGAAATATGCCCAATTATTACACAGAATTTTCACTGGCTGAAAGCAGTTACAGTTACAATTTACATCCATGTCTGTCCAGACTCATGACAATAGAAAATACTTCAAATGTAGATGCTTCACACACATTTTTCAACCATAGATCACCAAGATCTATACAATCATCAGCACAGTTTTAAGGTGGGCACCCAAAAGTAGTGTCAGTAGTTCAGTACCCGGCCAAATGTCTGGACAGAAAACAATATGATGTCACAGTGAGGTTGTCCTTTAACCATTTCATGCGAAAATATTACCACTTCACCATTACATCCTATTAGACATTTATGTGAAATTTTGTCATAACTACCTTGTTAATTCTTGAGTTATGGCCAAAAATATGTTTTGTGTGATCACGGCAACTTTTGACCATCAAAATCTAATCAGGTTATTCTCGACTCAAATTGGACATTTGTGCCAAATTTGAAGAAATTCTCAAGGTGTTCCTGAGATATTGCTTTCAGAAGAATAAGTCCAACAAGGTCACTTTGACCTTGTTGGACTTTTGACCACCAAAATCGAATCAGTTCATTGTTGAGTCCAAGTGGATGTTTGCGCCAAAATTGAAGAAATACTTGTGGCTTTGTGGAGATACCATGTTCATGAGAATGGGAAGGACAAACGGGCAACTTGAAAACATAGCCACTATAATGACAACAATAAAAAAAATAATAATAATAACAATAATAATAAATTATTATTACTATTATTTATTTATTTTTAATCATTCTTATCTTCATAATTAGTTTAACTGACTCAAGATTTTTATGCTGACTAGCAACATTTAATGAACCAGTCAACTTATGCACGCTTCCCTAGTCAAGGTACTCATGTTGGACATCACTTCTGTGTTAAAAGCATATTAAAAGACTGCAAAATCCACAGAAACAATCATTATTTGTAATCTCTGACAAAAATAATAGGCTGCTTAGCTCTAAATCTTAATTGAAGTGCTTGTACATGCTACCTTTGTAATTAACTAAATGTAGAAACTTGGACTAGCAACAGACTGAATGTACAACCAAAATGAAAACAGAGTGAATCGGCGCTGAACATCTTCAAATAACTGCTCCTGTAACAGTCCAGAGATATAACATCCCATCTCATAGTACTTTAAACTGTTATACAGTTTTTGAGTGTCTGATTTGCCCTAAAACTCATGGATCTGTTACTCAAACTGGACTTTCCGGATTCTATTTCATGTCGCACCTGAGATCTAAAGCAACACGGCATCACCTCTGCAGCCCGCTTTTAGATATTGTTACACAGTGCTGTTCTAGTCATATTCTTACAAGACCAAAAGTACCAAGTATATGAAAACATTTTTTTTTACTATGTAGTACACACACACACAGAGTAGGAAAATCTTTTCCATGTTTTTCACATTTAGTGAAGACTGACCTGTGCGAGGTACTCTCTCATTTCCTCCTCCAGGTATTCTGGGACTCTTAGGGGGAGGGGGCGTCTGTCTCGTTCTCCAGCCTCCCTCACCTTCTCTTTGTTGTACTTGGCGTGAGTCAGTGGGTTGTTGTTCTCATCCAGCAGCCCCAGCTCCTGAAGCAGGTGATATGATACATGTTTTAACTCTTGCCCTGAAATGTATGTAAAAGGTATAATAGCTTTTTTACAGACTTATCCCCTCACCTTCAGTTTCAGGCAGGCAAGAGCTGCAGCTTTTGTCTCTGCTGCCGCTCGGCTGCTCGCTGTGGCAGTGAAGGTCATCTTCTCTGGCCAGAGCAGCATCAGGTCACACGTCTTTACCTTCACCCCTCTAACTGTGAATTGCAATAGTTCCTGTGAAGAGAGAGAATGACAGACAGTTACAAAACATGATGAGTCAAGAGCTTAGCTTTCACTGTACAAAGGATAAAGAGCTACCAACCCTGATTTTGTTGGACGAAGTGGCGAGCTGGATGACCCTGTAGAGGAGAGATTTAGGTTGGGGAAACAGGGAAAGAGCCTTAGAAGTAGTGGAGTTGTCTTCAACAGGAGACATCCATTGGTTTTTAGACACACTTTCTGGCCGCTCGTTTTCGTCGTCATCACGAAGTTGTGATTGCAGCCCTCCTCTCTTCCTGCCAAGTCTTCTACTGATAGGCTGATTATCTGGACCAATGACCCCCATTTCCTGTACACAAAGAGGGGAGAGGTAGGAGCAAATATTATTATAAATTTATTAAAAAAGTTTACAGTCATATGGACACTAAAAACACAGCGGTTTACACCATACATTGAAAATCGTAATTGCTAATCTCCTTTTGTGCAAAACAATAATAAAATTATAAAAAAAAGTTAGATTTACAGCGCTGTGCAAGTCCAATGCCACCTTAAATTTAGTAAAAACCTGAGTTTAAAGTGAAGCACACTATGCCTCATGCAAAGGTTGCAAATAGAATGAATGCACTATATATTAATTTTATATTGCTAGATAAATGTTTTAGTACAGTTTAAGTTGTAGCAGTCAGTCTGATGCGGTTATTCAGCAGCTTGATGGCCTGTGGGTAGAAACTGTTTCTCAGTCTTGATATCGTGGCTTTCATACTCCTGTTTGAAGAGACTGCAACAAAAACTAGAAATCTGTGTATTTAAAGTCTGAGGTGAACGCAGCTTACTCTGAGTTTGAGACAAGCAGCCGCTGCAGCAAATCGTTCAGCATCGATCCTCTTCATGGCAACACCCTCTTCTACAATCCTGCTGGGCCACAGCACTGTGACAGTAGCTTTCTGCAGAAACAAAGTTTCAAAACACATCATGTCACACACGAGCTGTCAGTGGGCATGGTGTGTCCTTCATATTGTTATGACTTTTTTTCTTTTTACCTTAACACCCCCATTTTCCGTGCAGCTGTACTGGATTAACTCGGACAAGTCCCTGGCTCCCAGTGAGCGGCTGATGGTGTCACCAAGCAGACGTTTAGGGTCAGGGAACTCTTTAATGAGGTTGGAGCTCACGGTATCTAAACAGCGACACAGAGGTCACACACACACACAGCAAGGTTATCGAGCACCTATGTCTACTCTAAGCTCAAGTAAACTTAACGAAAAATACCCCGAAATACGAGAATGACTTCACACGGTGGATGTCCTTGGGGTTTAGCGCCGGCTAGAGCTGATAACTGTTAGCTAACAGGGCTAACTGCTAACTCCGCACTCACCTCGTTTGAACTGTAGGTCTGATGTCTCGTGTTCGTCAAAGGGTGGTGCTTTAGTCCTATACCACCGCATCTCACTGCCCCAGTTGGACGATGTTTTGCAACCTGTATGAACACATTTGGTGACATTACACAGAGCTCTGAGCCGCACGAGTACGCCACCGGGCAGCGCCATCTTTAAACTACAAATTCTTCTTCGGCGGTAGCGCTAAAGCGGAAACCAGCGTTAACGCCGGTCCTCCCGGCATTCAACAGCGACATCCTTTGGCGAGGAGTGTAAATTATTATTAGTTTTTATAAATCCGTCTTCTTTTGGGTGTAATTATATGGAGCCCGGAACGTGACATGTTTGTTTTCTTGTTTTTGTTTATAGTTTCAAATGCATTTTTTTTAACGCGTGCGCAATTTATTCGTATTTCGTGCGAATTACTTATACAACACCGTTTCAACCTGCCGAAAAGTGATTGCAGCTCCTACATTGTCTCTGAAAGGTTGTTTCTGTATCGAAATTACTTGATTTCAATCATAGTGATACTAATGTGAATGAATACGAAAACATTGCGCGATCCTTATCAAAACGCGCACTTGATTTAGTGATTCACATGCACGTTTAAAAAACGTCACCTCCTGGGCTCCATATAATTAAACTAGTTTCTTAAAAAAAAAGTAGATAGATATTATATAGATATTAGAATAATATTCATGAATATTGGAAGATCCTGGGGAAGATCCAGAGGAACTGTATGTAGTTCCTCTTGCCCCCAAATCAGGAAACCATGTCTTAAATTGTAAAGGCATATAACTATACCTTTTGGGCCATATGGAAATGAACACTAACTCCTGTTTAGTAATATAATCTTAAATTTTGGTGGGACCCTGTTTGTAGCCAGCTTTCAGTTTGCGCATTGAATTGCTTTATTAAAATGCCTTTCATTAAATGAAATATCCATTATTTTCTTACACTGCGCTGAAACTTTTATGTTTGTATTTTATACCTGTTTTTATTTTTAAATTATCTTACATTATTTTTATTTTCTTGCTCTTTGATGGCTTCTAATTGTATTTTAATGTCCTTATATAGTGTGTTTTCATTTGGTCTTTTTCTCTCGCCTCATCTCAATCTGCACATAATGTATACATTCTGACTTTCCGCAGTTATCTGACTTCTCTGTTGGCACACAGCAGCTTTAACACCTGGAAAATTGAAGGAAAACTCCCAGGCTAAGTCTGGTGTCGTCTGGACTGCTGCCCATAAATAGCTCAGCATGATAAACCAGTTCTTTCGGACAAATAAGAGATGGAACTGGTACTTGTGCTCCTCCTGGTTGTTACAACTGGTGAGTTCACATTAAATACGAACAATATACTGTTGGAATTAGAGCTGACGTTAATACATGTAGAGGATATGACAGAATCTCACTTTTCTTTGTCTCTGCCTTAAGTGTTTGGGTGTGGCGTCCCCAGCTACCAGCCCAACACCAGCCGCGTGGTGAACGGGGAAGAAGCCCGTCCGTACAGTTGGCCATGGCAAGTTTCTTTGGAGTCTTTCTTCCCAACCTGTGGAGGAACGCTTATTGCCCCTAACTGGGTCTTGACTGCTGCACACTGCATCACGTGAGGAAAACTTTATATTTGGCATTTGCATATTGGATCTTTATTTTGGAACATGCAAAATAAATTGTGAAGGAAAAAAATACAAAAACAAAAATATAAGTGATATGTACATTCCATATAAACAATTATTAAAAAATGAAAATATAAGGCACCTTGTACATCTTATGGAATTAATTTACTTAAATTATGTACCCAGCTATCTCTATTATTTATTTGTTTAATTTATATGTTTATTTTACCTTCCTTTTCTCTTTTTAGGATTCATAATCTCCATATTTTTCTAAAAATACAACTAAACAAAAACACATTTAAAATGTTTTTATCTTTTAACAGTCAACTTCAAAAAAATCCCAAACAACCTCGAAATTTGTCTGAAAATGCAACAAAAAAAAAAAAAATCCAAGATACTTTAACTTTCTACAGTCAACTTCAAAACAATATGTTAAGCTTTTTTATTTTCCTATCCAGATTCCACACCTACAGGGTTGTTCTTGCTGAGCATGACATGAACAAGGAGGAGGGACCTGAACAGTCTATTATGGTGTCAAAAATGTTCATCCATCCCAAATGGAACGACAACTGTGTGTCTTGTGGGTAAGTCATCATCCCTGCTCAACATAATAACTCCAGCGCTCCACATCTGTGGTGGATCATAAAGAAACACAGTAAATATGTCCTTGGAAAATGACCCTGGGATTATCTATTGAAGAGCGGCTGAGTAAACAGAAGTTATCGAATTGACTCCACACAGTTAAACAGACTCTTGGCAATTTAAATATATAATTACTGACATGTTGAATTGTTTTTGTTTCATCCTGTTATGTAGTAATGACATTGCTCTGCTGAAGTTGGAGAAAAGTGCTGTCATCAATGACAAGGTTCAGCCGGCTTGCCTGCCACAGCAAGATGCCACTCTCACCCACAGCCAGCCCTGCTACGTCACAGGCTGGGGTCGTCTCTACTGTAAGACCTGACGCCAAATCCCTTAGCTAACATGGGGTGCAGTGCACTCGTGTACATCAAATATATTCCAGACATGATTAAAATGCAAAGTTCTTATAATTTTCTCTTTAGCTGGTGGTCCTCGGGCAACTACACTCCAGCAGGCTCTACTTCCTGTGGTGGATCACTCTATCTGTAGTCGAAGCGACTGGTGGGGCAGCTCAGCAAAGACAACAATGGTCTGTGCCGGAGGAGAGAGCAAGTCAGCGTGCCACGTGAGAAACAACCATGCACCCCCATGCTCTGTGTGAAACAAACATTACCATTTTCCATTGCTCTAAAACCTGCCATTATCTCCCAGGGGGACTCTGGAGGCCCTCTGAACTGCGAGGGCAGAGATGGTAAGTGGTACGTGCAAGGAGTGACCAGTTTTGTGGACGGACGGGGCTGTAACACCCCTCAGAAACCTACAATGTTCACCCGTGTGGCCACTTTCATCCCCTGGATCAGTGAGGTGAGGGAAGACACATCATAGTTTTTGTAAATATGTTATTTATTAAGTTATTACTGTATACTACTGATTTGTTTGACTTTAAGATTTATGGATACATTGCTGCTTTTTTAACTGTCGTGTAAGGTGACTTTGAAAGGAGCCAATAAATAAAATGCATTTTATTATTATTATTATTACTATTATCAAATGGCATTAAGTAACCATATAATAGATAGGATATTTCTGAAATGAACAAACTTAATCTTGTGATATTTCCCCTCAGACCATGGCCCAAAACTGAACAAGTTTTTGTAACTGAAGAAGTGACCGGACAATAAACTGTATGATGACATAATTTTATATTTGTCTTGTATTTTATCAAAATATATACATACATAAAAAATTAATAAGTTTAAACAATGTTTGACAACATATTAAACATTTGAATATCTACTATGTAGAAACAAAGATTGTGGGTATTTAGTGTATATGTTACTGTTATTCATTTGAACAGATTTTTCTTCTGAATATATCTTTGTAGATGAAATGTAAATGGTTAGCGTATCCTTCATATTGTATTCAAAAACAACAAGCGAAAGCAAACTTTGAGAAAAACTTAGATAAAATATGATGATTGACTGATTAAAGGTCCACTGTGTAGGATTTAGGGGGATATATTGCTAGAAATGGTATATAATATCATAAGCATGTTTTTTTTCAGTGTTTAATTACCTGAAAAGAAGAACTGTTGTGTTTTTGTTACCTTAGATAAACCTTTTACATCTCCACAGTCAGCCATGTTGCACAGCCTTTTTTTTGCGTTCGTCGTCGTAGTTAGCAGCCCCTTTTGTGGCGAGCAGCGCTGGAAAAACCTGATTATTATTATTATTTCAATCTCAAACTGTTTTATTCATTGTTTAAATCAATTTAAATCCCCTGGTCCTTTGTTTTTGGAGAGTAAGAGACTTCTATGGACAACTCAGCTCCCACTAATAATCCTCATGAACAATGACCACTGAGGGAAACTGAGTTCACACTTGGCATAGGGGAGAACTTTTAGCTGGTTGCAATCTTCCACTCTAAATACCCCTAAATCCTACCCACCTTTCCTTCAATTTTTCTTTCACCTTTGCAAATGATCACTTACTGAAAAGACATGTAAACGAACTAAGCGTAATTTTTAATTAGGATCAGCAGCTGCATTTTTGGATTATATCCCAACATTTGACAAGATTGTTTTCATTCAGCAACCTTGATTGTTAACCTGTTTCACCAGGATGTGTCAGTCCTCATGGGTCTGAAGGTGTCCAGGTGAAAAAGTTGATTCCCTGAAGCTCGTCAGGCAGGTAGTTCTGGTCTACAGGGTTGCTGAAGGCTGGGTTGTATTTGTATCCTTTGGCGTAGCCCAGTTGTTTCATCAGCCTGGTGGGGGCGTTGCGAAGGTGCAGGGGGACCGGAGGCAGAGGGCCTTTGTGGTTCCTCAAACAGGCTTTTACATTAGCGTAAGCCATGTAGATATCCACAGACTTGGGTGCTCGTGCCAGATAGACTGCACACTGAGCCAGGATCACCTGTTGAAAAAGGAAACTAAGGTAAAGACATCAGGATGTAACTATTGTAAGATTGACTGAAAATCAGGTTGAAATGACTCAAAAACATCACTGATCGGTCAGATGAGCCTACCTCACATTCAGGCATCCCGATGAAGTGACAGGCTTGGAAGGCTGACACAGCCTGAGGAAGAGCAGAGGGGTCTGCCATACCTGAGAGAGACCAGAGCCATCCAGTCAGGCTGCATTAAAAGATACTTTTCTTGCTCAAATTCTTCTCTCTCATTTCCCTGATTATTCTTTGGACAACTATTTCCATCCAGCATTCTCTCAGAATGATTATAGACATTTCAATAAGCAATTGGAGACTCAGAAAGTATTTGAAGTCTTCAGGTTCACTGGGCGATTTAAAGAAAATGATTCTTTTCTCTTGCAACAGTACGGTACAGCTGTCTTTGAAAGTGCTGTGCAGTAAAACTGTTAAATACTTCATGACTTTTAATAACAATGTTTCAAACTGTCCAAAAAAGTGAGGAAGATCTAATCAATCAGCACAGAAAATAGTTTTTGCAGAACATTATAATGTGATAGGGAAGTTGCCCTATTGAATATAAAAAGTCATCACTTCATAATTTTATCCTATTAAGACATTTATGTGATTCTTTGTCAAGATTAGGATTAAGAAATCTTATTGGCCAAAAACATGTTTTGTGAAGTCACAGTGATCTTGATGTTTGACCTACAAAATTGTATCTGTTTATCCTTCAGTCCAGGTGGACGTTTGTGCCTAATATGAAGAAATATCATCAAGGCGTTTTTGTAACTACGGACAACCCGAAAACACAACCAGCGTGGAGGCATAATAAGTGATGTCATCTTTAGTCATGAGGTGGGATTTAAGAACAATATTAGGGCCTCTTTTTGAAGAGGACAGTCTTCACGTTGGCTCAAATGAAACTACTATTTCAATGATGTTAGCAGGGACACACTCATGTAAAAATACACACATGATCAGAAGAATATCATCTAAACGTTATAGCTAAACAGTGGAGGTCAGTTGGAAGCTGCATATTGAAAGATAATAACACATTAATCAAATGATCAAAAGTAAATGAAAGTTGAGATTATAAAATAAATCAATGAACTAACCCACATCCTCGCTGGCAAAGCGGACCATTCTGCGAGCCACATAGAGAGGATCCTCGCCACCCTCCAGCATGCGGCCCAGCCAGTAGAGAGACGCATTCTCATCCGAGCCTCTCATCGACTTATGTAACGCTGAGATGCAGTTGAAATGCTCTTCACCTTTAAGTAACACACAAAAACAGTACATTAACACATGTGGCAAGAAAATAAAACGCAAAATTTTCAACCTTTACAAAAAACAAAAAAAAAAACTGAGATGGATCACACAATATAAAGCCACAATGAAGGGTAATGAAGGATAATGAAGATCATTAGTCAAGCTGAGACACAGTCTCATCACCCTGTGAAGCAGGGAACAGTAAATCTTAGTCTTTTGGGGCAGCTGGTGTGTTATGTAACAGGACACCATGGATGGTCACAGGAGAAGGTAAATGTACATAGATATTGTTACTAGGATAAACATTAAATAAACATTGCTTTCTTGTATTAAGAAACTATTGCAGTTGTGAAAATAGCAAACTATAGTCTAGGTTTATGGACATACTGCATACCAATCCAAGCAGAGTCATAGTGTTATATATACAGTGCCTTGCGAAAGTATTCGGCCCCCTTGAACCTTGCAACCTTTCGCCACATTTCAGGCTTCAAACATAAAGATATCAAATTTAAATTTTTTGTCAAGAAACAACAACAAGTGGGACACAATCGTGAAGTGGAATGAAATTTATTGAGTAATTTAAACTTTTTTAACAAATAAAAAACTGAAAAGTGGGGCGTGCAATATTATTTGGCCCCCTTGCGTTAATACTTTGTAGCGCCACCTTTTGCTCCAATTACAGCTGCAAGTCGCTTGGGGTATGTTTCTATCAGTTTTGCACATCGAGAGACTAAAATTCTTGCCCATTCTTCCTTGCAAAACAGCTCGAGCTCAGTGAGGTTGGATGGAGAGCGTTTGTGAACAGCAGTCTTCAGCTCTTTCCACAGATTCTCGATTGGATTCAGGTCTGGACTTTGACTTGGCCATTCTAACACCTGGATACGTTTATTTGTGAACCATTCCATTGTAGATTTGGCTTTATGTTTTGGATCATTGTCCTGTTGGAAGATAAATCTCCGTCCCAGTCTCAGGTCTTGTGCAGACTCCAACAGGTTTTCTTCCAGAATGGTCCTGTATTTGGCTCCATCCATCTTCCCGTCAATTTTAACCATCTTCCCTGTCCCTGCTGAAGAAAAGCAGGCCCAAACCATGATGCTGCCACCACCATGTTTGACAGTGGGGATGGTGTGTTCAGGGTGATGAGCTGTATTGCTTTTACGCCAAACATATCGTTTTGCATTGTGGCCAAAAGTTCGATTTTGGTTTCATCTGACCAGAGCACCTTCTTCCACATGTTTGGTGTGTCTCCCAGGTGGCTTGTGGCAAACTTTAAACGAGACTTTTTATGGATATCTTTGAGAAATGGCTTTCTTCTTGCCACTCTTCCATAAAGGCCAGATTTGTGCAGTGTACGACTGATTGTTGTCCTATGGACAGACTCTCCTACCTCAGCTGTAGATCTCTGCAGTTCATCCAGAGTGATCATGGGCCTCTTGGCTGCATCTCTGATCAGTTTTCTCCTTGTTTGAGATGAAAGTTTGGAGGGACGGCCGGGTCTTGGTAGATTTGCAGTGGTCTGATACTCCTTCCATTTCAATATGATTGCTTGCACAGTGCTCCTTGAGATGTTTAAAGCTTGGGAAATCTTTTTGTATCCAAATCCGGCTTTAAACTCCTCCACAACAGTATCTCGGACCTGCCTGGTGTGTTCCTTGGTCTTCATGATGCTCTCTGCGCTTTAAACAGAACCCTGAGACTATCACAGAGCAGGTGCATTTATACGGAGACTTGATTACACACAGGTGGATTCTATTTATCATCATCAGTCATTTAGGACAACATTGGATCATTCAGAGATCCTCACTGAACTTCTGGAGTGAGTTTGCTGCATTGAAAGTAAAGGGGCCGAATAATATTGCACGCCCCACTTTTCAGTTTTTTATTTGTTAAAAAAGTTTAAATTATCCAATAAATTTCGTTCCACTTCACGATTGTGTCCCACTTGTTGTTGATTCTTGACAAAAAATTAAAATTTTATTTCTTTATGTTTGAAGCCTGAAATGTGGTGAAAGGTTGAAAGGTTCAAGGGGGCCGAATACTTTCGCAAGGCACTGTACATTTGTATGGACACTGAGGCGCAACTTCAGTGTGTGTATTGTGTAAGATGTGGCACTCCTAAGCAACCGTGAGCATGACTGTAAACACCCCCCAGTGACATGCGTTTTTGAGGTTTTCTTTTCATCTCTTATCATTCAGTGCACTTCATGTGAAAGCCCCGTGATGTGATACGTGACATGGCTGTTAAACTCAAAACCTCAAGACATTTAGATGTTATTTAAAGTGGAAACAGTGATGGCAGGTGTTACACTGAAACTCCAGTGTAGCAATGTGTTAATGTGCAGACATACTTTTGTCAATATGGATTTCATAGGTGTTTTGTGATGCAAAATAACAGAAATGAAAACATGGGATTAAAAAATGTGATTAGTTAATGAGAGTCTGTGATTAATTGTGATTTTAAAAAACTGTTTGACAGCCCTACGTTTTTGTTCTGACAGTCTCACAGTTTCAGCCATCACTGGTAATATATTTTAACAGAAACCAACTGGAAGCAATTTACAAAAAAATATTACTAGTTTCTTTGGTAAATCTAGGGTGCACTGCAGCTGCAGACGGCACTATGATCATTGGGGTTCACATCGGCCACCTTAAGTTCATAAAACTATACCACTGAAAAAATATGGTCTTACCGGCTTTATCATAGAGAATATGAGACCTCTGAAGACCTTCCTTGATGTGTTCCTCCTTCACCAGTATCTCCTGAGAAACCTCTTGTCCTGATGACCAGGCCGAGCTCACCTGAGCCTGAACAGCCAACTGCAGACTGTTCAGTCCTGTTCTCGCGTCACCATCACACAGGTAGGCGATTGTGTCCAGGGCTTTTTGTTCAATGAAAATCTTTGGCCTAGGAAAGCAATAATATCAGATATACCACATCAGTATCAATACTTTTAAAATATAGTTCTTTTTTGTAAGGACACTATAAATGTATAAAATCCACTGAATGAGTATGAAATATTAATGTTTAATATTTCTACTTGTTAGTCCTGAGAATTAATTCAAGGATGCAAACACAGATAACTGTTTGTTACCAGGAATCTACTAAAGCAATCAGACGTTTACATCAGCTGTCTTTACCAAAGACTTCTTATCATCCTCATCTCAAACTGTCCTTGCTGACGAGCTCTTGAGGGCGCCACTGTTTTTAGCTCCTCAGAACCTCGAATGCCTCACATGGTGACAAAATTCGACCCATGGGCAGCTCCCTTCAAGCATTCATGGGAAGTACTATCAATATCCCCTGTGCCCTCCTTAATGCTAGCACTTCAACAACTTTCAGTCTGCTCTGATAACTGCCCAACAATAACCCTTCTACACGTACAACAAAAAAAAAAAACCCAAAACAAAACAAAACAAAAATAATAAAAAAATGCTTTCAGTGTGTAGGAAAAGTTACATTAGACTGAAGATCTGCAACAATTAATCGATAAGTTCCCATCTATTAAACTAATCTACAAATAATTTGATAATCATTTAATCAGTTTGAGTAATTAAAAAAAAAGATTTTAACTTCTTACATGTGAATATTTTCTGGATTATTTACTCCTTTATATTATTTTACAGAATATATTTGGAAAAAGGAAAAAAACAAGACATTTTAAAGTTGTCACTTTTGGCTTTGGGACACACTGATTGACAATTTTCACTATTTTCTGACATTTTGGTGCCCGTGTTAACAGGTTAGAGCAGCCACACTGCCAGACAGGAAAAATAGTCTTTTAACGCTTATATTGGCATTATACAACCTTTCACTACAGTTTCAATGCCTATTTTTCACTGCCATGAAGAGATACAAATATCTTATTTTTTCTCAACATCTTCTGTTTCTGTTTCAAAGTAAAAGACCTGACAGTGCTTCGGTTGACAGAATCCCTTGAGGCATTTTGTTGTGAAATATTTGCATGAAAGTGTTGTTCACAATACAAGGGCTTGCACGGCCTCATATATTAATAAAGTATTGGCTTTTAATTGTGGAGCTTTCATGCTCCTTTCAGCTTTCATGAAGTCCCGCTCATGTACTGTGGCCCAGTTGTTAAAACATGCAGTACTGGGTGTCTACCTTGAAACCCAGAGTATAACGGAGTTAATATATTCAAAAAGATATATGAATAATATACACCCAGTTGCCAGCTTCTCTATTGGGATAAGCTGAGAAGTGTTTCTGTTATTTCCGCAGCCATATGGATAAATAGTGTGAACAATAGCTGTTAGTGTAACTACAGCTTTGCAATATGATGAAACATTTCGTATCACAATAAAAAACTATAGTTTCATATTATTATTATTATTATTATAACAATATTCTATTAAACTTTCTATAACTTAATTCTTTATTTGATTTGAACTGTATTTTATTCAACTTTATTTTGACAGTAGTTTATGTAACTTTATTTTATGGCAGAGCTACTTTACTTCTAACTGTAGTTTATTAAATAATTTTGTATTTTAGTAGTTTACAGTAGCTTAGAGGAGATTTCAAAATATCGGATATAAATCGCGTATCGTGATATAGCCTAAAAATATTGTGATATTATTTTTAAGTCATACCACCCAGTCCTAAATGTAACGCAATACAATTCAACAGCACCGACACCAACTACAGCCTTCAAACTGATCATAATGAGTAAAATCTCTCTAAATCACTTTCAACAAAAAATGGACATTATAACCTTGAGGTAGATTTAATGCAGGACAGTTGTATTATCATTATTTTAATTGTTTAATTGTTTGTAATTGTTTTTTAATATGAGTGGTGTAGGCTACAATGGTGATTTATCCCAGATTAAAGCGAGCCAGCTTCATTCTGGTTTAAACACAAAATTAGCTGGCTAACCCTTTAATCTTAGAGCATGGTGCAGGCCCTGGTTTCAGTGCATCCAAAACAAACAAAAATATGATAAAAATATTTGATCATATCTCCGGAGTTCATCATCATCACACACAATCTGCAGCCAGCAGTTAACAGCTGTCTTATTGTCTGCAACTCATGCAGATTCTCTTCTGTCAACATATCAGACCAGATCAGAGCTGAGGGGGATTGCTGTGGCTCCAACAACTACTGCTGCACTCCTCCCATATATTATCTAACTGAACCCACTAAGCCAGGAACAGAAGGAGACAACAGGCCTCCCACTCAACCAAAGGATTTTGTCTGGTGACACCCGGTCATGATGACTGAAACTTGGTCACCAAGTGCACACTTACTCATGTCCGTCTGATTGGTCTGGATCTTTAGAAGTTGCCGAATCTTCTCCCAGGACTCTGATCCCCAGCGTAGAGACAGCTCTGTCCAGGATTGAGCCCATCGCCTCCACAGAGAGCTTCTCCAGAACCAGCACCCTGCACCTGCTCAGCAGGGCAGCATTCACCTGGAAGGACGGGTTTTCTGTGGTTGCCCCGATCAGAGTCACCGTCCCACACTCCACGTGAGGAAGGAAGGTGTCCTACAGATACACACACATATTAAAGGGGAAAAAGGACAGCACAGATGAGAGGGGAAAAAAGGACAACAATGACCATCTATGAAATGACAAGACATCAAGGGTAAGTGTTTGTTTGACTAGTTCTGCTAGTTCACTTACAGGGTTCCTACAGCTCAAGTCAAATTAAATTGAATAATTTTACAATAGCCAAAGCTGAAAAAAATAACATGAACTATGAATCAACATTTTTTACATAGAGTATTTTTTTTTTACCCAAACACTAACTGTAGCATAAAACATTACATTGTTGGTCCAGTGGAAAAGTTTGAAAAATAGCATTTATTGGTGATTTTTACCATTTTTGCACATCTCACTCTCTATTTGGGATTATTCTACTGCTTGAATACCCAACGTGAAGAGTTTAAGAAGAGGGCTTTGGTAAATTACTAAAAATAAAAAACAGATGTTAACAATAACTTTGAGATTTTACAATGCAAATTTAGAAAAGAAATCCTACTTCTAATGTCTTAGCCTTTAGATATTTTAATATAAATGAAGGCCTTATTTCCAGATTAATGAATCCAATGCCTTTTAAGACGTTTTAAGGATTAAGGATTTAAGACTTTTTTAGGATCCACAGGGACCCTGACATAGGATTTACTGTCATGTAGACAAAACTAACCAAAGTTTACCAATTGTTTTCTACAGTCAACAGTTTCTAAGTTTAGGAAGCAAAATAGGAAGCAAACAGAACTGAATGAGCTATTGTGTTTTGGCAGTTTCACTGAAAAAAAGCGGCCAAACCTAACCTATTTCTCCTACCAACTCATCAACAATAATATACGTTTTCCAAGAATCAACCACAGGATTTGTTGGGTATTGTTTGAGAGGGGATGACTGAGTGTTTATTTTGAGTGAGCAAAGTCTCGTAAATGGAGCTGTTAAGACAGGCTGTAAACTGTATTTTTATGCTTACTTCCAGTTGTTGTGCTAAGCTAAATTTACTATTGTAGCCTCGTAACTGACAGTGGACATGAGAGAGAAGCATCAAACTTCTTATCCAGCACTTAAGAAACTAGGATTGCCGCATGACTGTTGTATGTCTCCGCAAAATCAAATCCATGACTGTGAAAACATGAATGCTTCAGATACATTTTCCCCGCTGTAGCACAGAAGATCGATACAATCAGCAAACACTGCTCAAGCTTAGTGTCACCAATTCAGTATCTGATCAAATGTCTCCCCTTCTGTTCCTGAGTTATGACACTGAGTAATGGATAGAAAAGTGTTTTTTGCAGAGCATAATGAAAATTATCTTTTGGAAATAAAAAATCACCCTTAATCATTTTTTCCTCGTAGACATTTGAGTGAAATTATGTCATAAGTAGCGTATGATTTGTTAAGTTATGGCCCAAAAAAGAAGTTTCATGAGGTCACAGAGACCTTGGCCGAGGAACTTCGACCACTAAAGTCTAATAAGTTCATTCTTAAGTCAAAGTTTGTCCAAAATTTGAAGAAATTCTCTCACAGTGTTCTTGATATAACATCTTATTGAGAATAATACGGATGCAAAGTCACAGTGACCCTTGAACAACAAAATCAAATGAGTTCATTCTTGAGTCCGAGTGGACGTTTGTGCCAAATTTGACAAAATTCTCTGAAGACCTTCTTCAGATATCTCATTCACAAGAACATACTACATACATAATGCCTCCAGCGACGGCTATCTGCAGCACAGAGGCAGGAAAAGTGGATAAGCATAGATGACAAACTATTCCTTTGACCTATTTGACACAAACATTGAAGAAAAATATAAACACTGGCTGGATTTTGGAGTTGCAGCCTCTGGCCCAATACTCCACCTGTTGGGATTTGTTGAAGCGGTGAATCTCATCAATGAACAAAATGGTCTTCCTCTTGCACAGTCGGAGCTCGTTCTGCGCCTGCTTGATCACCTCTCGTACGTCATTGGTGGACGCGCTGGTGGCGGACAGAGTGACAAAACGAGCTGTTCCCTTCTTTTTACTGGTGCTGGCAATTATGTGAGCCAGAGTGGTCTGAAAGAAACAAACAAAACAAATCAATTATATTAAACATTCAATGCCTTTTGGAATCGAAACAGGATAAATTATCAGCACCTTCAGTCTCCAGGTTTTGAGGCATTTATTTTATTTCCAGGTCATAAATTCATCCTCCTCTGAGGGCCTAGCAGATCCTCTCTTCGCTGTAAATCCTTATAACAAGCTCCAGGAATAACTGTTCAATTGTGAACCCTGAGAGCTGTAAGACACCTGGCAGAGGGAGTTAAAGTGTTACTAAAGCATGTGGACGATGTATGGCGAGCTGCCGTGCGTCAGTCCACCCTCCAGTAGCTTGGCATACCTAAGAAGTCATTAACATGCTGTATTCAGGTCTGACAAAGAACAGATGCAAATACCCACCTGGCAGCCAGAGGATTAACGTACTCTTTCAACATACTGTAAACATTTCAACCGTCTCTTTATCAAGTGCAGAAGAGGGAAGAGCAATAAAGATACATGCTGCTACTACGCAAACTGAGTACAACTGCATAGACTGCATTCACTGTTTTCTAAAGAAAAAGGTAAAAAAAAACCTCACTGGTTGCTGCCTTCTTTTACTCAATTTAAATATATTTATACATAAAATATATTTTGCTTTTGAACTGTACGATGGAGACAATCATTTAAAATGTTACATGGGCTATGGAAAATTGTGAAGGACATTTATTTTAGAATATTTTATGGATTAAACCAGAGGCCTTCAATGTGTTTCAGGTCAAGGACGCCCTAACTGAAAGAGCAGAGACCCCATATTACATATATATACATAAAACTGAGCTGCACTTGTACTAAGAAGTTAAAGAAAACTTTTTTAACATCTGTTTTATCCAATAAGGTAAAATTTTCAGTCTGTTCATTTCACAGCATATCATTTTTATTCCAGCAGGTTGTTTCTAGTAAACTGAAAAAAAGGCTGTTGATTTTATTATTTTAGTGGGCAAAAGTTTAATTTGTATTTGTAATATTAATAATTTACATAATTACACAAAGTCGATACCTGGAGCAGGGCATTAATGCAATGACAGAAATATGTTGTTTTTTTTACAAAAACATGGGGAAAAAGCAATGAGCAACTTGGTAATAAATGTTTCACACCCTGCAAGAAACTTAAAATTAAAATTATTATTTTTTCAAAAGCAAGGGGAAAATATCTGGGCACAGGAAAATATCAGAAGTATATGCTGCATATAATCATATTGATTGCTAGAAAAATCATATCTGTAAAGTGGAGGCACATTCACCGGCATCAGAGACTGAAACAAGTCTGTATAATGGAGTACATGACAGCAAAACTGCAAATGAAAATGGACATTTTCTACAAAGATGGACTCCAGTTATGTTGTATTTGAATACCAATGCATGTAATCAGATGCTCTTAAAAAAGGTAAATTTCCAGTAATTTTCTTGTAATTCTTTTTCTAATTTCTTGCTAATTTTGGGGTCATTTCTTTTGTCTTTGCTCATGTCCTTGCTCCCATGTTTTTAATATAAATCAAGCCAATTTATTCAGGTTTCAAATGCTAACGAGAAAGAATGAGTCAATGTAATTCAGAAAATTCTTATTTTTTCTGATTATTTTTCTAGGAAAAAAGGAAAAAAGGGGAAAACTGTACCCATAATTATTATGAATACATATTGATTTTTTATTTCTCTTTTTTATATTATTTTTTATTTTATTTGTATAATATTATTATTTATATACTTATAAATAATAATAATAATAATAATAATAAAGTAATACTACTTCCTTTTTTTCTTTTCTAATTTTCTTCCTCCCATGTTTTTTAAATAAATCAAGCCAACTTGTTCAGGTTTCAAATGGATAATAACGGAGAATAAATTGATGTAATTCTGAGAATCTTTCATTGTTTTGAGTTTGAGGGAAAGCTACGTGCATGCTCTACGGGATAAATAAAACAAATTAAAATGAGATGTCAGTGGTCTCTACCTCACCTTTCCGCATCCCGGTGGTCCCCAGAGGATCAGAGACGGTATTTCCTGGGAGTCCAGAAGTGACCGGATGAGTGTTTGCTGGCCCACAACTTTATTTTGACCGAAGTATTCCTGCAGCGTGTTTGGTCTCAGTACCTCAGCCAGAGGCTTGTTTGTAGTAAGAAGTGTCCGCGGTGATAAATCTGTTGTCCTCATCGTGTGTTTAACTGCAGACGGCTGGCTCCTCTCTGAACCCTCTGCTGCTCCTGCTTCTGCCTCACCCGGCAAGTTCCGTTTAACGCCCTTGTTGACAGCAGATTGTTTACTCGGAAATGACACATTTCGCTCACTTTGAACTGAAGTTTTACTCTTATTTGCCTGAAAAAGAGAAAACATGGAAGATGAAGGCGGCGCAGCCGCAGAGGAGGAGCCGGCCGCGGGGTGGTTGACACCGGGGCCGGGAGGTTCAGTCTCCGCACTAACGCGAGATTTCTTTGACGGAGGCTCGTTTTCGTGCGTTGCCGGCGGACTGCTGTCGGAGACGCTTTTCAACAGACACACGTCGAGGTGTCCGTTAATTGTGGCCGGTTGGAAGTCTTTAAAACAAACGGGACACTGCACCGGATCTGTTGATGTCATCTCAGCAGCCATGTTGGTTCCCGCGAAACTTTTGACCCTGATCACGTGACCAAACAATGTTGTCCCTAATTGCCCCCTTCAGTTTTTTTTATTTTTTAAAATTATTATTATCTTTGCCTAAACGCTATGCCCTAAATATGGTTTTCCCGTTTTACAAACTAAATGTGACGTTTATTAGAAAACTATATTATTTTTTTTTAGTCAACTTCCTTTCATTTCCTGTCTCTGTGCATTCACGGGCTTGATGGGACTGTCCGACATCTGGATATTTCTGGCTTTTACCTCCGAGTTTTACACTACACTACATAAAGATTGACAATTCAAAATTGGAGGTTGATCGCTTTTATTTGTTCATTAAGATCAAGTATATGGCAAGTCTGGCTTACGCTGCAAATTAAATATGACTGTAACAGTCTTCTTTATTTGGTAGTCACCGGAAACATTTTTCCTACAGGCTATAAAGTACATGAACGCAGCATGTGCTGTGGAGTCCCTCGGTGTTCTTGCAAATGAAAAGGTTAAATTAAAGTTCATTAATTGATTTTTTTTTTTTTTGTCTAATAAAAGACTGAAACCAATGAAACACCTTACAAACAAACAATCTGACACATTACTAAATCAGAATTTAAAACAATTAATTGATTATTATGCAGTGGTTGATGAAGTAAGCCGGGCCGACCCGAAAGCTTTAGTAAACGTAGCCAAAGATTTCTTAACAGAAATGACTTTGGTATAAGTTAAAGTCACCTATTAGAATATTACTTGAGTAGAGAGAGTGTCTTTTTTTTCCATATTTTTTTCCCATAATTAAGTATTAAAAGTCATTTTCTGATATTAAAAGTACTCAACTATTGAAAGTAAAAGTACAGGTAAATGCTGATGATTAATAAACAGGCAGTTAGAATTTTAAGGATTATGAAATGTATTTCTTGGTAACATACACCACCTTAAAAATGGAGTGTACATTACACTTGAAGACTAACAAGGTGTTCTTTTTTTTTTTTTACAACTTAAAGAATTTTAAGAAAAAAATCCAGTTATTCCCTCTTTTCTATTCCTTCAATCATTCTTTTGTCCATCTGTCCCTTCCTCCCTTCCTATCCTGTTTTGTAGTAAGTAACTAAAATGCTTAGAGGAAATGTAGTTGTGTAAAAGTACACATTTTATTTAGTAAATATTGTAAAGTAAAAGTGAAAGTTGACAAAAATATAAAAACTCAAGTAAAGTACAGATACTCAATAAATACTTAAATATTCCCTTTCCCCATCTTTCTCCCGTCCTCTGCTCAGATAAAAGACCCGGCCAACAGAAACACACCAGAGAGGTCAACCAGGCCGAGAAGACGGACAGACAGCTCAGAAGGAAAGGGCTTGCAGCCAAGTGTCCCTCTCAGAAAGAATGGCCAAGCTGAAGTCAGTCCATCAGCCTGCCAACAGCCGAAACATGACCAAGCTGGCCTTCTTCCCCTACTTAGAGAAGGTGAAAACCATGCGCTGCTTCTGGGAGATGAAGTTTGAGCTAGAGGTATCCACGCAGCTCATAAATTCCATATTTAAGATACTCAGGTTATGTTATGGAGTGATACATTTTGTGTGTTTGAATCAGGCTTTCGAGTCCTCTGGAGCACCAGCAGAGGGCAGTAAAAGTGATATGGATTTGGGCATTTGGAGAAAAGCTGTGAACAATGTGCTGGTGCATTTATTAGTCTGCTTAAAATTCAGTGGAAATACATAGCTGCTGCCCTCTTTATAGTAAAAATAGTCATTTGAGACAGTTTTGACAGGTATTTTTAACAATATTAAGATGGTCAAAAACATTATATTTATAAAGTATAAAGTGGCTAAAAATGACACTGTGGTGTTAAACGCACACTCATAACACATAATCGCTCATTAAAGACCATTGGTGTCTTCAAATATATCAATTTTATTAATATTGTATTGCCAGAAATAGCATAAAACAAAACATGCACTCAAGGATTAAATTAACCACAGGCTGCAGTTATAATTATGTAGGCACACTATAAAGCAAGCTGAGACATTGTGACTGATTAAAGATCAGTTTTTTTTCCTCCATGGCAGCCAAGACATTCACTGAGCAGGGAGAGCATAGCTCCCATCCAGAAGTGAGCTCATTATTGTGTTTGGCAGAGCCGGTGGTGAAGCCAGAGGAGGTCGGGGAGACATCCAGACATGCTGTGCATAGCTGTGATTGGCCACTGTCAACCAGATGATGCATTCCTGGATTTGTGTCCATGGCTTTCACAGCCAACAGGCCATTTTTTCATAGTTCACATTATGTGGTTGAATTTCACCCCCCTCTTTATGTTCAACTTTTTTTTCTTAAAAAAGGAATAATGTGTTTAACCAGTAGTTTAAAAACATATTTTTCTCCATAAAAATGATCTTTAGCTCAATTAATATCAATTTAATTAATATTTAGTGTAATCATATCTTAACATCTTACAGGTTTACAAATGAGGATATACAAGTTTTCCATTAAAAAATTTCAAACTTTTTTTGCACACTGGCAAAAACACATTTTTTTGCCCCACAATTTTCATATAGTTTCTGTTATAGGGTCATGTTGATTAATTCAAACAACAACAACAGTATGTGTCTCATATTGGAAAAGAAAAATCAGCTTCTGTCTAAATGTGATAATTTTACCCTCTGTATTCTCCACTATCACTGCAAAAGTTAAATTGACTCTAACAGTATGTGTGTAATATATAAACATGCAGGGCAGGGGTTGAAAACATGTTGAATTAGTACTTCTTAATTTACATGTTCATCACAGTAATTAAGCCCAGCAGAAAAAGTTTCATGCTCCAAAAATTATTTCAAATATTTTTCCTGTATTTTTAAAATTTGAAATGGATCAATTTGACCCACAACATAACATGAGGGTTAAAAGCCCTCAGACGCCCCTCACTTAGTAAATAATCCATGCGTTAATTTTAAATTGAATTGTCATTTAATATTGACGTTATTTTCATTTGTATACAACATGATATAATTTAGTGTTTAACAGTTAATATAAAATCGCCTCAGCTGAGACTGTTGAGTGTGAGCTCCCATGCGAGTCAGTGTGACATTTGGACCTGTAATCCAATAGCACAGGCTATTTATTTACACCATATCCAAGTGTCTGTGTTGACAGGGAGCTGAGACACCCTATCACAATTCTCTCACTTATCAATGTCAGTACTGTGTCAAAGATTAATTTTGCTTTTGGTGAATAGTTTCTGAAAGGAAAATAAAAGTCCTGCTTTGTAGTAAAGATGGAAGGATTAGAAAAAATGAGTGGATGAGGGTGTCAGAGAGAGCTCGTCTCTCAGTCACCTTTTGGCACCTGTCACTCTTTTGTCATGAGGACAAACTGCCCGTCCTCTGGCTCTAAGTGCTGATGTGAGTTGGGTGTTGACTGAATTAACAGAGAGCGTGGCATTAATGTTTGGGCGGTGCGTTGCCTGAGAAGGAGCTGTCATCTCTTCTTACTCTCCACTTGAGACTCTTCCTCGTAAGCTCCAAGAGGCCCTTTGTAGTTAAAGATAGGAGAAGCAAGCTATAGAAGAAGGATGAAGAGTAAAGTTAAAGCCATGGAGAACTTTGTCACGGGCTGGGACATTTGGCTAGTCAACAGCATGTGTATGGTCGCCTCCTACCTCTGGAGCAGGCTGTGCGATTTACTCTGCTACAGGAGGAGGCACAGAGCATCCACTTCACCTGCCATTCAGGTAGATATGAGGCTGTTTAATTTATTGAATAATACTCAAAAATTTGAAAATATTTGGACTATACCTGCCAAATTGTATATATTAAACTTACATTTGTCTGCTAATTACCCATACCATTTAAACATGATTACATATGACATATTGTTCACAAAATTTATTTGAATTGAAGAAGTATAAATGTTGCAACCGACCCCAAATCTGGGGACAGTTGCAAAATAATAGTAATAATGAAACTATCTCCAATGATTATCGAACTCACAATGACTCGTGCATAAATGCATTTTAACATAGAGATGTAGCAGCTTACCATTTTATATATTCGGGTGAAATTGTATGCAATCACAATGACTTGTGCATATTGAAAAATACTGTCATGTGATTTGTTCTGATATGGCTGCTTAGCTTGAGGACGACTGCAACTGTCCTCCATATTGCGCAACACTAACAGAAAATCAGCAAAAAAATCACATAATGTGTTCGTTCACAGTGATGAATATTTGTGTGACTGTTCCTTGACGGCCTTTAAACGGCACACATTGACCAGTTACTAATACTTTAGATCCTGTCAACAAATTTTGGACTGTCTTCAGAGAGGATGGCAGCAGCTGGTGGAATACCAACATTTAATAACTCCCCTGACTTGATAATCTGACTGTCCTCGCAGGAATGTCCCATTAGGCTGGAGGTATAGTCATTTTAGAAAGTGTTGGTACTTGTTTTCTTCTTTTCTCTCTACTTACTTTTGTACTGCACATCATTTGTAATATTTGCTCTCAATTCATGCTCCAAGAGGCATCTACAAGTAGAATCAGTGAGCTACAGTTGATAAAAAGCAGCAAACATGTTTATAGTGGAGTAATATCTATTTTAAGGCCAGCACAATTAATCTAAATATTACTGAAACTCCAACATGACCTACTGCAATATCCAAATCGCAGGAGCTGACATTTTTTTGGTAAAGGTAAAATGTGTCACAACATACCAAAATGAAGCCTTGTGGTACTACTACAGAAATACCCTGGTCTACAAATCATATTCCAGATGTAAGAGAAAATGCTTATTTGGTAGTACAGACCCCAGAAAAAATCATGTCATTGTCATTTTTATTTTTTTCTTAGTGAAAATAAATAGCAAAATAACCATTCCCACACAACAATCAAAATATCTGTATATCTTGTATCTTTTTGCATATTGTGCAGCCCTATTTTCCAGAAGTCGTTGATTTAACACTAAGTTTTTAAAATTGACTCCATAGGCAGCAGTGTTTGCGCTTCCACTTTATTTGCTCTGTTTTTTTTTCTTATTGTTGTTATTCTTAGTTTCCTTGGAAGAGACAATGATGCACAGTTGGTATCAAATACATAATTTATAACTTATGCACCACAAGACTTTGCCTCTGTGGGAAAGATCAAGCTCACAAGTTCTATTAAACACAGCAAACACGAGTTGCCAGCAGGCAGCAGAGGCATGGTGCCGCTCTGTTGTGTTGTAGCATCATATTTCACATGGAGTAGTCTCTCAGCCACTTCTTATAACAGGGACAATGCTGGCAACTGATGGAAACGAGTTTCCTTCTAATCATAGTGTTATAATTACTTAAATCTCAGACAACAAACAAACGCCACAGATGCATGCGTTGTAAATGTCACTGAGATAGACGTGTCTGTTTATTTTTAACTGCTGTTATTATTATTTCTCTAACTAATTATGTTTATTTGACAGGTGAAATATATTCATTTTGTATTATACTCAAACATATGATGCTTAGACATCATTATATAATGGAAATGTGTATAATTTATTCCTATAGCATCACTTCATCCGGTATATTTTGTTTTGTCTAGAAACCTGAAAGCACAAACACACATTTAATTTAATTAGTCAGCTGAGCATATGGTGGGTAATTCTTTCAGCAGTAATGTGAGGCTCAGTATTGGAATGAAAGGTGAGACTGATAATGTGTTTTGCTATGTTATGGATAGCAGCAGCATTAGATAAGGAGTTGGTGGTGTTTATGAGTGCAGAGCTCAGAGAATCTGCTGTAAAGGTACAGTGAGCTCTAGTGGTAGCGCCTGACAGGCACAATGCAGGGTCTCACAGTAATGAAACACATCAGGCTGAAAATCCTCCGTTTCCTGCCATCTAGTGATTTTCAGATTGTTTTTGTGATGTATTGTTTTATTAGCAGTGACTATGCATGTGGTAGAACAAGCTACAAACATGAAACCTTTGAGATCAGTGCAAGAGAGCTTTTCTGTTGAGAAACATCTGGCATTTTATACCCATCTGATGCTCACTATTTCACTTTGTCTGATAATTACTCTTGGATATCTGTTCTGTTGCTTCCCTTAAAACCATTAAATCTCACTTTACCTGTTTCACAACGTACATTTATGCTGAGAGAACTCTGCATCAGTATAAGTATACGTTACACATCTAAACACACATACTGTCTTATTAATGCCATGGCCGTAGTCCTCAGAGAGAAGCCGAATGCCCTCTCTTGTTTCCACTCCTCTTTTGGCATTTAGGAGATCCTCACTGACATTTGCTGTTGTACATCCACAAGTACGTGACTAAGCTTTCTGTGCATTCTGTCACTGACCTTTAATACCTTTTATGACATCCTCGATGTAAAGCGCTTCTTATGTTTCCTCACTGATAATAATAGTGCATCTGGGAATATCTTTCAGGCACTGTACGTGACTGAAATTACTTGTCAAGTACAAGTAAGATTACCTGTGCTGAACAGAAAAGTACCACAGTACAGTATCTCTTTTTAAAATGACTCTGAGCAGCACTCAGTTACATACGATTGTGTCATCCTTACTAAAAGCAGCAAGAAGTTACTTTAATTTTGAGTTGATTTTGGTTGCCCCTGTGGACAAAGCAGTAGTGATTTCCAAAATGAAGACTGCATTTCCCATGAGCACCACCGCCTCATATTGTAAAGAGCTCCTCTTAATCTTTGTGAAACTCGGTGGTGCACCACAGAGCTGAAATGATGAGTTGATAAATTAATAAGGTGAATATTGTGAATATATTGTGTGAAGATCTGCTGGTTTTTTTAGTCTCTTATGGTCGTGAATTGAGTAGTTTTGGATTTCCAACTATTGGTTGGACAAATCAGGCTGTTTAAACATGCTCACTTGGGCTCTAAGAACTTTCTTTACTCACTTTTAAATGGTTTTTGAACATTTTGTCAACCAAATGATTCAATTAATAATAAAAATAATAACTTGTCACTGTTTTTTTTACCCTTTGTACCAAAAGGTGTTTCAAACTCAAAAGATTTTGGATGAAGTCTCTCTGTCTATCCTTTACCAAGATGAACATTGCCAACTGCTGTTCAAAATAAAAGCAGACTTTGTGAATAATTGGCCCAGACACATAGTTTGCATAATTTAATTCATTTGAGCATGTCCAATTACAAAAGGCATCAGTGCATATCCTATGAAATCTCTCAACACTGAAATATTTTAGCTCGGATGTGATAACTAGTACATCTATCACAATTCACAAGGCTAACGTATGTATTCATGTATGTGGGGAGTCATGTATTGAATCAGCATAATGTGGTCTAGTTGGCCTATAGTTTTAATATCCTTACATAAACAACTCCAAAGTGCAGCAGCAGAATGTGTTTACATGCCAAGAAAGAAAACATGAGAGGGAAAGAACAGAAAAGACGTCGTAGACATTAGCACGAGGAGTTAAGTTTCATGGCTGCCACACACATTTAAGCCCACAAGTTTCCAAGAGAAAGTGTAGCCAGAACTGGCAGGCTGTGCAATGTGTGAGCAGAGACTGGAGAGGTGACTGGACAGTAGCCACAGCACACAGTCCCAATGCTTCCCAGGACATTGTGTTCTCAGTTCAGGAGGTGGTGCTCCATTTTTAACAGTTCACCTTGTCGCTGTGCCAAACAAATAGCCTAATACAGAAGGGCGCAGGTCACATTATTCAACTGGACAGTATAATCTCCTGCAGGGACTGACTGTTCGAGAAGATAAACTAAAAGCATGTATGCATTTAGGTGCTTTTCTTTTGCCTTTTTACTCAGAGGAGGTTATATAGACGTAATGGCTCAGCTACTTTATTTGGTTTTAAAACTTCCCTGTGGCCTTAATTTATTTGGCCAAAGCGCATAACGTATGGCTTGCGTTATGCATGCTATAAACAGGTTCCCTAACAATCAACACTTTATTAAAGCTGCAAAAAGCATTACTAATAATTGTCTAACTGTTAAAGCTAAAATGCCCTCAAAAAATTGCATGCCAAGAATTCTCAGGCCCATTATCTCAGATGTTAGGATATGCTGCTTTTCTCTGTTCTGAATCAAAACAGACTGAATATCTTTGAATTTTAGGGTTGATAAAAAAAAAAGACATTTAAAGACAGCTTCACCTCTGTCATACTGTGACAACATTTATTTTTCAATTATTTTTTGACGCTATGTAGACCAAAATTTATCAAGTATTAAAGGAACAGTGTGTAAGATTTAGGGGGATTTAGTGTATTTTTATTTTTTTGGATTCATGCACGACTGAGCAACTTTCATAAGAATAAACTGGGTATGCCTCAAATGTATCCAGGTGTCATAAGTTATGTTCACAGTGCGGGCCCAAGTGGCCCGAATGTAATGACAGTGTGAACAGCACAAATCAGATGGAGTCTGATCTTCTCAAACTGGATTTGGGCCACTTTCATATTTGGTTCTAAATAAGATACAGATCTGATTTTTTGAAACGTGAACTCAGTCTGAACAGCCATGCGACCTGTAATGGAATTCAATGCAACTTTTACGATCAACATCCTTCTATATAATGACTAAAACTCAGTTTGTCTGTCTGTCTGTTTGTAGGGAGAGACTTATAAACAATGTTGACTTGCTTCTTCTTCTGCCCGCGGAGTACCTGCACAATAACTTAAAAATTAAACTGTAATTTGTCACATCGGTGGCCTCCATGTTTTTTAGGGGCTTCTTTTCCTTGTTTACTTCTGTATACACAGCATGCTGTGTGTGATGTGTTCTTCTGGCTATTCGGGCCACATCAGAGCCATGAACAGTTCACATAGGAGTCTGATATTGACCATACTTTAAATGATAATGTGAACTGCTACATAAAAAAATTGGATCCACAAAAAAAAAAATCCAAATTCAGCACTAAAGCTTGCAGTTTGAACATATATGATGTGGACCCACACCCTATATAGATATAAACTGCTTATTCTAAGGTAATGAAAACACAACAATTCCTATTTTCAGGTAAATATATACTAAAGAAAACATTATATGATATTCCATTTCTGCCCATATATCCCCCTAAATCCTACAGGCAGAACAGAAAATAATTGTCAGATTAACAGACTAATGGATAATAAAAATAATCATTAGTGCCATCTTTACAGTTTACCACGTTATTGATAATAGATACTGGTTTCAATATTATTGGCGTTACAAAGGATGCATGTTGGCCTTAACAGTTTGCAGTTTCACTATTTAAAGGAGCTAAGCCCCATGCTGTATATCATTTTACCTTTAAATTTTTTCCACTCTCAACGTCTGTAAGTCAAACTGCAAGGTCAACCGGGACACACGCACAAACATGAACTGTGTCTGTTACATATTACATAGGGTTTCTGAGCATTCACACAGCTGGCAGTGCCTCCAAACATCCTAATCATTTTGCTGTCACATTAACTAAACAACGTTTTAATCCTGCACCAGTAGACAGGCAGTGATTTCTCTCCTGCCACTTTGTGTGCCCAGTCTGTGTGTGTACACATACTTGTGTTTGGCAAAGAGGGTGAGAGAGGACTGTGACCACACTGCTGTTACTTTCTTTGGCGTTAGTTTCACTGTAAAGTGTAAGTGATATAACATGATATTTGCTTTATGTAATAAGCCCCAGGGGCCAAGAGGTCTGTTTATACCCTCTGCAGGGTTTAATAACCTTAAAGTGTCCCCTACCTCTAAGCAATGAAAGACATCATAGTCATTTCAAAAACATGGAAAGAATGAGCAATTTAACAAGAATTTACCCAAAAGAAGAAAATTACCTGAAAATGAGCAAATGAAACAAAAACAGGAACTGAGATGAAAAAAAAGGTACTAAAATAAAATAGTAAATATAAACAAATAATAATGTATATTTTACTGTAACCTAATTTTAAATATATAATTGTAATAATATGTTTTCTTTAAATTATTCTGTTGTTATTTGAAAATGTTTTAATGATTCTCCTATTTTTAGGTCAATTTCTTGTCACCTTTTACTTATTTTTTTGCAATTTGCAGGACATTTCATGCCAAGTTGCTGATTGCCCCCCCTCCAATGTTTAAAAAGAAATTAAACCAAATTGTGTTTTAAAATTTTAAATGAACGCTAAAGGTGTCTAAAATAGCACAAGAAAACTGATGTTGATCCAGGGATTAAAGGGTTATTATGCAGCAAAATAACATTGTTGTGTGACAGCATCTAGTTCTATTTGTCTTTTACATTCTCCTTGTGTCTGTCTGCTGCATGCACACAGCTGCAGAAGAGTTGACCGCCCCTCAAATTGACACAACATGCTGCAAATGACCTACGTTGTCTGTCATCTGCTGGCATCCAGGGACAGGTGTGAGCGTCCCTGTCTCTCTCCGAGTGATTGATGGCTGGTTTCACTCCCATCTGTTTCTGCCCCGTCAGAGTCACTTGTTCTTTCCGCTGTAGCCACCTCGAGTGAAAGAAAGTAATATGCACGCTGGTGCAGCGACTTGTCATTAAACACGAGCTGACAGGTAAACTCCTTCTCCTTTCCTTCCCCTCACCTTACCCCACTTGACTCCACTTTATCTGCCAAGTTTACACCCCTGCTGCAGTGCAGGGGAGTTTGGCTGAGGTCACCATGGCTCATTTTGCTGTCTGTGACCCTGTTGTCCCAAGTACTTCACAGTGGCCTGAGTAAAGCTGGATCAGTCTATGATCTGTGAACTTATGGAGACAAAATGAATTTGCCAAGTTTGATAGAACTGTCATGAAATAGTTTAACTGTAAGTGCATTGCAGCTTATAGTTATTTAATTGACTTGGACAATAGCACGTAGTTCAGTGTTTGTTTGGGTATTTAACCCTTTGAACCCTTAGCAAATTGGTTTGACTTCTTTCAAATACATGGGTAGAAAGCACTGAGCAACTTAACAGGACATGACCCAAAAATGTGCAGGACATTTTTTTTAAGTAACAAGAAAATTACCCTGAAAAATCCCCCCCCCCAAAAAAGTATATTTTTTTCTGTGACATAACTTTAAATATATGTTTATAATAATTATATATATCAGGTTTTTTTCTCATATATTTCCCCAGAATTTTAAAACTTTCGTCTTTTTTTTTTTTTTTTAAAGTCATTTTCTTGTCGCCTTTTACTAATTTTTTGCAGTTTGCAGGACTTTTCTTGCCAAGTTGCTCATTGCCTTTTTCCTCATGTTTTCAAAGGAAATCAAACCAATTTACTCAGTTACCGATACGTTGCGAAAAGCATCTCAACAAAGCACAATGGAAGTGATTTTGATTTCAAGGGAGTAATATCTCTGCGTCTGTTGACACGTTAGTATAAATCATATTTAGGTTTACAGTAAAAATGGGTAACGGTCATATTACAAGAGGTAAGTCAAAATGGATCCCTTGCTCTCTACAGGGAGGTTATCAGTGGATGTTTTTGTCGGTGAGTAGGCATCATATAAATCATTCGTGTCACCCGTCTCCTCTTTCAGCAGACGGGCTAAACATCTTACTGTGGGTCCCCTTATCCCCTCAGCACTGGGTGCAAGTTACAGGCATCCAGAAGATAAGCAAGGAATTCGCATTGCAACATGGTTGTCATTCACAATTGTAAACGTCCAGGCAGCTGTGTCCAATAACCAGCAGCATTCTGAGTTTTCAATGCTATGAATATTACTTGAGTATTTCTTTGTCATTGTCAGCTTGTATTTAGAAATGACAATAAAATCTGTCCTACACCTGTGCAGTCCACTCAAGAACATGGACCAGACGTGTCCATCTGTCACTGTGAGTTAATGTCATTGTCATCTGAATTGGAAAAATGAATGAGCATAGTCACACTTATCTTACACACGGAAGAAGTTCTGTGTACAGTGACCATTTTGACACCTAGCGGGGGAGTGACGGTGTGGGCTTAACACTTAAAGGCTCTCAAATGTCTCATAGCCAAAGCAGTGCCAAGCCCCCACCCCAAACACTTGACCCCTGCTGACGTAGGCTGTCCATTTACATTTAGAGACACCAGCTCACTCCATTCTTAATACCATTTCTAGTGCGGAGAGAAGCAGGCGCCTCGGAGAGAAAAAAGTGTCAGAGAAACTGTTTTTTTTTTTTTGGACTCAATACTAGTCAGAGCTCACTTTACTTGAGGTTTAAAATTATCATCTGCTTTGCTGGTGATTTTTTGGATCTTAAATCACTTCTGTTCCACTTTTCTGTATCTTAGTTTGCACACCAACGGGGTACACTGAAGGGTAGAGCTGGCTACGATTGTTGAAAAAGTATTTTCGTCTGTCTCACGGACGCTATTAGTCCTATTTTTGTCTCAAGTTGGTGTCTTAACGTGATTTTTATATCACTGGAAGCCATGAGTTCCTCTGTAATGAACACAGCCGGAGATGGCGACAGCGCAAGCTTCACCCTCATCCAAAATCGGATTGAGTCACTCAGCAACAAGATGGACAAGCTCATCAACATCCAAGAAAAGGTCCTCAACCGACTAGATGGGATGTCCCAAGACATTGACGACATTGAACAGGATATGGAGAATCTGAAGGTTGACAAGGAGGAGATCCATTTTCCACCCAAGATGGTGAACCAGACCCAGGTCATGGGGCGAGAAGTGAGGCAGATATGCAAGGAGATGAGCACCATCATGTTGGTGGTGAACCAGCGGTCCGAGCAGCAGGCTCAGAAGCTTGAAGGGATGGAGAAGCTGGTCCTCAGCATGCAGCAGGTGATCAGCTTCATCGGGGAGACGGTGAAGAGTTCCAGGGTTATGGAGCTGATGTTCAAGGGCCCCGCAGCTCGGAAGGGCTCCAAACAAAAAGACAATAAAGGCAAGCAAGCCCTTAAAAGGAAATCATCTACTGACACAATAAACAAGAAGCTTGACAAGGTGAGACCAAGAGCCTGAAATATTATGCTGAAACTCAACAAATATCTTTTCCTCAGGTGTGCACAGAAAATGTGAAAATGCTGCATTATGCTGCTTTTGCATAAAGTAGATTTTGGAGAGAGATAATCCAGATTTAATTAGTTGCTATGGATTATTGGTTTTCATATTTTGCCTCAAAAGTGTACATAAAGTTTGTTTGGCTAAGTATAACATCTAGTTTTGTTCTAGGGGTGCAAAAGATGCTATGACTTATGAGATCTCTCAAAGATCTTGTTGTTCTTGGCAGAACATGTGAAAATGATCATAGCAGTAAAGCTGACCACTCCAACAGTTCTCTAGCCTGTGACTTGGCTTGTGTATTAAATAGCCCATATAATGGGGCCGGGTAAAGGTAGTGTCTGGGATTTGGCATGTTCACACTCTTGCCATCTGCTGATTGAAGGTAAAATAATTACAGTATAAACTCTAATTTTGAAGTGTTACATAAGACGCTGCACAATAAATATTTCACTTATATCTCATCGGAAACCCCAATTAACTGGTATTTATATTTGTTGGATCTCTACTCGTGCTGAGTGCAACATGGCCTCCTTGGCTTGAGGCTCAGTCTTAGAGCCCCTGGCAGGGCACGAGAGGTGAGGCCAGGGGTGAAATGTGAGCAGCCCTGTTTAGAAATGCTGTTTTTGGATCAGAGCTACAGTGTTTGTGGTCTAAAAGGGCTTTAACCCCTTCAGCTCACCAAGAGTCAGGTGTCAACAGTTTGTGATGAGTCAGTCTTTCTCACCTTCTCTCTTGTCTCACTGACTTGCTTCTGTTGAACAGAAGGTAACAAGAGCTTGCATTATGCTATGTGATTCTTCACTTCCCGCAGCGCAAAATAGCTCTTCATAAAATTTTATTGGGAGTCCTGCTGATAGTGCTGTCACAGCACCTTTGATTTAGAGCCTCCAGTAAATGTCTCACTGCATGCAGTGTTGCAGGAACTACCGCTGCAAGTTCAGAAAAGTATCAAAGTAAATATGTACTTATGTAAATATAACTCCAGTGAGGTTACTGTAGCTCCACTGTGCTTCACACTTGTCAGGATGAGGATTTTCTACTTTTAACTTTTGTCTTATAGGGATACTTTTCCTATTTTCAACCAGCTTTGTATCATAATAGTGTGGGTAATGTTTATAAATTAACAGTGGTAAACCTCCCTCCATTTTACCAGCTCCCAGGTCTCCCTGCTCATATCTCAGCTCAAACATGCATCCATTAGATTTTAGCTGGCTCTAGGGCTGTTGCTCAAACTACAGATTGTAATTCTGCATTTCTAGTTTCTCACACACTTAGAGAGTATAGAAGTGGATGGAGAGACCAAACTCAGATCAAACAGTAACTAGGCAGCACTGATCAAATACAAACCAAGATCCTGTTACTGTATTGCCTATTTCTTGCCTAAAATATCTTCAGAAACATATTTTATTGCATTGTTTGGCTGTAGTATTAGAATATGTGAACAGGATATGCAACATACTGTTTCCTATATTGTAAAAATGGAGGTTGAAAATACTGAGATCAAATGTTAAAAGGAAGAGGCACTGGTCAATAATGAGCAAAGATTCTGTTACTGCATTGCCTATTTCTCAACTCAAATGTTTTCAGAAAAATACTTGTTTACAGTTAAACTGTAGATCATTTGCAGCTGGCTGCCATATTGTTTCCTGTGGAAAAACTGAGTAGCTATAGCTGCGGCTGGAGCAGCTACATGACTCGACAACCATCAGTCCATGATAAACAACCAGGGAAGCTGCGTTTAGCTAGCAATGAAGTGTTAAAAGAGAGGCAGTTATGGTTAGGATTAAGGTATGGGTAAGGGTTACATCTCTTTACTCATCAGGTAAATCACATCTTCATGTATAATGTATAATGAATAAAGACAATGGATTAAGTGGATTATTGTTCTGTTCGGCCTCATACTTAAAAACAAACAAACAAACAAACAAACAAAAGGCATTGTAGCAGAGTTCAACTAACTGCAGAGTTAGTGGGTTTGTCTTGTGTGTCTAGCTATATATGTCTAGGAAAAACGGCCAAGCTTGTATTACATCACCAACACACGGGAGTGTTTATTGGTCTGGTGTGGGGCAGTGCATTCTGGTAGTTGTAGGTTTTCTTCCTCTTGAGCAAAAGCAAATGCCCCAGCCCTTTTCTTTGTAGCACCACGTTCAGAAGTATTTTTTGACTTTCTACTGCATAGACAGCCTAGATCACCTTTTTACCAGAGAAATACTTCTTAAAGTTTGAATGAATGATTGAATGAAAGTTTGAATAATGAACTAAATACTTTTTAATCCCTGTGACACTGAAGTCACCTTCAAATCAAACCTGAGGTTCTTGCATTCATTACACAGTCGTATGACCCTATATAAAGATCACTAAGTGCTGCTTTGCGTCAAGAGCATGAGCTGCACTTACAGACACCCTAAAGCACGTTATCACCACACTCCTATCAATTGCGTAGTAGCAGAGCTCGGAGTCAGATCTCTTTTCCTCTCTGACCTACGAGCCAAGAGCAAACTCACCTGAGTGGTTGTGATGTCATGGTATCGCATACTTGAAGGAATATTGATGTCACAGTGCACAGTGTGCAGCAGTGCAGTTTTTTGAATTCATACTTGTGTTAAATTGAGACATGACTTCTTGGATTCAAGCCAACTTAAATGGATCATGATTTTATGGCTGTATTATATCCTGATGATTAATGACGGCATACCAATCTGATGGGTCCCGTGTGACTCACATTTCAGGGAATTTCCGAGGTCGTTTGAGCTCTTGTCAGGTGGTTGCTTCATCTTCCTCCACCTCCAGAGGTGTGAGATATGTTACAAGTAACTGCTGTTACTATGCCCCCCTCACGCTTTACCCAATCTCCCAATCACAGTTTTGATCTCCAGAAAACACTGCTGTCACTGGGGAAACACTGCACTGGAAATATCCTCTCTGCTGTTTCCCTCATGACAGCATTCGGGGGGAACAAATGTGCAACAGCCCGGGTTCGAGACAGATTTTTCCATGCTAACCTGATCGGAGAGTGTTTAGTGAGTTTCCTCAGCTGAGAAATTTGAACAACAGCCCTACGGTCACTTGTAATATTTTCCGCTCAGGGTCAGCATTGCATTCCATTGCTGAGTGCGACAAGTGATAAGCTATAAATTCACCGCCCCTCTGCTGGCCATCCATCTGCTATGAATAATCAAAGGCATGCCATTATACAAGTCAGTCTGCGCATGGAGACATACAATAAATGTGCTAATCTTTGAGCTGAAAACAGAGGAAGTGTTGCTTATATTTTGTCATGATTTTACCCGTCAGGTCATTGAATTATTTGATGTTTGATTCATTTGTTGTGTTGTGTGTTTTACATCTAACTTCATCAGATCAATGTGTCGCTATCATTTTACTCAATTATTCATGTTACATGTGACCCTAACGTCATCATATCAGCCTCCTGTCTCTCTTCATTCATTCTTAACATGCAATATTTCTTCCATTCCATGTGCATTTATCCGTATAACCCTACTAAGCATTGCCATCTTGTCTTTTTACTAGAAACCTACCTCTAATAAAGCCAGTAAAGGGAATCAAGAGATAACTCCTGCATGTGAGCCCAGTTCTCCAAAGCCTTCTCACAAGATAAAGCTCCATGGACCAAAGCATTTCCTCGCCTCTCGCAAATGTGGAAAATTTGTACGTTTCTTGTGCTTATAGCCTGGATGTATACAGGAACTTTTCTTTTAATTTTTAATATGTAAGTATGTGCTTCTGCAGCTCTGGCTTCAGGCTGGCTCTTTGTTATTAATGTTTTAGCTTAAAGGGCTGCCTCCGTACTGTGAATAGTATTGTGCTGATTAACATGATAAGAAGAAAGTTCTGCATTACATTACATTACAAAAAACACATTGCTGCCTTTATTTTTTGCCTACCTGTGTGAACTAGCCAAAGTGCTTATTTCAGACAGGAATAATACACCCTAAACACCAAAATAAATGCTGGCATTGTACAATACTACATTTGTATGTTATTATGTAATGGATATGGTGAAACTTAGCGGTTAACAATGTTGTGGTTAACGTGTGGTTGGTTCTAGGCACAAAACCACTTGGTTATAGTTAGGAAAAGATCATGTTTTGTCTTGGTAAAAACAAAATACATCCACTCTTCGTGAAACTATCGCTAGTGAACACAAAGTAACTGGTCGTTAAAAACACCAGTGTTTGGTTGCGGCTAAAACGCTGCTGCAGGACAGTTTTGCTGTTTGTTTGTTTTCAGCTCAGCAGGCATCTCATATCAGTGTCCTACAATCTACCATCCTCTTCACTTCCCAATGACCAATACACTGATCTGATTTGTATGAAATGTACAAATGTAACATATACGTTGTTTGCAGAAATTTACAATGCCAACATTTTCTTTTGGCGACTGGGCTGAATAAAAAAAACAGTCTTCTGGTTAAGAAAAACCTTCTAATAATTCTAGAAATCAAAATCTTCCTGTAATATCACATTTTTATTTGAGACTGATAATTTAAGATAATTTATTTGAGAATGTAAAAATTGAATTTCAGTACATTGTCCAGATTTCTCTTTTGACTGCTTTTTATTTGTATTTCACAGTTGAAAGACCACAAAGGTAAAGATGGGGCGGATAAGCCCTCTTTGAGCCCTAAGGGTCTGAAAGCTCAAAAGAAGATGAAGCCTCCAGACGCAGCAGGTACTGAGATCAACAAACTGTTAAAGGAGCGGTGAGTGAGATTTAGGGGGATTTAGTAGCAGTGAGGATCACAGATTGCAACCAGCTGGAACTTTTCCCAGTTGGATTTCCTTCGTTGTTCTTTGTTCAGGAGGTTTTTACCAAGAGCCAAATTATATGGAGTGGTCTCTAGGATGCTGAAGATGCCGATTTAAGAAATTTCGCGGTACATTTCCGATGTATTCTTATTGAATGGGCGGTATGATATCCTATGAAAATGCACACCAAACAGTTCATATGATATCAAACGAATTAGTGCCCCATGAATTAAGTTACGTTCTTAATGTACAGTTATGTAATTAATATACATTTATGGAGGTTAGATTTAGGCAATTAAAAGTTGCCATAGTTGGGTTTAGGAAAACAAACATGATTGGGTTTATTTAGGTGTAGGTTAGTAGTCACTATGGTTAGGTTTAGGAAAAGAAACATGGTGAGGACGAAGCTTAAAATGAAACAAAGTCCACACAGTTCTGAACACGCATCTCCATGGGTAAGTCCCGGGGAGGGCCTGGACTTTTGTGACCCACCGTCACCCCAACCTGTGTCCTTACAGGACCACTCAGCACTGCTTCCTTGTTTCCTTGGTCATGTTATCTCAGCCTTTCAAGATAGTTAGATATGTATGAATTTGCGTGCATTACAGTCTGACAAATCAGTGTTTCTCTGATGCTGTTGGTGTTGGAGACCAGCTGCCAGCCCTGCAAGTGCTAATGTGTGCTCACTCTTTTTCTCTAATAACTTAGGATTCTTTTTTTTTTACCAGGAGCTGCATTTTCTGTAGAGGTCTCTCAAAAACAACCGGATTTAAACTGATAAAAAAACAGAATAAAGCAGTTTTAATGGAAAATAAATAAATAAATAAAAATATCTATGTATTTCTGACGCTGCTAACTGCAGTGGCCAATGTGAAAACACAAATGGCCGTAATTTGGTTTGTTCATTCTGGGCTACTTTAGAAACATGGTGATGTAACATGGCGGACGCCAAGGAAGAGGAGCCGCTCACTATGTAGATATAAACGGCTCATTCTAAGGTAACAAAAACACAACGATTCCTATTTTTGTGATTATATACTAAAGAAAACATTTTTTTAATCTGCTTTTCATTTTCGCCAATATATTTCCCTGAATACTACATACTGGATCTTTTATCATACAAAAGTATGACTGTGCTTAAACGCAGTTGTCCTTGTAAAATAATTAACGAGACACAGCGGCTAAATGTAAATAAAAACATTTGCCCTCAGACTTTTTATAAGTATGTTACTGTGCCAGAGTGATATTGCATTACATGTACAGCTATGCCCGACCAGCATTTACGCTGTGACACAGAAACCAAGCTCAGAAGGTCAAAGTGAAATATTTAGTCCCTGCATGATGTATACATTGTAACCTTGCACAGTGTTGAAGAAGTTGTGAGTGATTAAATCCAAAACCTGTTTGGACTTTTTGTAGAAAATATCTCCCTAAAGAAGCAGGCATTGCTTCTGGAAGAGGTGCAGAAGCTCAACAAGGAGAATGCGGAGAAGTCAGGTCAGCAGCTCACCCCTGGATATCTGGACCTGGAGGCTGGAGTGTCTCCAAAAGATCAACAACCAGACACCTCTACTCAAAACTTGGTGGACTACCTGCGTGAAGATTCCCAAGCAGCTGTGGTTAAGAAAGATGAGGTTGCTGAGGCAGCTAGTGAGGAAGAGGGTGGAGAAAAGGTGCATGAGGCAGCGGTTACAGAGAAGGAACCAAAGCTTGATAAAGTGAAAGAGAAAAAGAAAGAAAAGCTCCCAGAGGAAAAGGAGAAAGAGGTTACATCTCCTGATAAAGAAGCAGCCAAAGCCCCAGAGTTACCTGCTGCCCGTGAGGATGAAAAAGTGAAGATTACTACAAGGTAGGTTATGTTTAAAGAGCTGCCATGATTTGTCAATAAATCAGTTAATCCATCAACGGAAAAGTAGTCCTCAGCTATTTTGCTAATCATCTACTAAATTTAGTATGTTTGAATGAAAAAACACCAAACATTTGATTTGAGCATGCTGCCTTTCTTTTGCTTACCTAAAATTAAATGATAAATGATATTAAATGATAGACATTATTTCTTTCTTTTGTTTGATATTTAGGATTTGTAATCTGGATGAATATGGTTAAGATTACATCACAGAGAAGCTGACTGTGTTGACAAAAATAAGAGTGTAACAAGTTAACAATTCAGTCTGATATCAGGCGATGAGTAACCTATTTTATAGATATTTCATATTATATTTAATGTATAAAAATAACAGTACAGAACAATTAATAAACTGTACAATTAATCCAAATATTGAGATTGTGTTTGAAAATTTGCAGATTATTTCTTATGAAATTAATTCAGAGATCAGCAGTTGTCCTGATATTGTTGGGAACTTTTTTTGGAGATCCTCTGTCTGAACTGTGTTTTTTTTAAACAATCTCATTAATAGGCTTCTTTTTTGACACTTTCTCCATTTTCTTCTCCGTGGCGCTTGGCCACTGTTCTATTAGCTCTATGGTGGTTTTGACTGCATAACCCCCTAAATAAATAAACATCACAACTTTCTTTCAGCGATGATGACCACAAAGATGCCTCCCCAGAGGCTGAGCAGGACCAGATTTTAGAGGTCCGCAGCACGAGTACCAAGTTCTGTGTGACCAAGGAACACTTTGTAGTGGAGGACCACACAAAGAGCCAGGCGGTGGAGGTAAAGGGGAAGGAGAAGAAGGAAGACAACGAGGAGGACGAACAGCAGCTTGAGTCTGATGGCTGGGCCGTTTTCAAGTCAGATGGAGTTGAATTCCACTTAGACCTAAAAGAAAGAGTGGAGAGGGCGAGAAAGGAAAACGAGGCAGAAAACGATGCAGAAAACGAGGAAGATGAAGAAGCAGAGCGGTACTTTATTGGTAAGTCAGGGCTCCTCGACACTAATCATGGTAGGATGTTGAAACTTTGAATAATTGAGCTTTTGTAACCCATTTTAAGGCAGTAGCAGAAAAAGTTAATTACAAAATCTGCATGCTGGAGGCTATTGGAGATTCTCTTGTTGGGGGCCTAATTTCTGTGTAATTGAATTATAATACCTAAATAGTCTATAGCTGTTTTTTTTAATAACTTGATATTAACACTAGACCGATATAGACTGCATATAAAGATGGGCAATACAAAAATGAAGCCAAAATAATCTGGATATGGGCAATGCCATCATGCATCGGTGACGGCAACTCAATTGCGAACACTTCGATTGGCACACAGAACTGTCAATCATTTCACCACACCCCCTTTTTATAGCAGAAAGCTAGTTAAACAACACTACAACAAACATCAGCATGATAAGAACTACGCAGGATTTATGACAAATACTGCAGCCAGCCAGCAGGGGACAATCAAGATCAAGATGCTCCGCAAAAATGATGCTGTCGTGTCATCCATCTTTAAATACTATCTATTGATACATCAACCAATATTAAGGTATTACAGTTAGGTTATATATTGTTTTGGTGTATATGATGGCTGATACATTGCAAGGAGCTGCAGTGTAAATTTGAAAGCAGGTTTATTTAGTTACATTGTTGTAATTCCATAGTTTGTGCACCAGAGAGCACAGACACGCTGATTTTTTAGTTGATTTTTTAAAATAACCAATTTATTAATTTGGCTTTCAATTCTCAGTATCAATATGAAGTAATCACAATATTCCTACTTGTGCAAAGATAAATAAGTAAATAAATAAATAAATAAATAAAATCTGAAATAATATTTTTTTAAACAACCAAGAGACGATAAGATAGACAACACTAACATGCGTTAAAGTAACAAAGTTACATTTTGCACTGATTTGACAGATGATGAATACATACACAATTGTCTCACAAAGCGTGTGATAAAAGGCTGCCATACTTTAAGAATCTGTCAATAATCCCCTGAATAGCAAATCTCATTGTGACAAGATGATGAAGTTTTTTTAAAACTGTAAAACATCCTGCATAATTTCTTTGTCACAATTATTAAAAACAAGAAAATATTAATGTTATGTGTTGTAAAAAACAACAACAGAAAATCCCACACAATCTAGTAATATATATTTTTTTGAACTCGCCTCAAATACTAAGTAGGTCCAACATAACAGTGGAAGTAAAAGAAGACCCTGGCAGTATATGACTAGAGGATGTGTTTTACCAAAGCGTTGTTACTCCTCTGTGATATTTAAACAACAACTGCGCCTGTGGTTGATGTTTATCATAGCATGTTAATGCACAATGTGCTAACTTGATTATAGCAGCCATGCACCCTTTCAAAAGCCTTAGTGTAGTTAATTAACAATGAAGCTCCTGTGTTCTCACATTCCTCATAACTTATTAAAACAGATTATATCTTTTCTGGGGTCCCCCATCTTACTTTAGACACCAGTCTTCCTCCGGTGGCTCCCTTTAATCACCGCATTGTTTCTGCCAAGCCCAACCAGATCATCAACTTCTACACCATCAACTGGCAGGAGGTCCTGGGCGGGTGAGCACTTTTCAAATTTCTCTGTCATGTAAAAAATGAAAGCTATTGACGACCAGTTGATCTATCAGAGATCAAAGGCAGTGAGGTTCCCATAAGGCCTTATAACGTAACCCTCGCTCTCTCCCCTGGTTCATAACTCCAGAGTCACGGCAGTTATTTTTACTTCGGGACTGAGTGGTATGTGAAACTGTATCCCTGGTGCCAGCTGGTAGCTAATCACTAAGTGTTAATCCAAGTCTTCAAAAAGGAGACACAGCCCAGCTCAGATTTAATGAAATAACAGATTAAACTCAACACTGTCCTAAAACCTCCCTGTCTCACGCAAGATCAGTTTTTGATTTGTCATGGAAACATAAAACACAGTCTCATTCCTGTCTCTCAACTGTGTCTGGACTGCTGAGATGCAGAGGTGTGGATATGATGACATAAGGCTTTACTTGACAAAATATTGCAACTTGACATGGACTTTTACACCAATGACTTGTGATTTCCTCGGACTTGAGCATTTTGTCTTGAAAATACTTGGTACCTTTCCCCAAGCCCAAAGATTAAAAACTTAAAAGTTTGCAGCAAATCTGTATGTTTCCCTTAACTTCCTGGAGTGTTTCTCATATATATATTTAGTATTAGCGCTCCTCTATTTGTATTGACTCCCCTACACACACACACACACACACACACACACACACATATATATATATATATATATATATATATCAAGTCCATAAACACTTGAGGTTTAGGACTCGAAACTCAAAGTTTAAGACTTGACACTTGACTTGGGACTTATAGCCCTGATTTGGGACTTCCTTGTCTTGACATGTGACGAGCAACACAATGACTTGGTCCCACCTCTGCTAGGATGAACAATTTGAGGCAGCCCATTCTCATACCAAAGTTGTCAAATACCGCTGCTTGATCAGTGATTTCGGCGACACTGACACCTTTTGTGGTTGTATGATACGCCACCAGGACACGTCAGTTTATAAACACGGCTGGTAATAATGTAGTATAAGGAGCTGGAAAGTGCCTTCAGAGTAGGTGGATGTGGGATCTGGGCTTTCACTCAGTAGCCTGCTGTTTGCTTCCCATATGAATGTTAAGCCAAACCATGATGTTTTTCTTCCAAAACTAACCATGTGCTTTTGTTGCCTAAACCTCACCACGTTCTTGTGTTGCACATGGTAAAAACGAGGTGTTTTACCAACATTGTCAGTTTACTTTGATAAAGACAGTATACATCTAACAAGCAGAAACTACATTTCCTGTGAAAACCAACGTGCATTTTGAAAAAATGCCATGCATTTACCAAGCATAAACTGACACGCCGTCCTGGAACGTCAACAACAGACACAGGAGGATACCTAGTTGTCATATGTAGTCGTGAAGGACAAGAACGACCAAGCAGCAATATTTGATGCGTTGGGAGGAGAATATGTTGTTTGACGTGACAGAGTTTGCATCTGTTTCTTTGTAACTATAAATGTATGGGTTTTTTTTTCTTTCTCTCTCTTTAAGGGGTCGTTTCGGCCAGGTGCACAAATGTGTTGAAAACTCCTCTGGTCTCACTTTGGCAGCGAAGGTCATCAAAGCCAGGACTCTGAAAGAAAAGGTACTGCACCTAATGTTCATCATGGTGAAATAGTATTGTTGTTACTACAGTAAGAGCCACGCCACATGATATAAAAAGCAACGGGGCCCAGTTACAATTTTCAGTACATACTAGTCCACTACAAGGCCATTTGGAACAGAAGCAAAGGGAATACTTCTCCCCTAGGTGAGAAATATTTGACCTAGAAGATAAGATGCATTGTCTCATAGCAGGGAACAGCTGAAACCTCTCATCGTGTCCGTGTGTGCTCGCTTGTCTGTGTTTGTCTGCATTCGTATCTGTTTGTCTGGCACTGCATCTGCCTGTCTGTCTACGCCTGTGTTTTTGGTAGGAGGTGGTGAAGAATGAGATCCAGGTCATGAATAATCTGGACCATGCCAGCCTGATCCAGCTCTATGCAGCTTATGAGTCAAGAAATGACATCATCCTTGTACTTGAATAGTATGCTCCTTCTTTCGTATTTTCGGCATGTGCTAATTCCTTTAAAAACATCAAATAATTGTCCTTCATAGACTTTAAACTTCTACAAGATACTTCAGTAATGTTCAGTAGAATTTTGGTTAAGTTTGTTTGACAAACGTAGTCTTGATAATGTGGATTAATATGTTAAAATAATATTTTTTTTAGCTGTAAAAATGCATTAAATTTAGGGTGTTTGAGTGATGTGTTTTATGCATTTGTCTCTAATAGTGTTGGTGGAGGGGAGCTGTTTGACAGGATCATTGATGAAAACTACAAGTTAATGGAGCTCGATGCTGTTGTGTTCATCAGGCAGATCTGTGAGGGCTTGCAGCACATGCACAAAATGTACATTCTACATTTGGATTTAAAGGTAACCAAGTCATTTATATTTGCTGATACTTTAAACATATCCACAGTAGCACACATGAAACATAATCTGTGAAAAAAAAAAAAAATTCTTTCCCTCTTTGTAGTACTTATAATGGTGTTAGTGAGAATCAACTGCACATGATGAGCCAAAACTAAGCACCGCCCACCGATTTTCTCATGTTACAGCTAAACAGTACACTAAAATATGTTTTTGAAAACAACATATTGCAAATGCCATAAGGAGCACTAGAGGGACGCTAAGGAATATGATTTTTTCCCACTGATTTTTTGTTTCATGTATAATTGTCAAGATGTGGAGACAGTTTCAGCAAAAAAGACTAAACGTATTGTTATTGAAGTTGCAAACTAACTTTACAGCATTCTTGGTGTTTTATCTGTCATTTTCTTGAAATTTCAGCCAGAAAACATTCTGTGTGTGGACCCAGTTGCAAATAAAATCAAAATCATTGACTTCGGCCTTGCTAGGATGTAAGTTCAGTACCAGCATTTACATCTGCTTTTATTATTTTTCAATGTAATCATACTAAATGATAATGCCTTTTCTTACATAGATATAAACCACGTGAGAAACTGCGAGTGAATTTTGGCACACCAGAGTTTCTCGCTCCTGAAGTCATCAACTACGACTTTGTGTCTTTCAACACAGACATGTGGAGCCTTGGCGTCATCACCTACATGCTGTAAGTAAACACTGACATATCCACACTAACGCACAACCTAATAACTAATGATTGTGTGCCTCTTTTGTTAGTCTGAGCGGTCTTTGTCCTTTCCTCGGCGATGATGACAACGAGACTCTAAACAACATCTTGGCCTGTAAATGGAGCTTTGAGGAACAAGAGTTTGTAGATACGTCAGAAGAAGCCAAAGACTTCATCTCCAGACTCCTCATGGTAAACAAAAGGTATCCATCATCTCATTCTGTATCACTGTCCCTCTGCGTATGCCTGTGTGGTGATTTGTAACATAATATTTATGTGTCATTGTGTTTGTCATCAGTTGGAGGATGGGGGCGTCTGAGGCCTTGAAACATCCTTGGCTAGCTGACCCAGTCCTTCATCATCGCCTTTATACAAAGGTAGAATACACAGTCCTCACTTGCATTTATCATAAACAAGAGACTGCATAGGGTTGCTGATGTTAAAAAACGTAATTCTACAAAATACCTTTTACTTAAGAAACTTAGTATTAAAAGTATTAAAATTCAACTTTAAAAAATGTGTTGCACTTTCTGAAGCTCATACATAACAGTCCTACATTTTAAAGTTTTTCTTAGATGTTGTAGAGAGGCTTCAGAAAGAAAATATGCACAGGTTTGAGAACTACCAATCACATCATACTGGAAGAAGTTGAACTACACGGAGGAAATGTAGTATGGTTAACTAAAGCTTCTTAGAAACAGTGGTTCAAACTTCTTTGTAAAAACTGATCAAATTGACAATGAACATGGGATATGAAATCAGAACAAAATATATTACAAAGACATCGCATGCCAGCAAAAAATGACACTCAGGTTTATTACAAAAAGTGCTCACATGTTCAGGTCATAAACCAAAAAACATTATTCATGATAAAGTATGTCAGTTTTGGTTTTGTATACAATGTTCATCAGTCAGACACCTAGCTTCAGAAACTAAGTTCAGGTGGAGGTATTACACCAAGCAAGATTCCTGAGGTAAGGTAACGTCTGAAATAGCATGCAACAACTTCTCTGAACATTTGTTTGTAATGAATAACAATAATTAATCCCTATAACTACTTGTGGTCAAAGGGGGTTCAGTTACAGTAAAGAGGCAATGGTAAAATAGAAATAACAAATACTTCCTTTCTTTTTATTGCCCCACAGTTTGTATATTTTAATGCTTAACTGCACAAAAATGGCCAAAATGTGTAATTTGACTACTTGAATCACTTTGCAAATATGACATGATTTGTACTTGAACTCAATGAATGAATGAATCTTTATTTCAAACATATAAAAAAACAAAACAAATAAGACAAATAAAAGCAAACAAACCTTACAACCAAGTGCAATGAGCAAAAGCAAAAACACAAAAAAGACTTCCAATAAAAAGCCTTTATATCCGTCTAAACAAATACTCAAGCCTCGCTAAAGCTCCCTGTGTCCAACTATCCAGTCAGCTTAAACATGTAGGCTACTCAAATAACTCCAGGAGAACCAGGGTTCTGTTTCAAAGTTTACTTGGGTATTTCCCTTTTTTGTAAAACTGCAACATAAAATAACATTACGTTACATTTACATTACATATATGAAATACTAGATGTTACACATCAAATATAAACTTTACACTGAGCAAATGTGTGATAACACATAAATATAACAATAACTAAAGATATAACTTAGCATGTATGTTTAGCTGCGGCCACATAGCATAATTTAAATCACAACAAATAAACATTTCTACAAGAATACCTAAAATATATAGTTTCCCCCACCCATGCACTGATAATAAACAACTTACAGACAATGCATCTAACAAGTTATCTCATAATGGATGCAGCAGGATTGTGGAAAGATCCTCAAATGGCTGCCACATGGCAATACTGGCACTACTTCCTGTGTCACAACAACTACTTCCTGTTTTAAGGACTGCTAATATAAACTACCACTAGATGGCTTCAAACATATAGTTTGACACACAGTGTCCACAACAGGGAAGTACACATTTATTTATACCCTTATACCCTTTTTATATATTTATATATGCATGTATGTATGTATGTATATATAAATTGCTATCCATTTTCTACATACACCCCAATACCATGCAAATACGAAATGTAACCCAAAATGTAGTTTAACTACTAGTTTGATTACATGCAGTTCACTACTCCCCAGCAATGGCTATACATTTGCTCTGACTCATCATTTTGTGTGTTTTTGCTTTATTTCACAGAAAACTATGTGCAGATCACGGCGATCATCATGTGTGCCCACGACTGATAGTTGAGGTTGGTCTGTTTTATTCTTTTCTTCCTCTTTTCACAAAAAGGGGGGAAAATAAAGTTATTCTGTTTGACTAGTTATATTTTTCATATTAATAAAAAGAGATTATCACTTCAAACATTTAACCATCACAGGAACAATTTCAAAACATCCACAAGGGGGAAGCATGTCTCAAATTTTGTGCGGGGGAGCACTGCAGAAACGAGAGACTCAGTTCCTGCCTGTTACAGTATACACAGCAACTGTGGTCTTCTGAAAGTGAATTACGCCACTAACAGAACAATGTCTTTTTTAGGGCAACAATAATGTGATGGCTTCAGCTGTGGCTGCTTGGACCAACCCTCCTGTCTATGTAAATGAAATTTATTTTCAGCCCATGCACCGTGTGGCATGGGCTGAAATTCTGGCGACCCCACACACCTTGTCTTGACATGTGATCCACTGTTATAATGTTAATGTAAGCAATATGCAAAACAATATACAGGCAAAAACAGCTTTGTTTAATTAAAAATGGCAGTCTCACCATTCATCATTCATGACCTTTTTGCTGAATAATGTACACCTTGTGGCTGTAACGCAAGAGAAACAATCCTCTTCATCACGTCGTATTATATAAATGGCATTTCAAAACAGTGCTAATGTCATAATCTGACCCACTTTCATTAGGCATGTATCATCATATAGGAGTTTGATTGTATGTGGCACCTTTGCCTTGAAATGTGCACACTGCACTTCACTTTGAAAAATCCACTTATTGAGCCACTCTCATCTATCTCTAACCAAATACGATGTGCTGGTATTTGCTCATTGCTTTTGTATGAAGCCTACAGCATGACTATGTGACTGTAATAATATGTATTGCATTTCTCCTCTCTTATCCATTTTTTTCTGGGCTGTAAATAACTGCTGAACTGTAGATTTAAGATTCTGATTTTCTTATATCTTAGCAATAGACTCCACTGAATTGTATGTATGGACAGAATGGCATTTGTGCTGTTGGTATCATGAGCTATAGTATGTGCACTTTATAATTGTATTTATTTAAACATAGATTACACATGAAGCTATCATAGTTCCATTGAAAGGGCTTGTGTGGTCAGATCTACCCATATTTCCATCCTACTTGTGTTTCATCCTGCTTTGTCCTCATGTTGAGAAAGAAAACATATTTTTACTGTAGAACAAACCAACACAGTTTATGTCTTATCAGCTAAATGTGATATTGTAGTTCTTTGTTGCATGTCTATGTGTTCATGTGCTTTATCAGTCAGTAAAGCTTGAACTAGATATACAGAGAAATAACTTTTTTAAACTTTTTTTTTCACTCTAGCTGCATATTCGTGCTACTGTAGATGCTTTTTCCACAAAACAAAGTTAGCATTTAAACACCTTCTGTGAAGGTTCACTAACTGAAAGTAATACATTACCTACCTAATGCTGCCTAAGTTGATAAAATGTTGTTAGAATGTTATTTTTTGTTGAACACACAGTTCTAGCTAAAGAAGTTAACAATTTCAAATTCAGCATGTATTTGTGAAGTGTGTACACATCCATTAAACTGAAATCGTGTCTTAAATGGGAGTATGTTTCTTTTTATTACTGTTGTTTGAAGTTTGATGACATATAGTACAGCTGAGGGTGTCAGAAAAAATGCACATACATATCCATGAGTTTACAGTGGGCAGAAAGAAATGAAGTGTTTAGTTAACACTGAACGGCATCCTGCGGGGGCTGAAAACTGAAGTTGGCGAGACAGTACAAAAAACCGCCATTCCTTGAATTGTTACTTGAGGCTTGTTTCACAAGAGAGTCAGTCCTCATAGACCCCCTCCCATTTTAAAATGCTACACTCTGGAGCAAGAATAACCTGTTTACAGTCTGGTACAAAAACTGTTTGGTACTCCTTAGCTAATTCCCCATTCAGTTGCCCAAAATAATTGTGTAGTTGCTTTAAGTGACAGTCTGCAGTGTCACCACAGTCTACGTATATGTCAGATCAACCCCTCGCTCCTCCGCAACACCAGCCTCTCTTCCAAATGGTCATGTCTGGCTCCAAAAAGCCAAGACGGAGACGTCCTAAAAGCCAAACTCCAGGCTTCAAACCGGGAGTCGAAAAACTACTAGGTGATGCCACGGTAACTACGTCCATTATTTTATATAGTATATTGTGTTTACCAGTGACTTGCAAAAAAAGAGGTATGAAAACCATGTAAATAGCTTGCTCTTTCAATAATTACAATATCTCTGTTGAACCCAATATCTAATATTTTTTTAGGGATTCTGGCCTTTTACAGTGCTGCAAGGAGTTAAGTAAGAAGATTGAGATTTCTTAATTTATAGATAACTTTAAAGCTATTGTCTTAAGTCTCTTTTCTCATAATGGAGTGCAATGAAGTTTCAGCATCATTTCATTTACATAGCACTTTAAAAAGGTTTTGCCACCAAGTGCTTCACACACACATAAACATACATAAGTACATAAATGAATAAAGCAATATTTAAATAGAATAGGTTTTACCACAATAAATTAAATGTTATGCTTTTGCATGACATTTTGTTAATTGTATTTTCAAATTGCCATATAGCTACATACACAACCTGGACTAATGTTGCACTCTTTCTATAACTGCACAACTGCATGATTTCTTCTTTTCTCTCGGGTATATTTAGCTTCCAACTAACATATTTAAACTCTCACTGAGAGGACAACACTCTCTATCACAAACAGTCTTAATAAAGCGCTCTTTTTTTTAATCCGTCATGAACTATTTTTGGTGAGAATTTCTCAACGCAGGTCTATTTAAACCTTAAACACACAAACACACTCCGACTCAAGATGAAAGTACAGCTGATTCCAGGAGCCTAATAAAGAGCATCTGAGGGAGCCAGTTTGAGCAATACAGTTTGTACACCTGAGAAAATAAACTGAGTGTGTGGGATGATGATGATGTCGGGGGAATGGGGATTTGACTCAGATATAATGGAGAAAAAAAAGTGGGCATCAACAGCTTTTTACAGAGTTCACAGGAAGGGCTGAGACACAGAAAATGAAGAAGAATGACAGTGAGGAAACGCAAGGAGCGTGTGTACATTTACGTTTCCACAAAGTATACCTTAACTTTCAGCCTGCTCTATGCTTTAAAAGACAGTAAGGTCTTATTTTACAGAAGCCACAGGGTTAGTCAAGGATAAGTGCAGACTTTATGGGGGAGTACCATGAGAAACATGTATTTAATCGTACAGAAATACCAGAAAAGCAAACTGTACAACCAAAAAGCATAGAAACCCAGTAGTTGACCACTTTTACATCCAGTAGTTTGAGACTGTCACGGCCATAAAATTGTAAGGGCCGACAAAATAATTCACAGGTTTGGGGTTATTTTCATTTTTATTCAGTTTTGATTTATATAGCGTGCAGTGGACAGTGACAAGGCAGATGGATGAGACAGACAAACTGTCTTCCAATTGCATGAAAACCTGAAATTGACTTGAGCTTGAGCTTCTTCTGTGGATTTTTTTTCCTAGAAAGTAGATGAGAAGAGAGATGTGCAGCTAAATATGGAAAGCCGCAATAGGAATATTTACAGAACATCAGCTATTAAAGCTAACTGAAAGAGTTGTATCTTTTTCTCTTCAGCACCAGAGCAAAGGTAATCAAATAAAGTTGCTTTTTCTTTTGTACTAGTTTCGTACAAGTCTGAGGAGTCATTTCAAATAACAACATGGGGGATCTTCATGGGGGACATGACTCCCCCTTTTTGCAAAATCCCATTTGTGTCCTCACCTAATGTGCTAAATACTTCAGGGTCCTGAGATATTACAAACAATTTCTCATACTGTATATAAAGATGGACAACATGACAGTTCCCCCAAAGTGAGGCTTCAATCTCAATCGGCCCTTGGTGTCTGTCTGCGGTACAGGTCATAAAGCCCCCCCCCGCTTTATGTTAGTGAATGGGGTATATGCCAAACTAAAAACTTGAAGTGCACGCCAAATAAATTAGATGGTTTCTGTCACTGAAGGTAGTTCTCATCACCCTGATGTTTGTTCAAGTGTCTTTTTTATATGATCAGTTCAAGTTTAATTAGTGATTCAGTTCTACAAAAAGGGGATTTTCCGCCATGACTGACAGCTGTGACAGCCAATCCGTACGCTTGCAATCAATGGAACTGCTTGCGATTGGTCGGATACGGTAAGTTTGGCGGGAACTCCCTCACCATGGATACTGGTATGGCACAAACTCCAGCTCCAAATAATGGCATCAACACAAGATGGTAGTGGCCGTGTACAGGATATTTCAGCTTCACTTAAGCATAGCGGAGGTAAGCGGGAGTGCTTCATCCATCTTTATATACATTCTTTAGGACACATAAACGTAGACTTACAGTCAGGATTCAGGTAACTACAACCAGCTAGTTAGATGTAGCTAGCCACAACTTTTTTTTTGGCTACTGTACATTCACACCATCAACACTGAACCTTTGCTGCAGAGGTTGGCTTTTTTGGAAAACATTTCTCATTTAGTGTATGTGTATTAAAAAAAAAAACATTTTTGGAACATTAGCACCTTAAATATGAATTTCAAATACTCTTCATGCTGATTTCCTATAAAAGACTGACAGCTCTGTTTAGTCTACTATTTGTCTATTTTCACACATCATTTCGTCGGACGCAAAACGTTTCAGGTCAGGGATGGTTCAGAGAGAGTTCATACATTCCTCCATTACAATCACAGGCACAGAGAGTCGCAGTAAGTTAATAGTCATTACTCCGAACATGCAAGTCGTTTGGTAAAACAGGTGATACTGATTTCTTCCAAGTATTTTTCCCCCTATTTCTTGCTTTTTTTGCAAAGATATTCAGGAGCCCGAGGGTTGGAAGCTGAATGCGAGCTCTCGCTCTATCCCTGGTCCGAGGCCCAGGTTGGAATGGTGAGAAATTCAATTTAAGAGGAGAAAAAAAGCTCTCCAAGAACTGCCCCTCCACCACCCCGCCTCACCCGTAAGTCCCCTCCATCCACATCTCCAGGGGCGATCTCGAGGAGCCAAACCAAAACCAGATGGACTTATTGGACCTAAAGATAACAAATAGTGCCTGAGTTCCTGTCAGTTAGAGACCACCACAGCTAAGAAGCGGAGCGTGAAAAAAAGCTTACTGACATGTCTACTTCTTTGTCCTTCTATATAAAATACTATCAATATTGACAAGTATTATTATACAGTACATGAGAATATAACAAAATTTGCTGCTAAAGTTGGTTTGTTTGGTCTAGGCTGGGGATGGTGACGGTATAAGTTTGGGTGTGTGCATGAAAAGGGGGTTCATACATCAGGTGCCATCTTGGCTTTGTGAAGGTTCGCTGTCAGCAGTGACCCGAATCTCTGGGTGGCATGCTCTCCAGTTTGTTAGTCGATACACCTACCGCCCACACACGTTCAGTAAGAAAGGACAGAGAGAGAAAAAAGAGCAGGGTGACCCCAGAACTCCTCGCAGCCTCCCTGCAGATTGACTAAGAAAGTGTCCTTTGTAACAGGAGTTTCCTGTACGTAATTAAAAAATATTGGGCCCTGCTCAGAAGGGAGGAGACGGGGCCCGGGGTTGTAGGAGGCTATGTGAAGGGTAAGATTCCCTGCTCCAGTCTTCGTTTCATGTAAGAGCCCCGGAGCTGGCCCTGACGTTTGTCCAAACAAGAGGCTCTCTCTCTCGCTCTCTCTCTTTCTCTCTCTCTCCAAGGAGGTCCAGAGAGAGGACCAGCCAGTTCTCAGGGCCCGGGGGCAGGTGGTTCTGATTTGCGAAGGGGGAGCAAACAGACCACGTTTATGTTCAGTTAATGGCAGTACACGTGTCGTCACGTCCAGTGGTGGGAACATGCTGGGTGAGTGATCTGTTTTTAACACCGCTGAGGTTTGCCACCAATAAGTACACAATTTCCAATTATCCCTTTATGGGATAAGAAGTAGTAAGTGGTCATTTTAAACCTGGATATCACCGATAACCAGTGTTTATGAAAGGATAGTTTTTTGTCTTAATAATGTTAAATGAAAGCAAGACTTTGCGGCTTTTGAAAGAAAAAATATTCTCTTCTTACGAATGAAAAGTTTGATTCATGAGCAAAAAATGCACTTATACTCGATTCAGTCATGATGTTCTCATGTACTGTTCTTATGAAAAGTAATGTTTTACAATTCATACATAATCCACGCAATTAACCTACATAATTGGGAAGGCTGTGATCATATGACCAATGATGAGAGTAAAAACTTAGCAGTATTAAGACTGAAAGTCAGTGGTTAAGTTCTTAACTTTGTGTGGAGTACCTAACGTTATTTGTGGGGCGCTAAATCATTAGATATCATATGAATGTTTGTATGAGGACACGCTGATTCAATAAAGTTTTTCCACGCCACAGCATTCATTGTCCTGGTATGACCAGTAGCTTATGGTGGCAAATGTTAGCTATTGTTTGCTACTGTAATGTATTCTGTGATTGTCAATTGTGGCTATAGTTAAACAAAAGTTACTTTTATCTACAATTACAATCTGGGAATATGTGAAAAGGTTAGTTTGTTAACCGAATATTATCAGCCAAATTTACACCTCCCCTTGGCTTTTTAGCAAATTTTAGTTTATTGTTTAGGAGTCAAATGCACAACGTGATGCCCTCTCACTGCTCTCATGATGTTGTTTTTGGCCACATAGGCAAGTTTATTCAGTGGAAAAACTATAAAAACCTACTGTACGCTACCTGATCGCTAGTAAATAAAAGATACATTCAGTGAGTGCAGTATTTAGCAGTTGAAGAGCCAAATATTCTCCCCAAGAGTTGGTAGAGACAAAAAACAGAGCTAATAAAGTTAATAGTAGACTTGAATTTGTTGGTGGACACAAACATTACTCCAAATGTACTTGAATGTCTGTTTCTTTTTCATATGTAGGCGGGGGTGTAGTGGTAGTTGATGAATGGGTTTATGACTAGGTAGATGGGTAGGTCCCCAAGGAGGAAGTGGGCATACTCTCCAATATATTCCAGTGGCCTCTTGGCTGATAAGTGGATATACTGTAAATGGTTACAAAAAGAGTAAGTATACCCTGAATACCTGCATATACCCTCTACTACACCACTGCATAGGCAACTCTATGCTAACAAGCTCATCATACATCAACTTAAAAAGTAATAATATATCATTGTGTTTAAAGCCTGTACAGGGGCCAAAAACTCCTTTTAGAGATTTTCTGTGCTTCATGATGTTCTGTAACATGAAAAAATGTCTTATTAGTCTTAGGAGCTTGTAGTCGATGCGCTTCATACGTTTATTCTGTGTTCCATTTTTTCAGTAACAGTAAAACATGACTTTGAAACAAAAACAGCCATCTCCCACCCACACGCAGATTGATTTCCAGACGAGGGGGAAACACAGCAGCTTGCTGTGTCAGGTGTTTTCAGTCGGTGGTTTCAACACTGATCAAATGGCCACGCTGAAGCCTTTAATGATCGTGGAGGTTCCCCGCTGTCGGGTCATCTGCTTGGCTCCATATCACCTCCATGTTGGGCCCTACTGCTGGTCAGGCGGTCCCTCAATGGGGCCCTTTCCATCAGCTTTGTATTTACTCGTCCCTCTGGCTCACCCCTCGGCCTGCACGGGGTCTCTGTTCAGTCTGCCAACCCTGCTGAGAGGGCTCTGTGGGCCGAGAGAGCCATAATCCATCAGGCCTCTGTGTGTGTACGTGCTCCTCTCTTTTATGCTTTAGCTCTTGCTGAGGAGTCTTTGCTGAAGGAACTAAATGGAGCCAAGCATCTTGTTCAAACACACTGAAGAGGCATGTTCTCTGTCTGAGGTTAGTGTGTTAATACAAGCGTGGGTGTATGAGCATGCTGCTTGTGTGCATGTTTTATCACTCCGGACCTTTTCAGCCAGACGAATGAACTCCTCGTTGACCCTTTACCCATGCAAACATCTACTTATCCTGCCCGCAACATACCCTTGTCATGTTTTATTGGATCACACTTTATCTTCTCGCACTCGCCCGCACATATGTTACAGCATAGCAAGACATACATAAGCTTCATACATATCCATACTGTACATCTCTCTGTTATGTTCTTCCATCCCACCCACAGCGTCTGTCCTCCCTCCCGGTGCAAAGTGATCGATGAGCTGAGCCCCGCGCTCTCTGCAACAGGGACTGAGGGGAAAAGACCCCTCAGCCCGTTCTCTGTCTGACTCCCAAAAACAGCTCCCATGGCCAACAAAAACACAGCACAAGGCATTCAAATGGCAACCCGTACGGCTGCTGCTATTGTAGTGTGAAACGTTTCCCACGATGGAGCCCAAGACGGGAGAGGAGGATTCGATGGATGACAAAACCCTGAAGCTGAGAGACAGAAGGGTCAGGCCGAGGTGATGCAGGAGATGTAATGATTTCTGTCACGACGGTTTGTATCTTGTTAAAGTGCAGCACGGTGAGAAGAATGAGTGCTTTTGCAACAGCGCATATTTCCAGAAACACGATACAACCACAGCAGCCAAATAACCTCATTTGTGTTATCGTCCAGCAACATTAACGTCCATTAGGGTTTTGATCAGGGGTGGTTCGGTAGACCTTGAGGGGAATCACTGATATCTGACCATATTCAAGCTAAAAATGCATCGCTGGTTTGCTCTTGGTTTCGTTTTTTTTTTTTTTTTGCCTTCATTTCAGGCCAGTCTGCTTTTAGACAGGGGAAACAGGAAAAGAGTCACAGTGCTGCGGTTCATTCTTCAGGCCATATTCACTTGACCACACAAAGAGCCCATTTTGAGGGAGACATTTTATGTGTTGTGTGGCGGGCAGCGCAGGCGAAAAAGATTTACTGTGTCTGTGTCTATTCAGGGGCGTTTTGGATGATGTTCATGCTCTTACTGGTAGAGGCAGCAGATTTATTGCAGTTGGGAAATACTATCAGGTAGTGACACTGTTATATTTTAGCAGTTAAATTCATAAAAAAAATGTTAATCAAATAATAAAGCTTGCCTTTTACATCGGTTAAATGTGGAAGGTAGCAAGTTAATATTACATTGTTATAGCAAAAATATTTTACAGATTGAGAATAGGCTTTAAAAATTGTGCTCTAAATGCAACAGGAGAAAAGGAAAAATACTTGATATTAAGATTTTGTCTGCTTATTTTTAAAATATGTGAACATAATACTTATTTATTTTATTGTTTATGCAGCGACAGCGCACAATTCAAAGTAGGTACATCAGAGTTAGCGAGCAGCTAATCTGCATCTGTTGGCCCTAAGAAGTCAACACATAAGACTGCATGGTACATAAAAGTCCATCAGTGTGAAATTATAAATGAAATCTGTATAAATATGTAGCATTAGTCTTTTGTGACCTGCTATGTAAAACAACAAACACTATTTTTTATTTATTAATATAACATAATTAGAAATTATCAATAATAATAATCAATAATCATTAATGTAATTTTACATTGTCATTGACTACATTAACATCAAATAGTGCTCATTCATTTCCAAAACATGGCATTGTCAGTCATTGAGCAGTTTTTATTTATTTCATTTAAAAAATATATATTTTATTTATTCATTTATTGGTTAAATCATATGATAAAGTCATGACCTGACTATTAAGCAATTTTCCAGCATCTTTTGTGCTGGGATCTTTTGGGGATTAATATAAAATACTTGCATTCGGTTCACTCTGAATTTTTTTAATTCAGTTTTAGTCAAGAGGATTTTGGATTCATGCAATAAAAGTAAATGTAAATGCAGCAAAAACTTTACAGCAAGTTGATTCTATCTCAAATGTAGAATAATGAAAAAAAGCAAGTAGGTACTATTGCACTCTGTTTTATGGATTATGTATCATTGTTTTTTCTGACTTCTCATTTCTCCAGAGCCTATGTATGTAAATCTTTTCTAAGAGCATGTGCAATACTTTATATATTTGTTCTTATTTTTGTTGTTTGTATTTATTATAAATTTGGTGTACCACTGTATCATATTTGATAATGTGTTGCTTCAAGCTGTTTGCAGTTGGGTTTGTACTACGGCTCAAGAAAAAATATCCCTCGTGTGTATCTTATCTTATATTCACTTTTATTTGACAGTAAAATAAAATTGTCAAGTTTCAGTCCTTAAAAATAAATCTCACACCCAAAACAGAAATATGCATAGTTGTGATTGATGTGTGCACATATTTATGTATGTGTGTGTGTGGGCAGAGAGGTTTGTGGCAGAGGAGGAAGTTGTACCACTGAGGTAGCACTCGGAGTGACTAACAATGGCCCACACATATCCTGTGGCTGTCAAAATCTTGAAGACCCGACACAAACACTCTGTGGCCCTGTGAGTCTGGGCCCACAGTTCCCCCTCTTCCCTCGGTGTTCCAGGTTTTGTTTCAGTATGACTTGAAAGCTGTCTTTCATTTTGTTTTTTTTCTGCTCAAAGGTGCATGGATTTTTTTTAGAAACTTGTTTTTGTTGAGTTTCCCTATCTTGGTACAAAATTCTGAACTGAAAGATTGTAGCCCCAGTTGAGAGGCTTCTTTTTTGGACACGAGAGGGTCGCTCATTGTGCAGAAAATAGTCCAGCAATCCATTTTAATGCAGACCCCTTTTAGAAAACTCTAAGTTGGGTACCAGGGGCTGGCTGCACTAAACATCTTAAGATTTTTTAAGAAATGTGATTGAAGGTTTCCTTAAAATAAAACTGGTCGCACAAAACACCCTTAAATCTTTTCCTTAAGGTTAATGTTCACTTAAGTTTTTATCTTGTGCTTATATGGGAGGAATCCCTTAAAGTAAGTTAAACTGTTGCACAAACAACCTTATATATATAAAAAGTGCTGGGACGGTTACTTTTAAAATGAATAAAATAAAAAAATAAGTTACAGTTAATCAGTTACCCTGTTAGAAATGTATGTAAGTTACACGACTGTTTCAATTACTCTATAGTAATATAATTCATTAGATTGAATTACTTTTCTTACAAATGTTTTAAACAGGGCAATAAAGCTTAAAAGACATATAAACATAGTAAGTGCAAAAACTGCACTCAAATTTGTTTCAGTGGCTATGCTGAACCGCGTTGTCAAAAAATATGCCAAAAGGAGGCATTCCTGCATTGCAAGAAGACGTTAAGCACCAGAATTAATGTTTTCAATATAAACTTTTTACTGAAAATGTTTTTTTCTTCATATATAAGCCCTTTAAATCACCAACATTTTGATTAGTAACTGCAATTTAATTACTTTTTCCCCTCAGTAACTGTAACTGTATACAATTACATTTATTTTGTAATATAATTACTATAACTAGTTACTCCCCAACACTCCAAGCCAGCAAACAGTCCTCATGGAAACTGAAGAATTTTGAAGATGAAAAATCGCTTTCAATGTAATAAATGCCTTAACATTTTTCTTGACCCGAGGAAACCTTTTAAGGGCTTCTGTGCAACACAATTAAGTAATTCTTTCAGCAAAGCAGAAATAAGCCTTTAATTTCATACTTCAGGAGAGAGCCTATGGTGTTTTGTGCAACCAGCCCCAGTTCTTTATTAAAAGTACACCCAATCGTGGGCCTTTCTGTGCCTCACCACCTTCACTTTATTATACGTGCTGTCTCAGCACACTCCCTCCCTCCTGTCAGAAAGGGAGAGGCCATCACAACCTGCAGGCCCGCAGAGCTCACATCAGCATGGGGAAAACACTGCTGATTGCTGCGGAGTGGGAACCCACTTTCCAAAAACTCAGCAGAAAATTAGTGCGGCGTGGCTCCATGTTAATGCACAAACACCTGTATCCCCTCCCTTCTTCAGCAGTCTCCCAGTCTGGATGTCTGCCCCCAAAAAGTAGCCATTGAACACCTCATATGCAGCGCTTCCAAAACAGAAAGCAATATCCCCTTTACTCCCACAATGGCAGCTTTCTTGCAGAAAATGCAAAGTCCTGCCAGTGTCGAGGAAACCCTTCAATAGCTGCATGCACTGCTTGGCCAATGCTGTTTGCTTTGATGGGTTGTTGACAGACTGACCTAAGCAGAACTCCTTTTACTGCCCAAAATTTGGCTCTCTTACATTCACAAGAGCTTGCTGTCACTGAGTTCAACAATGTAAAGAGGACCACCCATGCAAAAAATAGATGTTATAATGGAGCTTGCTGCAGTTGCTTTTGTGGTAATTTTGCACAAAACACACCACATTGCTGCTGACTGGGAAACAATGCAGGCTTGAACCAGCAGAGGGCGACCAATGCTCTGGAAAGAATCCCAGAGCATTATTAGGCCAACATGACCTCCCTCCCATTTTCTCAGAGTGTCAAAAATAACATCTCCCATTACATTCATGGCTATAGAGGAAATTTAAGTAGGATGGTATGAAAACCTCCTGCCAACCAGCACAGAGACAAAATGTAACGGCAGAATCTGCAAGAAGAAGCTGTTCTAATTTGGTGTAACTGAGAAGTGCAACATCTTCTCTGTAGTCGCATTTCTTCGTCATAATGCTTTTTAATGGAGAAGCCCTATAAGAGGTCACCTGGCCCCACAATGCAACAGCATCCCTATATATTTTGAATGTCAAGGCCTGGCCACATGTAATCATACCTTCACCCTCCTGCCTGCTCCACAACATTAAAAAAAAAAAAAAATCCCCACCACTAAGCCACCGTCAGCACCACTCCCCCACCCACTCCAGCACGTCTCCCCGTTGTTCCCATGGTGAGGGCCGTCACCGGCCAATCCGGGGCGGCCGCCAGGACCTTGGTGGTCTGGAGTGTCTCCGAGGTGGCACGGCCGCAGGCCTGCAGAGAGTAAACAGGACACTGGGGGATGGAGGGATGGAGGAAGAGGGATAGAGGGATGAGAATGTGGAGTCAGCAGCCTCTCCGCCCTGCCTGGGGAAGAGGAAAGCCTGTAAAGCCTGCAGATTCAGAGCTCACACAAACAGTGGACCGCCCTGAGACTCAGCTTAGTGGATAAGGCTTTGGCCAGACAGCGGGGGTAGTCAAATAACTGCTGAATTAATTTTTCCTGAGAGCACAAACTTGACCTTTTTCACCAAAAGTCAATTAATTAGATTAAAATGAATTAACTATTTTGGTTTATTTAAATTGTGATATTTCAGCTACAGAATTAGTCCAATATTTATTTGCATCACCTACAAAGTGTTCTGTTGGGCAGTGGTGAAATGTTACCAGGTACATTTACTCGAAATATTTAGAAGTACCTGTACTTTACTTGAGACTTCTGACTTTTTACTCCACCACATACAACAACATTTATTATGGTTACTTTGCAAATGAAGATTTTCCATAGAAAACATATGATGATCTTACAAACTATCGTATACTGTCAAACACACTAAACATCACTGAGTCAAAAATTTGGGGTAACAACCCATTACGCTCAGGAAGAACACCACCAAGGACAACAGATGTTTTGACCCACTTAGTGCTGAGTTTTTTTTTAATTACTGTTGGATTATTTACACAGTTTACCAAAATATAGTTGTACACTGTTATAATCTACTCTCTTTAAAAAAAATAAAATAAATAAAATCACTATTTGTTACTGATTGTTAATGTGCATCCTTCACAGTTTTGAGTTTCATTGCATTTTGTACAGCTAGCAGTACATTTGAGACAATTTAAAGCAATGGTGCATCTTTCTATATCGGAAACATTGAGCATAAGTGGATTGGTGGAATGGAGTGTTTGGGGAGGGTGTAAGAGAAAGAGAAAATAAAATGCAAAAGCCATTCAGGCACAGTACAAAGAAAAAAAAAAGAAAAAAAGCTTGCGCTTGAGCTTATTGTGTAATACTGGGGGAAAATAAGCACCCAATGGTCCAATGGTAAAATCAAAACATGCCATTGGTTCGGGGTTAGTTGGGTTACAGTTAAGCCTGTATTGCCTCCGTACGATATTGTCAGAATCTGGATACATTTTTAGCAATACAAAAAAATAATTAAAATCATCAAACAAAAACCCAATAGTGTGATATTCAATTCTGTAACACTTACAGGGGCCAATTTGCTACATTTATCACTTTAACTTTTCATACTTTAAATACATTTAGCTAATGATGCTTAAGCTTTTACGTAGAGTATCGGTGTGCTGTTACAGTATTGTTACTTAGACTTCAGTCAGGGATCTGAGCACTTCCTCCATCACTGACAACTTAAAAATGTTATAAGTTGCAATTTAAAGTTTATACACAAAAGACTGAGCTATCAAATTATTGGCAGTGGAGGAAAAAAGACATCAAAATGTCAGCCAAAAAGAGGTTTAAGGATAATTCATAAAGAAGTGTGGAATTCACTGGTGCCCAAGTCTTAAGGGACCGTGAAACGAGTAGCCAATATCCACATGTTATACACACCGCCTGTTTCCAATAATATTACCCTTGCGGGGTGATGACAGGTTGAAAAGTGATTTACCTGAGCGGGCTTTTATTACAAATCTTTCTTGCACCATTCCCTCTGCTACTTAAGGAATCAGGCTCGCTTCATTGTGGAACTGAAACCCAGTACTAAATACCATAGATGGCTTCCAACTGTTTTTGACTCTCATGATAAAGATAGATGAGGTGAGATCGCACGGAGGATTTGCAACTGGCACCGTCACTGCAAAGTGATTTACTTTGTTTGTGTGAAAGATGGAAGTTAAGGTTGAATTCTTGCAAACAAACTCCTTTGATAAAAAGGTGCAAAACTCATAAAATCAACAGGAAAAGTCAAAAAGAAAACAAAGATCTGCTTGGCACGGTAGCTAACCATGACAGCAAACTGTGTCTTCTCAATTGAAATGTCCTCTGAGAAACAATTTTTTCCAGCAGTGGCTTTTTCATTATTTTCTTTTAGAATCCACATCCAAAGCAGTGTACTTAGTCCGTGTTTTCATAGATTCAGAACCAGTCATCTGGGTTTTGTCTCCCTATTTAATGTGCCAAGGGGGAAGGCAAAGATGGAGGCTGTCCTACCAGGAAATATAGGTATCTAATAGATCTACTCCCCGCTCGTATTTTGACAGCAATGGCAGGTCTGGTGAACTAATGGCATACTTCTTTTTCTGCCAGGGGGGAGAAATACACCGCCGCAGGGGAAGCCACAATCCTAATAGGCAGCTGGAAAAAGAGAGGCAGACATAAACTATACAGCGCTGGCCGCTCTCAGAAGAAGAAGAAGACTCTCCAAATAATGTATGCTGAATTGGGACAGACTTTTATATGATTCATTTTATGTGAGAGGTTAAAACGGGGCAAAATATCCACAGATAATCTGAATTCGATCGTATTTCACTGAGACATGTGCTTCCCCTTTCCTGGATTACTGAGGCATGTAATAAAACACACACTGTTCGGGTTGCTTCCTCTGAACCCCAGAGCCCCTAGAAATGGTGTCTAAGGTGATGTGAATGCTTATGAATTTCATATTTAAGAGGAGTGACAAGCAAAAGCAGGCAGGTAGAAAAATGGATGAAAACACCATAAAATATATAAATACAGCTATGGTGTAAATTTTGTCACAATTAAGATACAGTTTCAATCAGTAACTTGACAGATATTTAAAGGTCCCATATTGTTAAAAAAAAAAGTTAATTTCCATGTCTTATTTTCCCTTTCTAACCTTGATTAACATCATTTTTCTTGTGTTGCTTTCGGACATTGCGTTCTGATGCCTTCACAAGTATTTATTTTTCTTTTGAAAACATGGGGAAAAAAGCAATGAGCGACTAGTGAGGAAATGGTCCGGAAATTGCAGGAAATTAGTAGGTTTAGAAACATTTTTTTAAACCCATATTTATTATTTTATCATAATTATATGTTTAAATTTATTTGATATAATGATAATAACAATAATTATTATTATTTAATCACTTTTTCAGTCATTCTCTTGTTTGTTTTTTAAAAAAAATATTTTTACCCTATTTTTCAGCTAATTTCTTGTACTTTTTTTCTGAGTTATTGGGTCATTTCCTCTTAAGTTTCTCATAGTGTTGTCATGTTTTTGAAAAAGCAATTTACTTAGGTTTGAAAGGTTGTCTATAAAGCAGGTTAAAGAACTATATAAATACTGTGAAGTATTAAAATGCTCAGACCACAGAGAAATGCTCACAGTCCGAATCCAAAAATGGTGCCTTTAAACTACCCATCAGGGTTTCCTTTTATTTGTTATGCTATTGGCTATTGTGTAAAAGTAATTTTAAACTTCAAACAAACTTAATGGGTCCTTTTGTATTTCCTGTTGTTTTGCAGTGTATGTTAAAAACGGAGAGTTTCAGAAAAAGGGTAAAACACCTATTTTAAAGTACAAATGCAGATGCAAACAGTGTGGAAAAAAAGTGTTTTATCATGTAAACATGCTCTTGTAGAAACCCAAAATACAAGTATGACCCTCAAAATGAGCAGAATCTGTGACCTTTAAGCATGGAAAAAAAGGCTGTGAAAATCATTCTACATTGTTCATACTGCAGTCGTTTTTCGAGAACAAATGCTATGGATAATAAGATCTCCAGGGATTCTTTCCCCAAATTAAATCCTTTCACTTTTTAGAATTACAAGAACCAGTCCATACAGGGGACTTTAATAGACATAATGGAAACAAGCATCATTAAAAACAGGATTCAGACAATTAATTTGACGATACAAAGCCTTGGCGGAGAGCCAGAGGGGGAAACATTAGTGGGGTTACTTCCAGGTGGCTCAAAAAATACTGAGATTTGAAATACCATCAAATCTTATCACTTTTTTTTCCCCCCGCCACATGACCTTTCAGATATCAATCCTAATAATAACTTGACATTTAACTTCTGCTATATGAACATGTGAATTTCAGGTGTCTTGCATACCAGGGTAGTTTTTGATAATTAATGGTCTCTGCAGTATTTCGGGAGGCAAGGGAGAGACAAAAAAAATACAAAAAAAGAGAAAAAACAGCTGTGTTTCATAAGAGAAAGACCAGAATTTAAAGCATGCTTGATTTGAGAGCCCATGAATTACTTTTCTTTCTCTTGTGTGTGTGTGTTTGTGTGTGTGTGTGTGGCCTTCATGCCGGCCTCTCGTGTGCTGGAGTGCAGAGCATGAAATGGCTCTAAATTGGCTGTGTTTGCCCTCGGAGGAGCGCTCTTTTGAGATCATATCCTAATCCCTCAGAGAGGCGGTCCACAGGGTCGCTGCTTATTCAATTAGTCCCAAGCCATGGCTCTAAACATGGTAAGGCAAGAAAGAGTGTGAGAAAGTGTGGAGATAGAGGATGGTGGTCTGCGTGCGCACAGTGTGTGGGAGGTGATGGTGTGGGGCTGCTGGTGGAGCGGCATCTGTTTAGATTGAATATTTAGACAGCCATTGTTTTATTGTGCAGGGCTGAGGACGCAGGTAAGACAAGTTCATGAAAGACTGAAAGTATTTTGTGATATGAAGTTTAGTTTAGTGCAGGTGAGGTCTCCCGCCAGAGGGTGGCGCCTGTATGACATCTCATAGGTGTTAATAACTTTGGGAGTTTGATAAAAGGGACATGAGATTCCAGAGGGGTCATCACTGAGCCTGAAGCCCAAACCACACACAACCGAGGCAGCTTTGGACATAAATTCCCCTTAAAGTCATGGAGTTCTTCCTCTTCAGTAAAAAACAAACAAAAAAACTAACAAGAAAAAACAGCTCAAAATAAATCAATAGTTGGAATCACATCACTTTTTGATAAACTGTCACTAAACTGAACGCTCACACTGTTAAAAAGCCCTCATGTGGTATTTCTGCATACATGTATCTCTGCAGTTAAGATGCCTTACAAATTATTAATGTTGGTAGGAAGACTTAAGTTATCAAAAACTGTTCTTGTATCTCACATGTCCTGCTGAGATGATTCGTAAAAATGCATGAAGCTCATTTGCCAACTGAGGATGCACTGCATTGTGGGTGGCACATTAGTTGATGATAAAAGGATGAATCACAGCCGTAACAGAAGGACAGACCGGTTAAAACATGTGGCTGAAACAGTTAAGAAAATGAACACCTGGGAGACTTAATTCATCGTGTGTAATCAAACAAGTGTAACGACAAAAACCTCTCAACAACTCTGGAGGAATAATGGCCACAATGTTGCAAGTGTTGGGGGATTGTGGCATTAAATAATCATGAAAAAAGAAATAGCAGAGGAAAATAGCTCTCATTGTCTCTGCAGACGTGAATTGCACATAGAATAGCATATATAGAGAATATAGAATCTTATTAAATGTTACATGGAATAGAAAGCTGTGCAAAAGGCGCCTCATGTTTTTACTTTAACACGTTAGAAAAGTGTCTCATTTAGGGTAAAATATTTAAAAAATTACATTAAATGTTCCTATAAACGTCTCTTGTTTCTCGCTTCTGGATTTGATTTTAAGGGCACTAACTCCTCCTTTGTCTGCAGGGAAAAAAGAGGAATATTTCTGTGTTACGGTGAGCTGATAGACAGTGACACTTAGACTAAACAAGGTGGAGGTGATGACAGGAGCTGTGGAATCCGAGCATGTAGAGCTCACACTTGCCAACACTGCTTGTCACTCTGGAGGTTTACTGGCTGTGACATTCGGTGCAACGTGGACCGCTACACCCACCTTGAGTTGTCTCCTGACCACCGTTGTGCTCGTAACTATCTGCACTAATTTGTATGCACTGCTTCATGCAGACCTATTTAATAAAGCAGCACCACATTTGACTACAGTTTTTTTTTTTTTTTTTTGCATTTTATATCATCACTACCTGCGCAACACCTGATAGCAGATGGACAGAGTTGAACACGGTGAATCTGTGAAGCATTTAACTGCAAAAGAGATTTTTTTTTTCTCATGGATTGTTTGCCACATCAACTTAAAAAGGTAATAATATGTCAATGATTTACAGCTTCTTTTTGTTGTTTTTGTCCATTTGTTTGTTTTACATCTGTAAAGTCACCATCATTTTAGTTTTGCACCATTGAAAAAACAAATTAACACAAAAAATTGCAAAGGCATACATTTTGGAAGGAACATAAATGCGGCAAAGAATGCATTTGTGTTATCAGTAATTATTATTAACAATGCCAGGAACACTTTAAATGTCTTTGACAATTCAATATGTTTGTTTTTCCCCTATAATACCCACTTATAGTATGATATAAAGCATGAAAGAACTTTAATGTAGCGTTCAATCATTCACAGCACTTGGTTAAGGTTAGGAATATATTCTTGGTTTCATATGAAAAAAGGCAGCGAGCTGAAATACAATTCAGGACAAGTTTACTTAAAATTCAAACCACAATCTTTACCTAATTTTGTTGTTGCTTAAACCTAACCACCTGCTGGACTCATGATGAGCACCCTGATCTTTGGGGTTAAAGTCCTGCGTGTTGTACGCCCACCATCGACCGCATATCCCTCCCTACAACCTCTGTACGAACAAAAACGTAGCGCTTCCTTGGTTGGAAAAATGATGCCTGTGAATGTACTTAGGTGGAAATTACATTTTCTAACACACACAGAATTGGCTAAACAGGTTAGTGGTATATAAATGTAATTTCTAGGAGTTAGAGTTCAGCAAGGACAGAGCAGGAGGTGGCCTCTAACACGCTTAAACTAATGCAGATTGGAAGATGCAGCACAGAACACGCTGACAGTGTAAGTGTGGTTATGTAGCTGGAGTGGTTTGACAAGTTTCTTTGGATGTTTTTAGTTATTTCCTAATAACCCTTTAAAACCTAAGCAAATTAGGTAAAAAACAATGAGAAACGTAACAAGACATTGCCTAAAAACTAGCTGGAAATTAGAAAAAAAAAAAGTTGCAAGAAAATTACCTGAAAATAAGCAAACAATAAAGTACATTTTTACAATTTCTGGACATTTTCCCCCTTGAATTTCAAAATTTTCCTCCTTTTTGAAACTAATTTTCAGGTAATTTTCTTTTCTTTTCTTGTCACCAAGAAATTAGTATTTCTTGCTATTTGCAGGATACTTCTTTCTAAGATTCTCACTATCCTTTCCCTCATGTTTTGTAAAGAAATCAAACCAATTTCCTCAGGTTAAATAGCTTATGAAAGGAATCCCATCATGTTACTATTGCTATCTAACATTTAATAGCCTCCTATGCCAACCCTTCTGAGATGATGCACTCTGGGGGAATAACACTTAAAAATCTCCTCTTCAATGCTTTTATTTTTCTGACATATATAGAGTATGTTTCCAAAAATCTTCTATTTTTAATCACTTCATGTGTCTTGAAAAGCAAGCACAGGATAACTCAAGTCTTTATGTTGCATTAACCTGACTTGAGGCTGGGGCTCAGTACTTTCTTTGGCAAAGCGTTGCAGCGTGCAGGCACATTTTTTCAACCCAGCTGAATACAAGACGAAACCTCACTCAGACGAGGTACAAATGAGTGTGGTACAACAGAGCCAACTGAGAGTTCTCCGTGCTGCGGTGGGGGCCGACCTGCAGCCAACCAGTCTTTCAGCGAGCCAGCCTCTGTCAGACCAGGCAGTCCAGAGTGCATAGCTTACCGGAAACCAGGGCAGTTTGATTGAGTTCCTGTTATTGACTGCTTTTTTTGTGGAGCGCAGGTTTCTGCCAGGTTAATTTTTTCCTCTGCCAGCTGTCAGAACACAGACTGCACAGAACCGCACACCCAAGCACTCAAGGCCCCACCAACGCTTTCAACTCCAAATAGTCATTTGTCATCCAATGGCAAGCATGCAATATTTGATAAGCAATTAAAAGTCTGAATTTTTCCTTTTCTTTAAATTGTGTTAAAGGATATTTGTCTGCACGTTGTGTCCGACTGCGGCTTCTGTGTATTCTGGAGCAGGAAACCCATAGCGTCCCTCAGACAGTAAATCAGCCTGGGGATTGGGATGCTCCCGTTCAGAGGAGGGCTAACTATGTGGGATGGAAGCAGTGGAGGTTAGGCGGTGAGAGGTAATGCATTGTTTGGCCCCTGTCCCAGCCCATATGAGGCCGGTGCTGGCTGGAAACCCTGAAAGATGTGTTTGTTGTACAATAAGTTGTAGCACCATTGCCATCTGGGTAAAGACCTTCGGTCAGCGCTGCACAGACGTGTGTGTGGTTCTCCGTGCCAGAAATAATAATAATAAAACAAAGAGGCCCATTCATTCCTCCTCCCCCAAGATGAATTTACCGCAGTAATGATATTAGAGGTTCAGAGAGGATTAGCAAAGTAGCAGACCTTTTTTTTTTATTTTTAATGTCACTGCTGAGGGCATCCAACATCCTTAAATTCATTTGAAAAGAGACCCGGTGGATAGAAATCAAACATGCATCATATCTTTAACAGCTGCTCAAGCAGAGCTGCCGGTATAGAGAGCCATTCTTCCTGTGGCGTGACATTTGTGTCACCTCTGAGAATGAAAGCAGTGTCTTATCATGTTAACAAATCTGTTTGGAAAAATGAAAAAAGCACATGGATGCTTTGCTAAGGTCAAGTGAGGTAGTGAGATTGCTAAATGGTATTGGTCCCTTTCAAAATGAAGTTAAACTGAAGGAATACTTCGCCTACAAAATGTGCATTTATATGTCAATTACCAGTGTGAAGAATCCAAAAACTAGGAAAGATTTTGACATATTGGAATAAAAGGTGGATGCATTTAACAACAACAAGACTTTATCAAAACATCCACAAAAGCACATTGTTAGAAAATAAGATCATGGTTTGGATTAAAATAAGTATGTTTATCAATGACGTGATGTAACCTAAAAAGTGAAAGGATGTTATCAGTTGATAAACATCATGTGATATATGTCACGAAGCCTAGTACTCCACACAAACTAGAAAACTTTATTGTTATTTAAATAACTTGACTGACTTTTGGTTTCACACAGGCCTCTTGCTCTTTATTATACAGTAGAAACTCTGAGCGTCAAGACATGCTCCCTCCCAGGACATCGCATACCGCCGCCAAAGGGTGCCTTTGTGTGAAAACGTATAGGTTTGGGTAGTACAGAACATACAACCGGATAAATGAGATTTGGGCTGTACTGCACAAGTTGTGTCAAAGTTTGTAATTAGTTCATTTTGTTTTTGTATTCTTTGCTCACCGTGGAGGCGTGTGAGAAATTTCTTCGCGAATTAAAGGTAACACGGGGTGTGTAATAAATGAAATCCTCTTGTGGGGGAAGTTTTCCTTAAAGTAATGAAACAAACTACACTTATACCCTGAAACAATGCAATTGTGTATCTTTCCTCACTGTTATCTAAAAGCAAGAAACATTACATCTATTTTACAGATTTGTGATCTCGACAAACACCCCTGTAACACTCTCTCTCCCTCCACCCATATCCTCATCCTCTTCCGGCTACCATCTGTAATGAGTGAGGCATGGTATGAGGACCGCTATAAACGGCTGAGATTTCAGGTAAGAGGACGATTGCGAGGTTGTTTTTTTTTCTGAAACTTCGTCTCAAATCATCACTTGTAATTTACTTTCCACCATTTGTTTTTCAAATGCAGAGTGCAACATAATGCACAAATTCCAACTTGTTTTATATACTTATTAAACACTTAATTTCCTATTAAAACACTTGATTTTGCATTAATAAAGTTGTACAAAGTGACTTTCTCAGTGTTTTTTGTTTTGTGTTTTTTTTCTATTGACAGAAGAACAATGTAACATCATCATCGCTGCATTACAGCATGTCATAAAAGAGGCCTCTGATGTTATTGATTTGGCGGCACCACCAAGCCACCTGTCAGCAAACACAGCAATCCATTAAGAGCTGCCCAGTGGTGCTGATTGCTTTGCCCCTGACCCCGGCTGCTTGTTTACTCAGGGCATGGTTGCCAGTGGGGGGGTGGAGAGGAATAATTTGAATTCCATAGAGTGGAGTTGTGGTGAGGGGTGCAGCTCCCTTTTCCACCACCCTCTACCCCCTCCACACAAACACCCAGTCAGTCTCAGTGTGATGGGCTGAAGCCAGGCTCCTGACACACCGCCGGCCCACTGCCTGCCTGCCCGGGTAGAGCGGGGACGTGTTGATACAGCTGGGGTAGGCAGAGGTGCCGAGAAGTCAAGTGACTTGACCGGGGTCAAAGCACCTCTCTCAGCCACACACACACACACACACACACAAACCATGTGCACAGACTCACACAGATACACACAATATGTCTTTATCATCTTTCTTTGACTTAAATTTCTTCTCAGAAATGTTTTATTGTCAGCGCTGCTTCGACTTTGCCCTGGAATGTGTTTATGAAACACCCTCAGATTGCCTGTTCTTCCTTCCTCTGTGGATTATACCAACCTTTCAACATGAGCACACTTTTAAGTCTACCTCAGCTCTCACCTTTCTTGTTGCTGTAGTTGACTTAATCTTTGTGAGAGCCAAGAACAGCTCAGGAAGGCAAATAGACCACAAAGGAAGCCAACATCCTTCTCACTGCTGAGGCTTTTTAATGTTTTGCTTCAATGTGCAGCCAGTAGGAGGTGTATTGTATTATGAGTCACAGCCTTATTGTCAATAAGTGCATGTTTTTGACTGCTGGTGCACAATTATTGCTTCCTTCTACCTCTAATCTTTTCCAACAGATATATTATGGGTTTAAGTGAAGAGGTTCACATGCTGAGCTCCTTCTTTTTCTTTCCAGTGGTGCTCTGGAAGAAGGCGTAATATTTCAGATAGCTCCCAGAGCGCCGCTGCGCCAGCCCGGTTCTATTCCCCTGCCCAGGTCTCCATCTCTATCAGTCTGAGGTTGCGTTAGACTGACCGCTCTTCGCTGTTCTGACAGGGCAGGAGCGTGTTTCCACCTCATGAGTCAGCCTGCGGAGGCCCAGGTGTTTTTAATCCAAACTCCGAACAGTCCCCTGAAGAAGATTGATGACCCTTGTTATATGTGTCCAGACAAATAGTAACTACACTCAGCCATGCCAGACGACACACACACACACACACACACACACACACACACACACACACACACTCTCTCTTAATAGGTGTGCTTTTGGGTGAACTATTGAGTGATTGAGTGAGGGACTGAGTGAAGGGTTGTATGTAAACATGTATCCACAGGAGTGTGTGTGAGGGTGTGTGTCTCCTTGTGTAGGTGTCAGTGCGGAGCAAAAATAAGTTTTACTCAAGTGGAGCGAGTCAGAGTCCTTTTCTCAGGTCAAATGACTTCATCAAAAAATCCTAAAGAAAGAAAAAAACAACTCAGAGGCTACAGCCATGCTAGCAGCTCTGAGGCTACACTTACAGGGAAATGCCAACTTCAGAAAGCTAACAATACCAAAACTAACATGTTAAATTATCTGCAATTCATATTATTTAACAACATATCAAATGTGAAAACAAGGTGATAATATTGAAGGGATTGCAGAGTTTTAAAAGCTGAAACTGGAGCTCCTCTCAGAGTTTTATAGCAACTTGCAGTTCATTGTTTCGCAGTCTGGCTGCTACTTTCCTGTTTTATACAGCCGTGATTGCCATCCCTTGAGCTATACTTGTAGCACGTCTGACCAGAAAACTGTCACTGTGAGAAAGGAGCTACACACTGTGTTAAGAGGGTCATGTCATGAACCCCTATTGTCTCATAGGTTTTACTCTTTTTCTTTAGCAGGGCTGCTGTTTTTGATCACCTCTCTCATCTGTGACACAGCACGACTGACTTTGTGTGAGAGGGAAGTGCTGGCACCAGGCGCTGGGCACCGCAGGGCCTCTGGTCTTATCAGCAACCAGGTCATAAGGCAGACTGGTGGGGCATGTAGGCAGGGACATGGTGGGACAGGAGGAGGCAGACGGAGAGGGGGAGGGGATCGTGGGACTGCTTTATACCCGCCGGTGTGGGTTTGTTCTCCCGGGGGACCCCTGCTGTGCTGAGCAGGCATGGAGGGGGCAGATAACCACGCCAGAGGATGAATACATGTGAGAACAAAAAAACTCCGTACAGAAACATCTACCCAATATGGAGAAAAAAAGTGGTTCAGCCATTGTTTTTCAGTGGTGTTTTTGATGGTGACGCCTTGTTCAAAACATGTCTATCAACTCTTCAGCATTTGAAAACTGGCTGCACATTTCATTCAAAACATGAAAACAAATACGCACAAACATTGAGGACTCACAAACTACACAGATGCATTTGTATTTTGCAAAAATCCACTTGTGAGTTTGCGTGTGTGTAAACCGCTTACTCTTGGGTGTTTGTGGCGTACATATTTTACTGGCACAACCTGGTTCTCTTCTGGTCTCACTCTTTATTTTCCAGCCTTTTCTGCGAGTGCCTGCAATTCCTCAGGTTGCTGCTACAGTGGAGGACAGGCCCATAGGGAGCCACCACTGTAATGCTAAACTGAGCCGTTTACCACTGGGTCTCTGGTGCCAGCAGGCCTGCCTCGCTTAAAAACACACTCTCCGAGATATCCTTTCCAGAGTTCAGCTCGCAGCGCTGCTTAAACGCACCAGCCACCTTATTCAATTAGAGCTTCGTTAGAAGCCATTTGAGCGGCAATTAGCTTGATTGTCTGAATGGTGATTTATGGAGCCGGGAGCAGGATTTTCCCTCTGCTAGCTCTCCTACGTGTCTGGTGGATATCTGCAGTTATTTGGTAGATGATTTACATTCAGAACAATGACAAGCAGGTGTGGAAAATAAGTGATGTGGTGAGTGGAGAGGAAGGCGATGAGGGGAAGTTGATGGAAATGGTGAAAAAAATAAAGATAGATTGTAGAAAAGAGACAATGGTGGGAGCAGAAAACAAGTGTGATAGGGACGGTGAGATATCTAGACGGGCAAAAAGTCAGACAGCACGTACATTTTGATCCAAGGGTAATTTCCATAGAAAAATGTGTAGGAGTATGAGTCAGAGAGAGAGTAAAAAGCGGAAGGGAAAGTGTTAATAAGCGCTGATCCTGACTCACTTCAGTGACCTGTTGGAGGAGCTCGTCTCTGAGGGACCGGAGCAGAGGGGCCAGAGCACCGCAGCTTCCTCCTCAGGATGTCAGTGAGGAAGGGCCACGCCATGTTTGTCTGGGCTGCTGCCTACTTCTTATCACAATCGCTCTCTCTTCCTTATTTTCCCCTTTAATATCATACTATATCTCTATGCTTTCTATCTGTCAAATCTTGAAATAATGTTATTTCATCTCAGAGAGAGGAAGACCAGTTGCAACAGGTCAAATGTTTTCTTTTCATTTATGTTCACAGCCTTACAACAAAATTTTAAAATGTATGTATTGAGCAGTATGTATAAAGCAAGTTAGCCATTAACAGAGTCAAGATTCATGATGTTGATGACATTTGTTGATGTATGCATTTGTCATGAGGTTTGAAGCAGGTGAACTGAAACGCAGGAGGATTCAATGAGAGCGCTCTTTGTTCCAAGTTAAAGCAGCAAACTCAAGCTCACACAACCACATCAGAAATCAAAGCCAGACTGAGCTGAAAACCAGGACTTATAAACATACTAGTCTGACGAGGGCATGAGGTGCAGCCGAGGAAAAAGGGCAGAGAAGCGCAGGTGAGGGGAATAATGTGATCAGGCAGCAGGGAAGGACTAAGGAGGCTGATGCAGGGCAGGTGTGTAGATGAGCAAACCAGGGAAAGGCAGCACAGGAACACGGCAGGGAAATGAAACCCACAAAACAAAGAAAATACAGTCTTTTTTTAATAATAAACCACCCAAGTGAAAACTTAGTGGGACTTACTCATGCAGGCAACTTCAATGAGTCTTTTACAATTACTCCAAAAAGTCTGAAGGTATCAGGACACAGCACACTGTGTCAGCATTGCCTTGCATTTAATGGAAAATAATTGTCAAAAAAAGCTAGTATGTAAATCTTGAATTCAGATTATTTTATTAAACTTTATGAATCTTCCAGAGTCAAGATGAAAAAGATTTATGTTTGACATTGATTACAAAAAAAATTAAAAAATCAAAGTGTCTAGCTTGCTTGATGTTAAAGTGCAAGCTCCCCGTTGTGTTTAATATTTTGTAAATAATTTCCAGCCTGCACTGTATGACATCAGAAAGACATGGACTCTAACATATTTTACACACGTTAAATTTTGGTTGGGATAAAAAAATGGGATAGAGGATACTCTAAATGTCTGTTGGAATATTAGATGTTAGAATTTCATACTGTGGATGTTAACATTACGACATTTTGCATTTGTTGAGCTTTGGTCTCCATACCTTATAACCAAATGTTGTTATTCTACCTCGGGGTTAAGCTTGTATGAAATGTTTAGAAGATGTTGAATTTTGGTTGTTAACAACACAAGTTAAAACCAGCAAAAAATTCAACATCATCTGTCTTCAGTGATCTACGCTGGCAAAACATAGAAAATCTGTCCTGCAAATAAAAGTGTGGAGGTTTTGTACTCTGAGGTACACTAAACTTGTCAGATAAAAACACTACATTCATGGCAAATATTACTCAGACCTCTCAAGTACCCAGACAGTGTGGGGCACACCTCCTCCGTGCCTCCTCCTGCTCTCTTTATCAGTCAGCAAACAAGTGAAAACGAGCGTCTGCCCCTCGTTCTATGGAATTCCAGCCATTCCCCCCGCGTCCCATTTTCCTGCCTGCTAATGTAATCGGAGGGAAACAGAGTCAGCTTCCCAACGCCACAACCTCCAGATAAGACCCATTTATCACATGTCGTTCCTCTGCGGCTCGCTCCGCTCCTCCGGCCCGACCAGATTGAGGCCCAGACCCTGTCAAATCATGGAACCTGTCTCCAGAGGGATAGGGTGTATCGGCGTTTGGCTGAGGTCTGGCTTTTGGCTCAGATGAAATGGAAGGAATGATAGCGAGACACATCTCAGTCACGAGCTGAGCTTTGGCGCGTTCGATGTTCGAGGGTCTTTTTTTTTATTTGTCATGCACAGGAAATGAATGCAGGTGGCAATGTTGGCATTTGGAGGGTACAAACCTAAAGGAAATAGTGAGAAACTCTTTAGTTTTAGAAAATGTAGATGTTGCATTTATGGCGTTGACACATTAAGAAGTAAAAGTCTTAAAATGACTCATGTATATGTTCGGGCTGCTCAGCGTTCAGACATTAAGTAAGTGCTTCTCTGAAAGGGCCAGTGTCTCACCTTTAATCTCATCAGAGGTGCATGTTGATTATAAATGAAGGAACTTTCCTGTGAATTTGTCAGATTTGTCAGAGGAAAACATGATGACATTTGCTTCATGATCAATCTGTCCTCTCCGCCCGCTGATGCTGTGGCTGAGCGCCAGAAGGCTCTTGCTCAACAGACACAGACACCCATACACATGCACACAACATTGCATGGCAGCCCGGGTCAGAAACAGGAGGTCAGAGTCGTCGTCTGTGCCTGCTTTTCAACACGCTCGATTGAATCAAACAAGGTTCAGTGTCGTTAAATGTTGTGGCAAGCCCTAATCCTCTCACCTCTTTGCTTCCAGGACAGGGGAGCTTTAGTCTGCTCGCTGTCTGTAAAGGCGGACTACATTAGTGCCGGTGTTGGGTGAAAAGACTGCTTGTATTTCAGGAGGCAGGCCTGGGTCTTTTTCCTCAATGCATGGAAATTCTTAAAACACTGGCATGACTTCAGGAAAACATTACCTGTGGCTGTGTTTGTGGTGAAGAGGGCACCGTGTGCCAGCCTTCAGTGGCCACTGGGCCTGCAGGGATGCCTGACAGAGTTACCTACTTAGGCTTTCCATGTGCGCCCACACCAGGCGCACCACTTGGCCAGCAGGAGATCCAAATTGCCTGTGGCGGTTCTGCTGGAAATAGAACCTACAGTGCTGCAGTCTCCTGAAATGCTTGTCATGTCTACAAAGACCAGAACTCAACCCCTGGATGGAGGAATAACCACTACATGTGACACTAAACATGTCAATCATTAAGGTCTGTGACTTCAGCATGATTTTTGGCATTGTGTGTACCAGACAGGATGTAGCCTCAACTACAGTCAGTGAGAGTCTGTGCATTAGTAAGGCTGAATACTGCAAAGACTGCAGTTCATAATAATTTAGTTTTTATGTTCATATCTCCGGCCAGCGGTTTGATTAGTTATGATAACACTGTACATAATAACACTGTACATACTAAAGGCTGTGGTGAAGGGTGACTAGGTACTATTACTTAAGCTCTGTATTTAAGACCAGTTTTGAGATATTTATATTGAGGAATTTCCATTTTCTGCCACATTATACTAATGCTCCACTACATTTCAGGTGGAAATGTTGCACTTTTTAGTTCACTGTATTTACTTGATAACTTAAGTTACTTTGCAAATTCAGATCAATAATACAACTGATACAAGTATAGTCAATAGCCTTTGTTGCATTTAATGTCCAAGAATGCCTGCCAATATTACAAGTAGATTTCATGTATTTTTTGCTGTATGCTGTATTTTTGTTTTCAGCGTTGTGTCTGTTGGTTGCGTGCTGCTTATGGTCCGGCACCTGGTCACTACCTTTTATGAATTTCTGAGCGCTGTGGGGGTACACGCCCATAAATGTCCCAAATGCAAAGGAAAATAAGAAGAAAAGAAATACATTCAGAGGGCAGAATAACTGCAGAAAAATACTTTGCCAAAAACTTGTGCATCATAAATGATGATCAAGAGGGAATTTTTCTGTTTGAGTCTTTATATTTATCTTTTTTTTTTTCAAAAATCATGCACAGTATAACTTCATCATTAGGAGACCTGACCGAGAACAACTGACAAATGGAAGTTTTAAATCAACACAAGTGACTGGCCGTACCTGAACAAGAAAGGCTGTGTTGCATTGAATGGCACAAGGGTGCGTTTATTGCTTAGAAATTCAACTTTTCATTTGCAAAAAAAAGTGCAAAAATGACATAAACTGTGTTTGCAACAATTATGCCTCAGCTATGATGCAGCCCAACTGTAATGACAAAGGCCAAAGAACCGTCTCGTCCTCACAAAGCTGTCTGGGTCATCTTCCAGACAGCAGAAGGGTGGAGGCAACAAAGAGCTATCTGTCTGATGACTTAAGCAGTGATTTGGCTCTGCCGTCAAGGGAGTGTCGATACTCAATCACTATTGACCACCTGACTCCCCCTCTCCACCTTCCACTGTCTGACTCTCCGGTCCTGGCAACAGGATATTCTCGTGTAATTACACCCCCTCTACACACATCACACACACGTTATGGTTGATGATGTACTGATGAAGGCTATCCACAAAAAAAGATTCGTTTTTAAATTCAGTCAGCACAGCATGTGGCAACACAAAACAGAAAAGAAGCGTCAGTGTGACATGCTGCAGTAGCCTGATGAGGCTTGGCCTGCGGTATCCGGGTGGAGTACGGTGGCAAGTTGTGGATGGAAAGGCCTGTGTTTCATCTCCTCGACAGAGCGAATAAGAGCGAGAGAGAGAGCGAGCGAGAGAGAGAGCGAGCGAGATAGAGAGCGGTGGAGAGAGGGAGTTAGAGCGAGAGAGGCCATGGAGGTGAGGGAGCGCAGCTGACAGGAGCTTCCTCTGGGTCCAGCGCCTGTTTTCCAAAGGAAGTGCAGGAGGCCTAATCTGTGGCCCCCAGAGGAGGGGGACCTGGTGGCCCCCGCTTATTGTCCATTTTATCATCTCCTGCTTTTGATGGGCCTTTCTCCATATGGACAGGGACTTATCATGAAAAGAGTCACAGGAGACAGCCAGAGCTGCTTAGAGAAACTTAGAAGGAGGTTTGCAAGTGTCATCAAAATGGATTTCTGAGGGTATTTTTCTTTCAAACATGCACGGAAATGTTTTTTCATTGATTTTACATTATTGTAAACAGCAAAGGCATATCTGAGATGACAGAATAAACTAGTCTCTTTGATTGACATACAAGGCGTACAAGAAGAACATTAACCAAACCGATTCTGTTAACTCATACCCTAATCTCCCGTCTCCACATCATACCACCCACCCTTATTCCAAATTATTCCCGCTCATTACAGATTTAAAAAAAATTAAATTGTAATAACTAAAACAATAAAATCAAATAATTTATAAAAAGAAGAAAAAGTAAAAATAATTAGAATAAAAATTTAAAAAGGGGTGGTATCTAGTTGACGTCTGAATTGATGGTAACCTCACTCAAAAACTCCATAAAGGGCTTCCAGGTCTTCTCAAAGGATTTACAGGTAAGTAAAAATTAAATCCTTTTGAGTTTGATCTGATTAAGGATCTCCTTAAGCCAACTATTGTGTGAAAGGAAAAGCATGGAAATATTCCAACATGACTTGCTGCAATGATTCATCTGTGTGCACATGAGCTTAAGTACATATAAACTGTATATTTACTGTAGTTAACACGGCAGATTCATGTCAAGATTAGTGATGTAATCCTCCCCAAAAACTCTTTTCCCATCTTGTGTGGCATCAAAGAGGAAAAGTCAATCAGGGAAAACACTGTGGCTTGTGGGGTCAGGAAGTCGATGCAACCACTAGAGCCACAGTTTGTCAGGCTGTCACTTCATAATGAGCAGCTGAGGAAGTCGCATACAACCGCATGCACGCACACACACACACACACACACACATATGCACACACAATTATCCACCAGATTCACATTATCAAACGCAAGATAAACACACAAACAACTGTGAATCATGCACTCAGTTCTGCAGCCTCATGTTAAGTTCTCCTTGGCTTCCTCTCTATGAGGCATTTGTTTTCATATGACAGATATTATGTACTGTTTCTTTAGTTGACCATAACTAATACGTGCACTATGAGGCATTGCATCAGATTCCCTACATCCTTCCACTCCTCCTACTCCTCGTGCTATTTTGGAGCTGTTAAGCGCCCTCCCCCCTTTGTTCGCACTGATTAGGGGGTCTGCTGCAGGGAGTGGGCCCTGCAGCAGGGATGTCCGATGACCGGGGACCCTTCCTCTCATGGTTGCCAAGACACTCAGGTGTTTGCATGGACACACACGCATACACACATTTCCTCCTCCTTGTATCCCCCCCACCTGCAACTGTCGTCTGCTGCTGGAGCTATTATTGTCATCATCATCGCCATCATGACTATTATGACTAATGTTAACCTAACCACCATCTGTTGGGTGCTGTCACCACTACAGCACCGACTTGGCTGGAAGTCTGCTCCTTTTTTTCCCTCTCTGAGCTCTTCCCGAAGAAATGATTGGTGATTTTGAAGGAATGAAAAGACAACTGTTCCTTCTATTACTCAACTGTGGTTGCAAACTCTGGAAGCAGAAGCTGTGTGGATGGATTTTAGTACACTGTCATACAACATCGAGCTATATATTTGCTGTCACTGGCTTGAACTGACATGACTTAGAGCTCTTTCTTTCATCGCGAAGCAAAGGTCATCTATAGTGCAGTGCTTTTCCATTTTTTTTGTAGACGTTACTGGAATCATCGTTATCAAATCAGCAGAGGTTTGGCCCACCCGGCTTTGCCAGGTTTGTGAGTGGACCCAAACAGGGAAGTAAACATTATCACCCTGTTTGGCTATCCCCAGACTTTGCTTGTTTTCTGCCTCCCACAAAGAGGGCAAGGGCTGGACTTTTGGGAGGAGTTGTGCTGTCACTACCTGATAGTTCCCTTAACAAATGAGGACTTTCTGTTGCCGTTGAGAATGAATTACTGCCTCATATTTTGCATCTCCAGCCTCCATAACTGCTCCGCTATGCTGTGATATTCAAAACTATCTATATGTTTTCATGATGTCTGAAAAAGTTTGTTGTGTTAGTCCAACTAAAACTGGACTTTAAAAAAAGCACGTAAACATGTTACACTGAAATCGTACTAAATCGACTTTATCAAAGTTGGACTAATACACCTAGATAATGCAGTTCGGAGTCGAGCTTCTCTTTCATGTATACGCCTCAACCAGACTTAAACTGGCCGAGGCATTCTGCATGCTCCCAATCTCCGCGGCACCGTTCATTACTTGAGAGGGTAAGGGGTGGTGTAAAACAGGTAAAGCATGAAAAAGATATTTGTACTTTTGGGACTTTTGTTTTTTTATTTCGATTCAGGTGAGGGATATACAACTCTAAACGGTTGGATTTTTTATTTCTAAGTACAGTCCCTCGGTAAGGGTTGTCTCACATCAAGGTAAAGCACTGAAAATAGCCTATTCTAAATATAGCATACACTTATACTAATGTGATTTCTTTTTTGGTGGCTTTAAACTAATCAGTTAAGGCAGAGTTTGCTCAGCACAAATTGATTGTATATATGTGAAGCAGTGGGTTTCCACCCCAAAGTTATTGTAAATAAACATTGTGATTTGTTCTAGCAACCAGCTGAAAGGGGGCATATTGCCACCCACACTGGGCTTTTATACCGGGACAAGGGCAGTTGTCCACTTAAATATACCAATCGGACTATAAGTGTAGCTCAACTTATCTGTGTATGTGAACGCACTGAATGACAAGGCAATTGAAAAAGGCAAAAGTGTATGGTCAAGAAATGACAGGAAAAAGGTCCAGAATTCATCTTTCTCTCCTCCATTTAATAAAGTTAATTTCACAGTGAACTAGAGCTGCATGTCGAGCAGATGTTTCATGTCATGAGGGCAATAGAAAGTCCTGATTGCACTCGAAAGGGGAGTGATCAAGGAAACGAAAGCGAGGGAAAGGTCAGTTTTATGGTTAATGGGGCGGGCAAAGCAAATCGCACTATAACCCATTATAATCTTTATTGTTTCAACTTTGACTGAACAATCCATGGAAGCAAAGAGTCAAACAGCACTCAACCTGATGAAAATTCCTCATTTCTGTTGAGTCACACTCAACTCAAAATTATCCAGCACCCTACTGTAAATCCAGCTTCAGAGCAAAAGCATGACAACCGTAGCAACAGTAACTACTGTAATGGGCTCATTCCACTTTGTTTACAAGCTTGCTTTTCTATCCAACCCCAAGAGCACCCCCCCACAATCTCCTCCACAAGCACTATAACCGTCTCCCTCTTTCTCTCCCGCTCTATCTGTGCCACTCATGCACACACATTCCTGCAATCAATGTCAGGCTTTTTCTCGCTCTCTGCAGCTATGCATCAGGCAGAATAGAGAGCTGACCTCAGCCCTTTTCAAAAGGATCCTCTAATCCAGCATTCTTAACTCGATTACAAAGTGTCAGAGGGATCAGAGAGACTCGCTCACCTGTCATCCATCACAATGACGAGACACAACTATGAGCCATGGAGTCCTGCCAGCAATGAGAGAAGGACATTTCAGGGAGTGCTAAGTAGTGTTTTGTACCTTTCTACTCTACAGGAGTGAGAAATTATAAATGTTCAACCTGTACTTGAGTGTAATTTGTCTGTGTAATTTTTTTCTCTCCCGTCAAACACTTAAAATAACATTAATCTGTGATGGGACAGTACACAAAATGTTAGAAGTTACCAAGATGTGAGTAGGACAAAATCACTTTGACACTTCAACTCTAAGCAACCAAACAGCACATCGCAAATAACCAGGCTGTTCTCACGCACTGTTCGTACTTACACCTACAAAAACGTAATGCACCAGAATTTGTGTACGCAATCATGAGCCAAGACTTCATGCATAATCCTCATAACTGGATCACATGACCAATGTGTTGACCGAAGTAAGTAGTTTGAAGACCGATAGTCTGTTTTGGGAGGCTGTCCAGGAGACTAGTGTTTGGGATCATGTAAAACCACATAAACTTTTGGTTATTTTAAGGTATGTTGTCACCATGTGTCTTTTCCTCAACCTAACCTACGTAACTCCACGTAAGGTACATAACTGTATATGAAGTACATAATGTCATTCGTAGGGTGCTAATTCATTAGATATCATACAAACTGTTGTATGAGGATACGCTGAACAACTTAACATATCAAGAATCATATTGCTTTTTTTGTTTTCCTGCAGATTTCCTCAGGAATTTATTGCTTTTGTCATGAAACATAAACTGCTGTGCATAAGAGGAAAATAATATCAAAATAACCTTGAAAGACTGATTCATGTTAGAAATCGGTGTAATAATCTCAATCGCTGCCTGTTGTTTTCTTCGTACTTTAAATAGATTAGACAGTAGTATAGAGTAGTATGAGTACTGACGCAGGCCCGGATGCTTCCAGTTGCTGCTCTTTCAGCGCTGCTAAATTTGTGCGAAATTTGTGCGAAATTTGTGCAAAAAAAGTAGGTTCTTATGACTATTTTGCAGATCTTGATGGTGCTTTTTGTGGTTTTGTGGACGGTGGTGGCGTAAACATCAGTAAACATGGAGGAAAGATGGAGAGGAATAGGCACCAGCTGAACTAGTACACTGCTAGTTATTGTACAAGTGAAAATAAACTGAACAACCTCCACGCTGTATCAGTTTCCACCAGGATATCAAGAATTGTAACATCCTTTTTATTCACCAAAACTCGGCTACAACCGAAATAACGCAACTCAGACTCAACGCTGATAGGAGTCATGCCTTGTATGATTTCACAATTAAATGATGATTGATTAGCTTATAAAATGACTTTTTAAGATTACTTTTTAACTTTTTTTTGTGCCTCACAATAGCGTAATGAATGGTTGTATTTCCTTGCAGACCTGTAGAAGAGAACAAGTGACCACTCACCACTGGAGGCAGTGATGTTAATATTTCAACTCTCTCTCTCTCTTCCTTTCACTCGCTCTCTGGCCTGGCATGTTGTGTGAAGGCAGGAAGGAGAGGGATTCACCGGTGGCTCATTAAAAGCCATTAGGGAGCAGCACACAGACAGGATGCGGGCAGTGAATAGAGGAAAGCAGGGCAGGGCTGAGGACACTGTTACTCTCTTAAGCCCCCCACCACCCGCCTCCACTGCCTCCTCTCCCCTCCATCACACACACATACACACACACACACACACACACACACACACACAGTGTTATCTTCTCCACACAGCACTTCCTACGGCCCCACACATATTCCAACAAGCCCCTGCTCTTAGCTCTGCCAACTCATGTCTCACACCCCTCTGACCCAAGTCTGTGACGAACAGGCCCCGGCGATAACACGTTTTTCACTTCGCTGCTTTCACTGTCTCTTTGTCTGACACCTTATCTCTCGCTCGCTCCCTTTGTTTGTACATCTATTTGCCCTTTCTCACCCCGGGCACTTTTGATAGTTGCCATCTTTTTGGCACAATGCGTACAGCGATGGACCGGAAAAGCCTCTATAAAAGCAGAGCGAGCTCCGGTACACAGCCCGGCGTACTGTCTGGGACCTGTGGGTCACAGAGTTATTTAAAAGGGGAAAAAAGAAGAGTTCTGTCATGTTGGGATCGTGGCCCTGTGGCGTCAAACAGGAGCTCCACCAGAATGTGACCTGGGGGCCCTGGGAGTGTAGAGACAGGCAGCAGCACTGAATGGGAGCAATGTATAAATCAGCAGGGTCATCCTCTGGAGACATTTGTGAAATGTGTGATGCTTCACTGATTTTCCAGAGAACTAGCTTGGCAGAGACAATGCTTTCATTTTTTTCTCCATTTTATGCAGCAATCAATCAAATTACTGTACAATCCCAACTTTTATCTTCTAGGACCTGATAACTTTTTTTAATCTTGTAATTTTCCCATTTTATCCAGTGGGATCCTACATAAAAATACTGCATTGCATTGTAACTATCACATGATATACCTCTGTGTTTGTGTTTTGTCTGTGATATCACCATGGAGTAAAAACTGAACCGGCCTACCGGGCACAGGTGCAGGGGCCTGAAGTGTCAGGGGGCCTCCCTGGCCTGCAAAATGTCACTGAAATTAACATATACTGACCCGGAAAATGCCCACAAAGATAAGCAAAGGACTTTCAAAGAGACCCAAAAAATAACTACAAAAGGAGTAAAACAACCACAAAGAGAGAAAAAAACAAAAGAAGACACAAAGCGACTACAGCAAGTTACAAAACAACAAAAAAGTTGGAAAAACCACCACCTAGTCTGCATATCTTGTTGCATATTTGTGCTCCGAAGCCCATTGTCTCATAATCTGGTCATTGAATTCATTGGTTTGTTTGGTAATAAAGTGACAAATAAAGTTTCCTGTCACTTCTCTTGGATGTTTCATCTTCTCTGTACAGAAATGCAGATGTCAGACTTCGATACCTAAAGCTTATGAAGAGGCAAAAGGTTTTCACTGCTCACTTTAAATCTGAGTTTAACTCGTGTACGAGGAAAGCAGCATTTTGTGACATCACAACTAGTGACCTTAACCAACCCTAACCAAAACTGGTCTACTATGCAACTTACACAAATGTGACATGGAAACTTGAAATCCCCACTGCAGATGAACACACCACTGAGGATGGACTATTGGCAGTGTAGTATGAGACATATTGTGTCCAGCAGTTCCATGTTGTAAATAAAAAAATATTTTCTTATTTATATTGTCTGTCATTTTCAATGACAGAGAAGGAGCAGATGTGCTTTTAAGAATGAACTACAAACAGCCCAGACTCAAATTATGATTCAAAGCAGAGTCATTTCTTCTGACACGAAACATGTTTGGAAGGGATCTTTAATTTTGACGGCAACTTATTTAGTTTCAAATACTTACACTGTTTAAAGCTATTGATTGTGCAAACTGATCAGTGTGCTCCAGTCCTGTCTTCTCTTTTGGACGTTCTCTGTCCTTTAGGTACTGGATTAAGCTGCATGCTGCTGGAAGATACACGTGTAAGCCTGTTTCAACCAAGAATGGGTGCTTTTGGGGTACAAATATAGTCATACAACCAAGGCAACTTTTTTTCAGTGTCCTCCTCTATTAGGTGCACTTCTCAAATTGTGTCTCAAACATTATTGATTTGGCCTAATGACATTAGAAGTGCACACTTTTACAGCATTTTCAGGCTTCTTTTGCTCTTTTTACATGCATCAATCCGTCAGGCTGTGTTCCCTCTCTGCAATTACATATTTACTAACTACCTCCTGACCTCTGAACTTTTCCTCAGCTGGGTCTTCACCCAAGAAAACATCAGCGATAGCCACAGGCATAACATCAAATTTTGGGATCTATGCACGAGTAATCTCTGTTAGTCCTCACCCTCCCAATCTTGATCCATGTCTCTCTCATGAACCTTGATTTTTTTTTTTTCACCCACTCAGTTTGCTTTCTTTCTCTTCCCTTTCTAAGGGAAAGACATGACAGTGTACACTGGTGCTCCAGCAGCAGAAGCAGTCTCTCACTCAGCGTTATCTGCGTTTAGAGTTCTAGTGCAAGGGTGGACTAAGTATTTGTAATTCTGATTCTGGTTTCTGATTCATTGTGGCCTTGGGGAATTGCCCGCCCCCCCCCCCCACTTTGATCCATAGGTTTGATCCATATCACACCAACCTAACAAAAACTGAAGTTAATGTCAGTCAGTTTCAAAACGTAAACAGTGATCTCGGGCAGAAACCCATTGTTCTGCACGGTTCTATGGTGCAATCAGCAAATGTGTCTTTAATATGTTACTGTGGGGGAACACAAGGACTAATCACCACGTCACTTATATAATGAAACACCCTCTATTGTCTTCACTTTCCAGGTCTTTCTTTGTCGACCCCATTATTGCACTCACTCTCTGACATGCTGCAACTCCTACTTCCAGTAATTAGAAACTCCGAGGAATCGAAGTCACTTGACACCATTGACCCTGTTAGTATTTGGAAACTCTTCTGTTACACTTCGCTCCAGCACTGAGTTAAGAGTCACGCTGGCACTGTTTAGACAAAAAAAGCTGGCTGTGGTTAGTAGTGGAACGGCTGAGTTGTCCCTTGCCAAAGACAAATATAAATATAGCAGTGTCATTATCTGCGGCAGTTAAAACCAGGATCATTTTTCTCTCCTGCGTGCACGTGCTGCTTCCAGGTGTTGCCATAGCGAGTAATCCTGTTTTCTCAACTGAGCTGCTTTCACTGACAGAAGTTCCACGTTGGAGTTTGCAGGGTTTAGGAAAATCAAATGGAGGGCAATCACTGTGTTTTGAAAAGCAGAACTCTGCGAGCCTCCGTGGCTGTTTGGCACTGATTGCTCAGATGCATAATGTAAAAGCTAACCTCGTGTTCACACGTACTTTAGTGCAGATGTGTGAGGTGCAATATATGATTTGCCAAGTTGAGGCATTTCAGAATAAAATACAGGAAGTTAATGATTGTAAAGTTAAATTAATTTCCATTAGATATTGCACGATATATCAGAGGTGTAGACTTGAGTCACAAAGTTCATGACTTTAGAACTGACTTGACAAAATCAAAAAAGACTTGCAACTTGACTTGGAATTTAAAACCAATGACTCATGACTTCATCTGGATGTGAGCTTTTTGACCTGAATAAATATGATACCTTCTGCCCAAACCCAAAGATTAAAAAGTATCTAATTGTCAATTGTCTAATTGACTTAGGAGTTCTCTGTCTTGACTCTGGGCTTTACTTGGGACTTGTGCGCAAAGACTTGGGACTCACTTGTGACTTGCAAAACAATGACTTGGTCCCACCTCTGCAATATCAGACATTTTAATCTAAATCAAATCAGTAGTGTCTGAATGTTTGGGAAGATAAAACAAAAACACCAAAGTGATTCACTCAAGGAAATTCCTGCTCTACTGCCTGCTTCCAACAAGGTCAGAGCACAGGCTTGGCCACACACCAGAGTCCAAACTGCTGGTATAAAGATTCAGAGCTCAAGGATACTCCAGGACGTCAGATTCTTGCTGCCACAGGGGACTGACCCTTTATAACCACTCGGCTAACCTGCTGTACTCAAAAATAACTGTGGTAAAACGGAAACACAGACTCAACAAAACAACGGCCTCTCACACACGAAAATGTGGCAGGCAGAAGAAAAACAAACCTGGAAAAATATTATTAATTTCAGGTCAGTTATTACAAAATTCCTCAGTAGAAATACAGCGACTAACACTGTAAACATGTGGACATGAGCTGCAGAGGATACCAGATGCAATAAAAATCTTATGAATGGGATGACCACATCAGGACTTCAGCACTGAGAGACAATAAAGACACCATCCAGAGTACATTTCTCACCACGGTTACCACAATCGTCTCAATAATGTGATAAGTTTGCCTTCTGTCATTGTCTCATTTCCTGTTCTTAAAATAAGAAACCATGTTTCCTTTCATCCACTACTTATATGGCAACCACTTAGAAACGACTGGACACGGACGCTCATTCCAAAGCTATTTGTCAAATGACTAAATCAATGCAATATGTTGCCTCGTTGGTCTGTTTTCAATGTTTAGCGGTCTGGGAAATGTTGTCACATGCTCTGACAATGTTCCTAGCTACTACTGTATCAGCCCTCACTGGCACAAAAGCTGCGAGCTGTCTTTTCCAGAGCTGTCCTTTGTTGATGGGCAGTTGAGGCCAGTTCTGCTTAATATTTGGCCTTTTCATCTTCCGTGCAGATGATGGCCTGACTGCACAAAATCCCCCTCCAGGGGAATACTTCAATCTGTTTGTGGTTTGCAGCTGGATGCAGGTGATGGAGCTCTCTGCTTGTAGCCTGGAAGACAGCTGTGTGAGCTGGACTGGAGTACAAATGAGGCCAACATGCTGTCTTTGAGAGTCTGTGAGGAACGTTTTTTTAAATCTGAACAGTCGTAATGAACAAGAGATAGGCTTTGATCACTTATTATCTTGACAGTGGTGTCATCTGGCCTCAGAGGCTTCCGCCCTGAGTATTTTATACGTAGCCCTACATCTAAAGATGTTATAAAGTACTCTATTTCAACTTGTTTTCATTCCAAAGTTGTCAAATACTGCCACTTTGTCGGTGATTTCAGTGTCACACGCCGACACCAAAAGCCACCTTTTGTGGCAGTATGATACATGCAGTATGATGCCTGTGTGCAGAAGGACTGGCTTCTATGTATCCCATCTATGTATTCTGCTTTTGCTTTGTTTGGCAAAGCATTTTGTTATTATGATTATTATTGGTGTTGTTGTTTTTAATGACATCCCTTCAGGCTGCAGCATCCCGCAACGTCAACAGCAGACCCAGGAGGATACGACATAATATGTAAACGTTAAAGTCCCCGTAAAAAGCAGCAATACGTGTTGACCTGGTATGAGAATTTGTTTGTTCCTATTCAATCATAGTAATAATAATCAACAACTAATGTTTTTAACATCACATTTTTTAAATTAATTTGGAAAGTAAAATAATAGTTTTTATGGGTAAATAAGATGCCGGAGTGCTTAACGCAGGATCAAAGTAGAGCTTGTTCATCAAAAAAAAATTCCTGGGGGGGATCCCCCTGGACCCCCTACAAAGGTTCGGGCTGAGCCCCAGTGTCCTAAAATCTTAGAAACGCCCCTGATGTAACAAGACGACTTTGCCAAAAGATAAAACATCAAATCAAAATGAGTTCAACGGTTGATAATTGCCAAAACTGTCATTACGAACATTCTCATTAAACAGAGTAAATGGATGATTGATCAGATGATTAAACCCTCTGCAGTGTAAACACATTTTAATCAAGCAATAAAAATCTAGAAAGTCAAGACTGCAAACTGCCACAAGGTCCTCAATTACAAGAAACAAACTGTAGATCGTCCGTAACGTGTTTCCTGAGATGCTTTGATTCGGTCTGTTAATCTGGAAGGAAATCCATTCTCTAATTGATTGGTGCATATTTTGAAACAAAGCTGCTGATTGGTTTACTCATGGCCTGATTGCTATTTATGTTAGAGTTTCAATGGCTTCCTGTTGGGCCGTAAAGTCATGCAAAACAGGGGTTCACTCGCCAAACACTGGTTTGCAGAGATTTGATCCAGGTCAAGACAATTTTTACTGCTGGCCTCTTGAGAGTCAATCAAATTATTTATCTCAAGTACAAAGTCACTCAGTATTAGAACTCTTAATCTGGTATTTTATGGGAAATGGTAAGTATTTTACATGATTAATCCATATTTCTACTTAGTGAATCTACTATTCAGTTCAGTGGACACATAAAAATAGCAATATGAAGACACAGATTTAGGTATTTTGACATGATCCTCGAGCATTACTCAGCACATTCTGCAGATGCAGGTCCTAATGTGCTCCTCCACACACAGACAGGTGGCAGCAGAGAGCCATGCGGCCACAGCAGCTGATGCCACAGGGTCCACTGCAACACAATTAAAATGTATGTCTTTTATTCCATGCCAGCTCCATCTTTGTGTCACTTCTCAGGATTTCAGAGGGTAGCAAAACCACTTCGACGACAGCAGTAGTGACACATACAGGGAAAGAAATGCAAACTTAGAGAAGGATGAGGTGACGGGGTGCAGGCCTGGGACGATACGGTAAGTCATTACAGCTTGTTTAATATCTTTTGTACTTTGAACTGTATTTTATGTAGAGATGAAATTAAAGAAGGGTATGAATTTGTGTGATACAAAAAGAATAAAAGCTGGGTGATATTGGGGCTGAGGGGAAAGTGAAGAACAATAAAGATAGATAAGAATTTTTGTAAATTTCCCATATTGCCATCATGATTTTTCCTCCCTCATGTCACCCACACAGCAAAATGTTTTGTCAGGATTCTTGTGTGGTGTCAGCGTTTTGGCACAGGGGAGTGATTTAAGGGGGCATGGCGTGCCTGTCGTGCCCCCACGCCTGACTGTTCCAGTCTGCCCTCAGAGTGTGTGCAAACAAATAAAGTGCCGGGGCCTTTTTAATTAGCTCCGGGGGCAGAGATTGACAGCTTGTAGTGGTAGAGATAGCACAGTAACCAGCTATTACTCTAAATATTTGGGACGTTGCACAGTTGAGCGTGGGCTCTCTGGAGGCACATTAGTGGGCGGAAAATATTGAAAACAAGTCACAATGTGGTTGTTGTTGTTAATGTGTATTAGCAATTCTATAGAATGCTACAAATATTTTATGTCATTCTTTTTATTATTAGGTAGTTTTTTTCTACAACTGGAGGAGAGTTTTTGCAGTGGCATGTTTGTAGAAAGAAGAAAGAAAATAGTTGATCTAAAATTTAATGCTTTTTTATTACCAGTTTAAAAATGCTTTATATTTCATGGAGCATTAGCGCTGCTCGCCCACACAAGGACACCAACAATGTTGATGTTGACCTTAAGGTTATAAAGGTCATCCTAAATCACTGAGCTACAACTGGAGAGGGACAGAGCTCAGCGGGGGCGTCTAATGTCTGTGTGATTAAGCTGTAAATCTGAATTTATGACAGAAAAATAATGACAATAATTTTAAAAATCCCCTGGCCAAATTGGACTGTTATAAATATCTACTTTCATTTGAATTTCTTAGTTTAATCACCACTTTTCATACTAATCATGCAGAAACTGTTGATGTTGTGAGATGTAGTCGAATAATACAACATCACAAAAATGTGTCATCCACTTTTTAAAAACAAAGTCAGACTTGAAATGGATTAATTATTCACTCAATATCGAGACAGAGATCCCAGTCCATCGAACAAACTTCAGCTTTTGATCTTAACTTCACTCCCAATAATTGTTTGTCATTGAATGAGTGTAATCCCTGGCTAATGCACATCTTCATAGGTTCTTAGAGAGTTTATTACGCTGACGGTTTTGGCTCGCCATCAAAGGCGAGCCGGGGCAGATGAAGAATAGAAATTCCATGACATGTGTTAGATATCACATTTCAGTTCTGTTCTGAGGGAATCCTGCTAACCTCTCCGTGAACAACGCATTATACTCTCCTCCAATTATTAGCATTGTTTTGTATCAGAAAGAATATTGTTACACCATGCAGCTGTAGTATTTGTACATTCACAGTCTGCTGATATTGTGTTATTGCATTTTGCCACTGGGCGAGTAACAACATGCTTTCTGATCTTTCCCCATGCTGAATTATTGGCATTTGTTTGATAGTGTCATTTTTTTCTCTCTTTTAGGAAGAGTTGAACATGGACTGATGAGAGTGATAAAGTGATAATTTTTGGGTACTTTAACGATTAACCCACATTCAGCTTTCTGTAGCATGACTTTCCTTCACGTATAGCCTGATCGTGACCTCAGATTTTTTTGCTCACGGCCATGAAAGTCATTATTTACAGTGCAACTTTGTGAGGGCATATCTGACACTGATGGGCCTCGTGTTTATTTAATGCCGACTAAATGACGGGGTTCAGGCCTTCAGCTTCCTCTGCTCTTAAAATGTAATTACAGGGGGATTCCTTCACTGCACAGGAGTTTGACAGCTCTGTTAAACTTTTCATGATATGCTGATTCACAATGCATTGTAAATATCTATATTTAACCTTGTGTCTAGTTAAATTATTAGCTAATTTTCCTGTTGTTTCTTGAGTGTTTTACATAGTTTTTTTTTAATTTTATTTGAAAATAGAAGCATATATATATATATTGCCATTAACACATTCATTCTGTTTCCCAGTGGTACAGTGTTGTCTGAGGGTAACAATCAGACAAACTGATGAAAAAAGTTACATTTTAATTTTGAATTTGTAGGTTTTTGAATATTTCCCATGTGTATTGTGTAAAATTTTAACCTTTAATCCTCTTTTATCATTTCTTAGCACCATCGTATGGTGCTGCTTTAAGAAAACATACCCAAAAATATATTTTTGAAAATATCTTTTAATCCCATTTACTTAGTCTATTTTATGAAGAAAAAAAAGTTTGCAAACAACTGGCATCATAAAGCATATCATAGAAGGCAAAAAAATAAAAAATAAATAAATATCTAAATACTTAAGCAATAATATCATAATCATGTGATTTTGTAAAATCTAATGACTAACTGAAATTATAACAACAAGCTGAAGGAGAAACATGGACTTCCCAGCATGCACTGCATTTGTGACCCCACAGAAACCTTGTGTAATTTTTGCCTGAAGAGTTACAGGATGTGCTGCATGTGCAATCAGACTGCGATGGGAAATCACCAGTATTATAATGACGTCACTGAGGGGGTCGGTGTACGGCTGAAGAACAATTAAAACTAATTTCCTCCCCTCTACACAATAACATGTAATGCCACAAAACACCCCAAAACACCTCCCACTGTAACAAAGACTTTTTTTTTTAATTAAAACGTCACACGTTTTATGTTTTTTGCTAAATTCATTTGAATAATTAAGACATTTTATTGTTACTCCCTAGAAGCCTAATCCAGCAAACGATTTTTTGCGCTTCCTTTTTGTTTCGTTTT